>NC_137617.1:25620563-25705563 GCF_963280865.1 Gymnoscopelus braueri
CACGTATGTTTTATATTTCAAATGTTATCCTGAATGTTTATGGAAATCAATGGTGGTCGAATTGGGCTGAAACCTTGTCCAACATGGAGTCATAATGTCATAGATACGTCGGAGACAATATTCTAGGTGGTGATGGTTATATTTTAATATATCAGTATGAGAAGTACGTTAGACACACAGTCTGACACAGATCGGTGGTAAGGTAGTTCTGCCAGCAGGCACTTTCGTCCTTGGAGAACTTTGTTTGTTTCAGCAAAGAAGTTTGAGTTTGTTTGGCGTTATGCTGCAGGCTTAACAGCAGTGGTTCTCAAACTTTTTAATTTCAAGGATATATAATTTAATAATAGTAATTTAATTTCAAGGATATATAACTCTTTGAGAGTGTACACATTTGTACACTCTCAGATTTACAGACCTGTAAGGGCTCATTTGGACCCCCCCCAAGGAACCCTGATGGTCCCTGGACCTGAACCATTGCTTTACAGTATACTATTTGTTGCCATTTAAGCCACCAGGGTTTACGTTTTGAACAAAGTTAATCTGTGACAGACAGAGTAGGGAGGGGAATAATATGTAATTGATTAATAATTGATAAAATAACATACCACCAAAGCGGCATTCAGCACTATCATTAATTCCGTCCATGCCATGTTCATGTTTTACTGCTATAATATTGATAACTTGGTTGTTCACAAAAACACGGCATCCATTACGCAACATGTCTGATCATAAATTAAGCGTGGGCGCTGTCCGTGAAACAGTTGGTGTGAATGAGTAATGGAATAGTGCACACAGGCACTGGTTCTCTTGGACCAATGCCAGGCCTTCACATCACTGCTGCTGCTGACTGGGCTTCTATGATGACTCATTTGTTGACACAGTGTAAATAACAGCCCTTGCCCATGGATTGCCAGTGTATCATGTATACTGTATAACAGCCTTTTTAATAAAAAAGGTCATGACTCATGAAGTGTGTTGTAAAGTGAAAACAAATATAGTAAGTGAGAAAATGAGTGGGAGTGGGTTTGTCAGTTCATAAAACATCAGTTCATATAAGTGTGTTGATACATGTTTGTGGTTGAAATGCATGTTTGATGCTACATATTGTGTGTCCATGGGCGTGTTTTGATTGATTGATTAAAAGGATAACACAAATTGTGTGTACAGCTTTCAGCTGTCTGTGCAGGTGTGTTGTAATACTAGCATTCATAGTGTGGCATTTGGGTGTGGCTGCCTGCAACAGTGTTTATAAGAATGAGTTCTCTCACCTCTCTGGCCCAATATTAAAATAATCTTACATTATTCTATATTATATTTTATATTTTGTAACCATTATTTGAAAGTAGTCATGGGAACAATAAAAAGACTGTGACAAAGTATACAAACGACAATTTTCTATACCGGAAGCAATGACATAAATACATTTTGTTATATTTCTTGTGTCAAATGATTGATTTCTTTAGTAAGTAGCCATGAAATAAGCAGGATAATAAGCAACAAAACGGTCATTATTTAGAAATAAACACCTACAGGGTGATTCAAGACCCCTCTGCGGTGTTCATTTCTCAATAATGACCGCCTTGCTGTTCATTATCCCTTACATAACTACCGTTTAAATATACGTGGGACAAAATCTGTGTCAGAATGTAAGCTGGTTCAACCATTGCTAACAGAGGAAAAACACTGTCCATGTCTCTCTATTTTGCAACGCTGGTTTCTATTTAAAACCCATGTTGAATTCTGTCATTGTACATTGTACATTGCACAGTGGATTAGCCCAAAACCGTGAGATGATAAGTTACTGAATGTTGCATTTGTAGCATAAAAGACAGAAATGTAAAATGCAAAACAGGATATCCAAAAGAGAGGATTGGTGCAAACATAAAAGAGAGAGAAATTAGGAGGAGGCAGTAACAGGAGACAGGATTTGACACATCTGCCAATTTAATTCTTATCAATCAAATACCTCCGTTGGTAAGTCTATGCGTATGTGCGTGTGTGCGTGTGCGTGTGTGTGTGTGTGTGTGCGCGCGCGTGGAGTTCCAGACCGATACAGGATTGTAGGACGCTATAGATGGACAGTAGAGATGTGCTGATCCCGGATAATGCGAATATCCGCAAGGCGGGCGAATTTGGGTCATACAAATTTACATATTAATTGATAGTGAGCGGGCGAGTGAAATAATGCATAACGAGGAAAATATAAATTTGTGTCTCTTCCTTTTCTGTGAATTCCAAGATCACCAGCTTTTTTATGCTCATCCGCTGTCCTGTCAACATTACGTCTACAACAGGGGAGGCTTATTACAGTGTGTAATGCGAGCGAGGCACAGCAGCATAACATCCCACAGATGTCATGTCCATCTCATGCTCTGTGCAGGAGAGCGCACAGTGTGCAAAGTGCAAGAGAGGCACAACAACGTAACTTAATTGATTCTTTCAATCTCCCTCCTGCTCCCCGCCGACAGAATCGGTCATGATCTAATGTTAATTAATGTTCTATGTTCATCTGCATATGAAAAGTACACACAGGTTCATACTGTACAGTGAAATTGTTTGGAGTAGGAAGCAGTCCTAATCCACTCACCAGAAGAGATGATCACTAAATAAATCAGGTTTCGGATAAAATGCTGTCAGCTTTATCATGATTTACCCCTCTTCCATCCCCAACCAAGCATAACACAAACATAATTTGTTCCCGGGAGATTTAGGCTACTTTTGCCAGATTTGTCCATGGCGTTTGCAAATGGAGAGTTGGGAGCGAAGCTTCCCTTGGGTCAATTTGGTATTTGTATACTCTCACATTTACGTTCGAGAAAGCAGCCTACTGTGCAAAAACGGATGTTTGCATTTAATTGCTATACAGTATCTATATCTCAGAGGAAACATTTATTTGGGCGGATTATAAATTTGTACGTGCAAATTCAGGTGATGTCAGAGCCAATCCATGCATCTATGGACAGTGTAGGGCGTGGGGTGGAGGCAGGAGGAGAATGAAGGGAGTAGGCTAGTCCTGCGGGGTGACACTCTCGTGATTTTAACTGGAAGGCCTTGGAGATGGAAAGATGTAGAGATGGTCCATCTCCATATCCCCATAAGGGATACCGGCATCGCTGTGGATATGGAGGTGTTGCTAAGATACAAGATGGAAGGTGATTGCACAAAATCATTAGTCTGCCATGAGGAAATCCTCAGTTTGCTGAGAGAGAGAGAGAGAGAGAGAGAGAGAGAGAGAGAGAGAGAGAGAGAGAGAGAGAGAGAGAGAGAGAGAGAGAGAGAGAGAAGAGAGAGAGAGAGAGAGAGAGAGAGAGAGAGAGAGAGAGAGAGAGAGAGAGAGAGAGAGAGAGAGAGAGAGAGAGAGAGAGAGAGAGAGAGGATTAAAGTTTATTAATCTACAAGCTTACAACGCGTTGTAAACTCCTGTGTATCCATGTATTGTGTTTTTTCTCTCTCCCAATTCTCTGGCTGGTATGGTAAAAAATAACACTGAATTTAATATAGGGGCTCTGTTCTGTCACTGCACACAATTCCGAGACTGAATGCAGTAAATATAGTAGAAAAGTATAATTGAAAAGTGTTACATTGTTTTAGATAGAGGAACAGAGCCACAAAATTGGGTATCACTTTCTCAGATTGACCCAACTGCAGCTTTTTGAATTCCGTTTTTCTGAAAACTGAAGGTTAATACTTTACCCAACAAATGAGTAAGGGCGCGCTCCCACCAAGAGTTGGCTGGCCGCTGTTAAACGCAGGTTGTGCGCTGCCACAGTTTTTTGCAGCCAGCGGATTCTAAAAAACGGGAGTGTCGCGCCTGTCACTCACTTTCAGGAGCCTCCCCGTAGCCCGCACCGCCTGTGCCTGCTGCCTTGAGCACCATGTTGCTTCCTGAGTCTTGAGACGGTCCGCCTTCGACTCACCCGATTGGACAGAGGGAGAAAATCAGCGCCTGCCTCCAGCAGTTTTATGCTTAGTCGCGGAGAGCAGATAAACGCAAGGTCTGCGCGACTAGCGGAAAAATCTGCTCTTGCGTGAATCAACGCATTTGCATTGACAATGCATTGGCAGATTCTGCAAACAGCGGCCAGCCAACTCTTGGTGGGAGCGTGCCCTAATGGTGGATTTGCTCCACCACTTTTACTTTGAATCATAAAATAATGGAAAAAACATTGATTTGGATTTTTGTTGTGGCAATTCCTATTTTAATTCCTGGAACTAAATGTGAGGAAAAACTAGTATTATTTTAACTCAATTTAGTGGTTAATTTATTTTTATTTGAAGTTGACATGACTGAGAAAAAGACTGATCTTTTAACTTTACTGCACGTTCGTATGATAGATGGACTTGCATAATCAATGAGTTATCGACATGATTTAACAACATTGCAGATTTAACATGATTTAGCAACAGTGGGGAGTCTAATGGAGGACAAAGCCTGCCTTTATTATTTTAATAATGACATGTCGTTTTCAGCTCTGACTTTTAGGTAAATGATAGATATGCACTGCACATAACACTCATTTTGACCAACATCTGATTGCGTGTGTTGTTCTCGAGCTCTCCTGCAAAGTGCACTGCATCACATTTGGCTACAAAAGGGTTGGATCCAACATGCTTTATGTGGGAAAATGGCCACGCTCTGTATTTCAACCGTTCTTCCCCCTCTCGTTTCCTCATCCAATCACAGAGAGAGATGGTGTACGCACCTCAAGACTCCCCGTCCAATCGGCGCCTCAGCAACCCGCCCATGTCCTCCCAGCACTCCGTCTCCTCTGCTTCGCCCCCGCAGGGCTCGCCTTCCCGGACCCGCCTCCTTTACGGCGGAGGGCGACCCTCCTCCTACGCCGGTCCCCCGCATCACCCGCACCACACCCACTCCCTGCCCCACCCACACTCTCACCACTCCTCCCCGCATCACCAGCAGCCGCTACACCAGCCCCACCACGCCCAGCCTGCCTTCTGCGCCTCCCCCAGCGCCATCCTGGAGCGCCGGGATGTGAAGCCCGACGAGGAGGTGGGCGGCTCTAGGAGCGTGGTGCTGCTACGCGGGGACGACCGCGGGGGAGGGGCGATCTATGCCGACCCCTACAGCCTGGGCCCAGACCCGAGCCGGCTGAGCATGGCCGGGGGTCCGCACTCCCCTCTCCCAGCCAGAGCGGACCCCTATGGGTCCCTGTACCGCCGCGGAGGGGGAGGGGGAGGAGGCGCCGGGTCGGTGCGTTCCCTCACCTCGTACTCGGCAGCCGCTCTGCAGGGAGAGCTGATGGACAGTGGAGCCCTCTACAGACAAGGAGGACCGCTATACAACGACACCTACACTGCCTCCATGTTGGCCATGGGGCTGCGCGTGCCACCGCATTCGTCCCCGCAGAAGATCCCTGACATGAGGGACTCGTACTCGGGCACCATGCCTGGCCGGGGGTCCCCGGGAAGGCAGAGTTTGCGTAGGGACTCTGTGACCTCCTCTGTGTTCGGGGACAGTCCCAAAGCCAGGGCACAGAGCTCCGGGTTGGGCCTGGGCTCTGAGCAGCTGTGCCTGATGGCCGGTCCCGGAGGGGAGCTTGGGAACACCGGAGCCTTCGGTTCTCCTCTGCTCGGGAATGAGACTGAGACCAGGTAGGACAAAGCCCTCAGGGACAGCATTTATACTGTCCTTTATGTGTTATACTTTATAGTGTCCTTAATGCGCTCTATTTTATAGTGTCCTTAATGCACTATATATATTTTATAGTGTCCTTAATGTGCTATATTTAGTGAATGTGGGCTATTTTCTCTCTAGATTCACTGAGCAGAGTCTGCGGAATTACTGTTAAAAGCAATTGAGAGAACACAATTTGGGAACATGTGTGTCGATAAAACATGGTGAAGTTTAGAATGATCATTTATAATATGAATAGATATAGTAGATATAGTAAACAGTATATATGACTGTATTTAAATGCAGTATCTGTATCAGTATCTAAGTCAATAATAATTGATAGCTACAGCCCTACAGTGCTCTGCATTGTGTTGGTGTGTGTGTTAAGGGAGCGCATGGAAGCCATGGAGAAGCAGATAGCCAGCCTGACAGGACTGCTGCAGAGTGTGCTGAGCAGGGGTCCTGACGCAGACAGCCCGTAAGTAGACGCACGCACGCTACGCTACGCACGCTACGCACGCTACGCTACGCACGCTACGCACGCACGCACGCACGCACGCATACACTCATTTGAATTACTACAAGGTTATCAACATTTTATGACAGCGATATTATGAATGCCATAATTTTTCTTATATTGTGTGGAAAAAATCTGAATGCAAACGTGTCACTTGTGAGCTTGTAGATCCACTATTTCCGTTGCATGTCACCAGCGTGAAACTAAGGGCCCTATCTTGCGTGCCGCCTTACCCCTTATCCCTATTTTTTTTGCCATTTTTTACTATTTTGAGAAACATTTTTAAATAGTTCAAAAAGCCTATCTACAAGCCCATTATATATATATATATTTTTTACCATAAAACAACCATTTCTCTTGTGAGGACAAGGAAAACGGTCCTCACAATGTCTATTTCTCAAAATCTACTATATTATTGTGAACATTTGGCCCTCACAAGTATTAATACAAGTACACACACACACACACACACACACACACACACACACACACACACACACACACACACACACACACACACACACACACACGCACAGCAGAGAAAGACACACATCCCTAGACACACACCATACTGAGCGCACTGTGCAGACGCAATCATTTTGATATTCCTTTGTGTACACATTTTGTACATGCAGGAATGAATGATCGACCACATTAAATATGCAACACTGTCAAGTCACAAATGCACACACACACACACACACACACACACACACACACACACACACACACACACACACACACACACACACACACACACACACACACACAAAATCATGTGCACAGTCATGCATGTGTAAATGCACCACAACACATATGCACACACACTTGTTCAGGTTCATGCATGTATTATCACGTGCACACACACACACACACACACACACACACACACACACACACACACACCCACGCACACACACACACACACACACACACACACACACACACACACACACACACACACACACACACCCCCCCCACACACACACACACACACACACACACACACACACACACACACACACACACACACACACACACACACACACACACACACACACACACATACACATACACACTCAGGGCAGTAAATACAACTTTACGCAGAATGTGCACACCATACACACAAACATCAATAGCCGTTGGCTAGCTAAGCAGGCACAGTATGCTATCTCTAAATGCTTTAACTGTGTCTCTTCTTGTAGAGAGAAGATTGAGTCAGCCAGCGACTGCTCAGGAACTGACAGTAAGTGTGTGTGTGTGTGTGTGTGTGTGGTGGGGGGGGGGGGGTATTATATTTTCTGTCACTGCCTCCCACTGCTGTCTGTTTGATATTCATGCAAATTATCTCTCCTCCCAAGAGCACAGTCCATTGCTTAAGCGCTGCAATTTATTTTATTTTTTGCATAGTAATGATTAAAGTGCCAGTTTTTTTTTTCTCTTTAAGTGATGAACGTGCCTCACTTTTGCAAAAACCTCACACTGTTGTGCGTTGGCTTCTTACTGCTGCTGTGTTAACATGCTGCCCATGCCTCTTGTTTTAGCTGGACGCTCTAAAAAAAAGAAAGGTAGCTATGTGTCTCCAAGTCTCTGGTATCTGCTCTTACGTTTTGTTCATTTACCCCCTGCCCCTGCACACCACCACCATCCTATCTGTGTGCGTTTTCCCTTCAGATCCCCCTTGTTTTGTGTCTTTTAAGTCTGTCAGAAAACTGTTGAAAAAGAATGATTTTTTGCCTTTTAAGTGTGTGGATTCTTGAGAATGAAGCATACTTTCCAAATGTATGATGCTGCAATACATTCTATATACTGTGACTGTACACAGATTTTGCTCTCTGTTGTGACGTCATATCATCTTATTCCTCAGTTTCATCAAATCACAATGATGAAACAACACATTTTCCTCAACTAGTCACAGCAGCATTGACTCATGCTGAGATCTGCCATCGGTGTTTTCTTTCTTTTTTGTTTGCTCGCAGCTGAGATCAGGACATTCCCTGTATTCACCAAAACCGGTGAGGCAGCAGAAAGACATTTGGCTAAGGATGACTGCAGGGTTTCACAGAGGTGCTGCCTGCTGCGACTGTCGCATGCCCTTTCTTTATAAATTAGCCACAGTCTCCCACTATCTCCCTCACCTGGTCAGCGTACTTTTGACCTTTACCTTCAAGTGGATAATCTGCATCAACCACAGGGATCTTCTAAGCGTATGGGACGTTGGTAGAGTAGCCATATCTAAAAAAAAAGGATCTATTTTAATCTCCATTTCACTGAGGATTTAATGAATAGTTGGATATTGTACCTGGGCGCTGCAAGGATAAAGTTCCAGCCCACCACCTTATAGAGTGACTGGTGACCACATTTCTCCACTGATACACATGGTTGTCTACACCTCCCACATGACCATCTGTAGGCGTTGGCAGTGACCGAGACTATTGGGGGGGGGGGGGGGGATTAGCAATGGGGTGGGAGGTGGGTGTTTAAATAAACACCACTTAAAGTCTGGTGTCCCTATTTTGGGCAAGTAATTATGTGCAAAATTATTATTATTATTTGGAATTAAAAAAAATAAAACACTTTTTTCAAGATCAGATATTTAGCAGAAGTATAAAATAGGACTTAAGTTTTTGGTAGTACTAACAAAAACCCCAAACATTATGAAGGTCTGCGTGAAAAGTGAAAGCATTCTACCAAAGTGAAATGTCTTTACACTACTGTCAGCATTCAATCAAATGAGGATAGTTGCTTTCTGCAGGTAAGGAGTGCTACTTTACTGCACATCTACTTTCTGGTTTAAGGTTGGGGCAGGATTGTCCTTGATGAAACTTACATGACCTTACATGAACTCTAGCATTCCTATTCTGGGCATGTCATAGGTAGGCGAACATTCAGGGAAAGAGCAGATCTACAAGCTCACAACACGTCACAAGGCGACAAGTTGTGAGATTATACTGTAGATCAGCAATTTTTTAGATTTGGTGTAGAGGGAAAAAAGGAGAGGACCAAGTGTAACGAAATAGATAAGGATTAAGTGGGTACTTGCGACACAATCCAGAAGAGCACTATCTGTTATTGATTGACTGTAAGTATCTGTCCCTCTGTCTTGTTATGCATGACATGCGTGACTCGACACCCTTATTATTACTATCACCAAGTGTTGCATTCGTTTTCATATCCAATGTCAATCCTGTTTTAAATATACCAATGCTCTCTGGGGACACTCTGTTGTTAGATGCTGGATTTCAACCGGAATACAGCTTTTCTTTGACTTCAGGCTGTGTTTATCCCGGAAGCCTTGCCATGCTGTTTTTCATTGTTCAGCCCTATGTGTGTAAGGCTGTAGTCGCTTCTCCTGACTTAAAGATAGAACTTGTCCTGGATTGCTGACGTTAAATTAGTTATAGTGAGCTAAAATAATAAAATAATAAACGGGCGGCAACACTCCCTTTATAAATAAAAGTGAGTGCACTGCAAAAAAGAAGAAAAACAAACCAACATTTGTGGCACATTTGTGCTGAATCTTATTTCTTCTTATCTTTTTTTGCACTTTTTCTATAATTATTTTTTTCTATAAGACATAGGTCTATGGCGAGACTGGACTAATTTTGTTCAGTTCTTTGGGACAACTTCAATCAATTACAGTGTGGCACCGACTGACCCAACTCAAAACAAAACAAAACAAAACAACTGGTAGAAAAGCCAGCGAACCGATATCCTGCTTTCTGACTCTGCAGCCCTGACACCATCTGCTCCCCTGGCCCTGATGCCACCCCCACCCTCAGGAGCCAACCAGACGGTCACGGTGTCCCGTCCCCAGATGCAGCAACATCTTCAGAGCCTCCAGCAGAACACCAATGCACTGCGCAAACAGCTCTCACAGCTGCGCAACATGCAGGTGTGTGTAGATTATGCAGCAATGAGTCTGTGGAAGATGGTTGCCTTTTGGCATTCTATGTAAATATATTTTTTACATGGATATTGTTTTTAAATACTTGACTGTATTTAACCCATTCGATCCGGGGAACGCATGTCGTGTCATTTTAGATTTCTTTGGCTATTCAAAAATAGCAAATATACAAGCTTGTAGATCTGCTAATTTTTTTTTTAATCGTGAAAAGTTTTGCAAATCTTTAAATATATATTTTTTAAAGCGAACATTTGTAAAATATTTTGTTCCAGGGACCCCCCCAGAAGCAAAGATTTGAGTTACAAATAAAAAATATACATATATATGTATACTCAAAGATTTGCACACATTTTCACGATTTTTCAAAAATAGTAGATCTACAAGCTTGTATATCTGCTATTTTTGAATAGCCAAAGAAATCTAAAATGACAGATGCATCCCTGGACTGAATGGGTTAACAGTATTTAAATGCAGTATCTGTATCAGTATATAAATAAATACTGTTACACATGAATCGTTTATTGAATTTTCATATAGTTTCGAAAAAGTTATATTGAAGAACTCATTAAGTTGCACAGCCCTCGTGCGTGCGTGCGTGCGTGCGTGCGTGCGTGCGTGCGTGCGTGCGTGCGTGCGTGCGTGCATACACACACTGAAGTATCACACACTAACATTGACCTGGTCTCTGGTCATCAGCTGGAGAACCAGGACTCTGTGCTGTCCCTGCTGAGGCAGACGGAGTCGGAGCTCAGCCTGATGATGCTCGACGCCACTCGCACCCAGGAGGATCCTCTCCAGAGGCAACGCCTCCTGGTGGAGGAGGAGAGACTCAAGTACCTCAACCAAGAGGAGCTACTCATCCAGCAGCTGCAGTGAGTTCAAAAGCTAAAATCACCATCGCCAAATACAAAGGCATCATAAAGGGATCAGAACTTAACTTACTGTAATGGATTTGCTTTCTTTCAGTGACCTGGAGAGGTCTGTGGAGGAGCTACAGAGGAACTCATCGATCAACCATGGCCTGGTCACCGAGCAGGATGTGGAGCAGAAGACCAAGGAGCTGAGGATGCTGGGAGAGACCCTCAGCGATCTTAAGAGTAGGTACTTTGGTCACTGGAAAAAGCTTGTCAGTTCTGTTTGCATCTGTTACGTTTGTTGTTGTTCGTACCCCCCTCCCCCCCATAGACACACATCCTATGTGTATCTAGATACACATGTATTTTAGATAACAACCTTTCCGGTGATAAAATGGCATAAAAGTAATCAAGAAAGTCAACCAAAGAACAAGATTTTTGGGCAGGATCTCCTCGTTGGTCAGTAGGAATGCAGTGCACTGAGGACACTAGCTGGAGCACTCATCCAATGTCATTTTGACTATGCATGCACCTCATGGTACTCTAGCTGCTAGCACCTCAAAGGCACTCAAATCAAAAACTACAGACCTCTAAAAAAGTACTTGTCAGACAGACTACTACTAGACTTCACACCTACAGTATGACTCACCTAACCCCTGCTCATTATGCTAGGGTGGGATGGCTCAGGGTAGAGGACAGAGTACAGCAACTTGCAATGGGCCTGGTTTTAAAGATACTCAAGGGAACAGTGCCCATGTACCTGTCTTACTACTTCAAAAGAGTGAATAACGCCCACAGGAACAACATCAGAGGGAGCTCCTCTGATCTCATTTCCCCCCAGATTAGGCACAATGGAAACAAGCCCTCTGGCTATTTGTGTTATCCTTTTAGCATTATTGTATAACTGTACATCTGTACTTTTTGCAAACTGTTAAAGTATTCAAACAATCAATCCTCTACCTATGCATTACATCAGAGAGGTCAGAGCACAGGGTCAACCAAAGTGTTGCATCCCTGGAGCAACACTGCGCAGTGCCTTGCTCAAGCAGTGTTGCTGTAGCAGGAATACTGAACATCTTCCGTGTAGGAGATCAAACTAGCTACCTTTTGATTTACTGGCCGACCTCCCTCATGTCAAAGTAAAATACTAAATTAATTCAAATGAATGCTTTGACGTGCTGTAGAGGGGTTGAGGCTTCAGTTTTATTCATCATCGGAGGATGTTGCAGATCTCGGGTTGTTCCCAGTGCGATTACTGCGATAAAATGTAATAAATATTCATGAATTTCCGATGACTTTGATTCATATTCATAAAATGTTAGCACTTTGGCTGTCTCGTCACTTTGGCCTGTAATTGTCCTCCCTCGAATATTATGAATATTTATATTTAGTACATTAGCTGACCTTGTAGTGTCTCACATTATAATCTTATTTGGATTTCCAGGCGGACTAATCTGTTCTCAGTGCCAGCTACGCAGACACAGCTGTGAATGCAGTTGTGTTGTGTATGGCAGCGTGACACAGAAATCTGGTTATCCTTCGCTCCGGGTACCAGCCCCAGGGGGTCTGCGGTTGACAAAGGCTACACCTGGGCACGGCAGGGGGTTGTGGGGTGTGGTGACAATACACACACACAAACAAATGCTTGTTACGTGTTTTACAAGCAAGCAGATCGTGCCCATAATAAACGCTGCCTTCGGAATAACAATAAAGCCTCTAAAGCAGCAAAATAATACATTATTATACACTCACTCGTTCATTACGTTCACTCATACATAAACATGCATACACAATACAGACACATGCATCCTTTAATATATATATTTTTTTTTTACAACTTTATTTTTCGTTTTTCAGATTTATCATGGGGGCAGCAATCGACAGTGCTGTCCCCAATCATCTCCTCAATCCACAGGAAGAAGGAAGGTGGTGTTATAGATTTCCAAGTTAGTAAGAATGAGATGACGAATTACAAGTGAAGCAAAGGCTATAGCGATTGACTGATGTTTTGTAGGCTTATGTTCAGTACCCCGAAGATGGCAGTATATGGATTGGGATTAATTGCCGTGTTGAAAATAATGTGAGAATGTTTTTAAAAATTGGTTCCAGTTGTCTGTTAAAGATTGGCAGGACCAAATCATATGTCCCACAGTTGCGGGGCTGTGGCTACATCTTGGGCACTTGGGGTCTATGTTTGGATACATTTCAGCCTGTTTGTCCTTTGAATAGTGTAAACGATGCAATACTTTAAACTGAATAAGCCCATGTCTAATACAAAATGATGACGTGTGGATACGCTCAATACTAGTTCCAGATGGCACCTGGTATCTCTTTACCTATGTCCTGCTCCCATGCCAACTTTGCATCTGCCCAGGATAGAGGGTTCAGGTTTGGGATGGAATTATATAATCTTCAGATGGTGCCTTTCTGAGAAGGATTCAGAATTAAGCATTCTTCGATCTTTGACTTAGACGAAAGATGTGGAAATGAGGGGAAGTGCTGTTTTGCAAAGCTACGAATTTGAAGATATATTTAAAAAAATCCTTTTCTATTTGCGTCAATACCTTGACGTTCCCGCTGCTCTGTATATCTGTCTGTCTGTATCTTTCCCTCTCTCTTAGATAGAGCTATACATCCTTTCCCAGTATGTCAGGAAAATCTAATTTCTTCAATGAAATATACAACAGTAGCTGCACCGTGTCATCCTGTTTTAGCCTCCTGCGCTATAATCTCCCTCCCTTTCTCCCCTCCATCTGTTTATATCTCATCATCTCAACTCTGAACTGCAGCGTCATATCTGTGTCAGTACATCTGTCTGTCTTCCTGTCTCTTTGTTTCCACTTCCCTCACTGTCCACGACTGTCTCTGCCGCCCCCCCCCCCCCCCCCTCGTTCTCTTTGCTTCCCTCTCTCTTTCTCTCCCTCCCTCTTTGACATTTTCTCTACCCTCAACAGGCCAGTTTCCCAGCCTGCAGAGCAAGATGCGGGTGGTGCTGAGGGTGGAGGTTGAGGCTGTTAAGTTCCTGAAGGACGGGCCCCACCGTCTGGACGCCCTGCTCAAGCGCTGTAACACAATGACTGACGCGCTCACCTCACTGCGCAGGTATACACACCAAATGCTCCCTTTGTTACACCCCAGTTATCTCCAGCATTTGTACGGTACATTTGCTGAAAATCTTGTGTTTAAACATTTCTCATGTGAGCACTCCGTCTAGTGTTACATTTGAATCAGATGAAATATTAGATTACCTATCTCAAGCCAGTTTCAAGTCACAAGCTGATTTTCTTTAGCCTGGAAACCAAACGAATCTGCCAGGGTAAAAAAAGAAAGAAAAGCCCTCGGTAGATTAGTCTGGCCTCGCTCTGTTGTGATTGGATTTCGCTGCCCCCGAAGTTGTGCGGCACCAATCAGGGCCCAGTATGCAAATATGGGGTGGGTTTATTGCCAGAGCCTTTTTTTTTATCCGACCCTTGGAAATGCAGGTTCCACACACAGAGATTCCAGACTAATATCTATGCCGTGATATTAGTCTGGCCATGACAGGATAGATTTTCATACCGTACTGAAAGTAGCTGAATCTAATGGCAACCTCAAAAATATATGCTTTGGAAAATGGTTGGCAGTAATGTCAAGTATACCGTTAGTCTTAGCAAGGGGGGCTCAACATGCCAGACCACCGGTGTGGTCCATTAAGCTTTTTAGCCTTACGGCATCAGGCTGTGTGTAGACTGCCCCAACGCTCCTGATTTCGTGTATAGAGGGGCGGGTGTATAGAGCCGGCGATAGATTGCGCCTGATCCCATTGGTTCACGATCTGTCCGTCAACCCCTGCCCCGTTAACACAACATTACGAGCGACGCCCACTGCACTCTGGTTGGTTGGGAAGTGAAACACTTCCTCATACCGAGTACACCGACGCGCTGGGCCAGGCTTTTATTTTTTAGCAAAACTAAACAATAAAAGCCTGGAGATCGAGGCTAGGCTGTGTGAATACAGATCATTATTAGAAATCAATCCCACCTACCACACTGTGCTGTTGGATTATGAGATAAGTCCCACTTTAGGTTGCACAAGTGGGAGGCCTGTTTCCATCAGCATGATTTACGCTGAGTTCAAACAAAACAAAACAGCACACAACTTTAAAAGCCGAGCCTACAGTACATGTATATCTGTAGGAATGAGGTCAATTTACAGGTGCACTTACAGGTGCACGGTGCTAAGCCGTACATCGTAGTACGAAAAAAAGACAAAAAAAGCATGAAATCCAAATGAAGTAATGAACGTAAGGTGTATGTTCAACTCCAATTCATGTTCAGTCATCCCATAGCAAGCGAGTACTGTTGTACTTTTTTTTCAGAGCAGTCTCCTCTAACACTCTCGAGTACCCTTCATGTTGTCCTGTTATGTCGTCAGTGTATTTTTTACCCCCTGTATGTACAGACAATTCACCGAGGGCATGCGAAAGGGCCCAGAGGACCTCCCCAGCCAGCCAGCGAAGAGGACCGAGGACCTAGATATCCTTAACAGTCCACCCCTCAATCTCGCCGACCTGAGCGTCGCTGCCGGCCTGGCCAACTGGATGCCTGGGTCTGGCATCATTGATGCAGACACCTTGGGTCCCGAGCAGGATATCCAATCCTCCTTCAGGACTCGGATGCTGGACGAACTACCAAGTCGCCGTCCCGCTGACAAGTCTGTGTCAGCCGAAGTCAGACTGGTAATTTGTACGACTTCATGTGGTGTCTTTTATACTTTTGTCATTTTTACAGTTAGTGTAAATTGTTTTGCTATTCTTAGCTTTTTATCTTGTGGCATTTACTGTTTTAACTTTTTGTGTTCCTTCCATGGTACATGGGTGTTTCTGAGTGTGCATTCATGCATATGTTTTTACAAAAGTCAAAATGATCATGCATGTTAGGGGTGTTTTTGTGTTGCTGATCCGAGGCTCATTGCACATTATTCAACATCTGATGTAAATATGTGCGACTTAGCAGATGTCTCCTTTCAATCTGCTTTCACAGATGCGTCTGCATGTAGTTAAGGATCTCATTCAGACCCTGTGCACACACACTAGCTAGAGTTATCCCTGCGTTTGCCATGCGGCCTGGCACAGCGTGTGCACATAATGTGTGAGTTAGGTCTGCATCTGTACAACTCAATTTCAACCAATTTCATTTCCGCACGAATGTACAGGCATGTCTGCGACTGCGAGCCACATAAATGTGCACGTACATTTCAGTGGGAATGGGTCGGTGTCAGCTCTACATGTTCACATCCGTCATTAGTGTCATAACTGACAGTCAATCGATATAAATGTCTTGTGCACGTATTTACTGTACTGTTCACTCCAGGCGGCGGAGCGCGACTGGGAAGAGAAGCGTGCCAGCCTGACCCAGTTCAGCGCCCAGGACATCAACCGGCTGCTGGAGGAGACGCAGGCCGAGCTGATGAAGGCCATCCCGGATCTAGATTTTGCTGCCAAGCACATAAACAAGCCAGCGGTGCCCCCCAAACCCCAGAAGACCACCCCTATCGCCGGCACCACGCCCTCCTCTCCTGCCACTGGGACAGCAGTTGGAGCAGCGGCCACAACCGCCACTACCACCGCCACAAGTGGTATTACTAGTAACACCAGTGGGGACCAACACCCAGGCAAGGTACAGATGGCCGCCCAGAAGCTGAACAGCCTGGAGGGCACTGGCTCGCGTCGCGGGTCGGGTGAGTTGCGTTGCTTTGTTTAAATACGCAGCAGATTGTGTTCATTCCAAGCGATGATTTATCAGTGATTGTTTTGAGCTGCCTATTATTTTCAGTTGGCAAGTATTGATTTGAGAGTTACAATGTGGAACAGGTGTTCAGAAAGCAGGTTCACAGGTCTTAGATGACCTCTGAATGTAAGTTTCTCTGAAGGTATGGACTAACATTGACATGGGTCATGGGCATTTAGCACTGGCACACAGTGTAAATCTTTAAGGCGTGGCTCTGCGGGAGGCTAGCCGTCTATGAGAGGGTGTGTGTGTGTGTGTGTGTGTGTGTGTGTGTGTGTGTGTGTGTGTGTGTGTGTGTGTGTGTGTGTGTGTGTGTGTGTGTCTCCCCGGAGCTAATCTCACAAACCACTGGACCGATCACCACCAAACTTTGTTTGCACGCTGCCATTGTTTTCCCATTATGTTTTATATATCTTGAAATATTAAACTTTTTAAATTAACCCTGAGGATACTGCAGTGCACCCGCTATAAAGTGCACTGCCAGTGCTGAACGTTGCTCATTGTTGTATATTGTCCTGTTTATCAGTAGAGATTTTCTAAACTATCCCCGAGGATACTGCGGTATACCCAGTCTATAAAGTTCAGCCTCTATAAAGTCTTTAAGTGCACTGTTGAATGATGCTCATTGTTGTATATTCTCCTGTTTCTTGAAGAGAGTTTTTAAATTAGCCCTCAGGATACTGCGGCATACCCTCTATAACGTTTTTAAGTTGACTGTTGAACCATGCTCACATTTCTCAGTAGACATTTATACTATTGGTGATCACTTATGTTTGTGTTTTGTAACCACATAAATCCTAGCGTCCCTATTCTGTGGCGAACATTTGGCGAAAATAGCCGATCTACAAGGTCACAACACGTTGTGTTGAACGCATTGTGATCTTGTAGATTGGCTAAAGAGATTTGGTGTAGAAGGAAGAAAAGGAGGCGGCTAGTATAGACCCCTGGTGGGACTCAGGACAATGAAATATCTAGGGTTTAAGTGATTACGTTCTATTAATGAACACTTATTTCTATATTCTGTGTTTGTCATGTGTTTGTCATCACTACGGTAATGTCATTGTAGGACTTGTTAGTGATAATTACGGAGCAGCTGTTCAGTTTGCATCTGTCGTTGTTGCTGCATATTTCCAGCGGAGCTCACGGTGGCAAGATACCGCACAGAGAAGCCCTCCAAATCGCCACCGCCCCCACCTCCTCGCCGAAGCTTCCCGTCAGCTCATGGCCTGACTACCAACAGCACAGGAGTGGTCATCATGACCACCAAAAAGGTGGGATACTGACAGCTGTGTCAGTCGGGGGTTTCCTAAACTTTACTCAAGTTAGACAAAGTTGTGTGCCGGAGAAACATATTTTCTTAGGTAGAGCTGCTCTCCCTCCAAGCAAAGAATTAATCACCAATTAGAATGTTACCTGCCAAACCCAACATGCAAGGTGAAAGGTAACATATAGGTTACATAAGCATGATTTTGGGGCAACAGACTGAAGGGATTATTCCATCTCTGTTTTTCCTGTAGGCAGAGGAGGATGCTGACATGCCAAAAACCTTGGTGAAATTAAGGCGCACTCCCTCTGACACGCCGCGGCCTGCCTCCACGCCGCCTGTCATCGCAGCGTCGGCCATCAAAGACGAGGACGACGAAGAGAGGATCATTGCTGAGCTAGAGGTGTAGCATTCTACCCATTTTATGTGACCGTTAGTCTAAAATGCATATTGTTGGTTTTATATAGTAGTTATAGCAAATTTGCGATGAATGCATTGTGTCATGTCAAGATGATAATCTTTCTTTGCGGTACTCTCCCATGCAACAACCGGCTACCTCACAGATCTTTCAGAGAACCCCTGTAAAAGATTCCCTTTGTCATAGCCTGTTGAGCACCCTACCGAGGCCCACCCCTACCCCTCGTTGCGCCATTGGGTCTTTGAGAAGAAAGGTAAACGCTCCCACCACCTAACCCCTCTGCCTTTGCCACGCTTGTGGACTTTCTTAGATCTCTGTCCATTCCTGGCCTTGTGCCTTTCCTTTCGCCCCACTTTCTGCACGACAGTGAAACTCAAGAACCACTTCTGTGAGTGTCATGTTTCCATTCAGGACAGGTTGTAGCAGAAAAGAAGTACGCCTCTGAGAATCGAATACGAAAACCTTTATGTTGCAAGACTTGCAATATGTTTGTGATGGATTCAGTCACAAATAGTGTCAGTCAATGTTGGACGTCGAACTGAAATACAATGTTTATCCGTCATTTTATGGGGGACCTCATCAAATACTCCTGAGGATTCCTGAGGATGAGTAATACTGGTGCCTGTGGATTCGAGCTTAACAAACACAATTGCAGCAGAATAAATTAGTGCCTATTTATAGCACTTGGCTGACAACAAGATGACAATAAACATTTTAAAACATCAGTGCTCCATTGACCTTAATCTGAATGACAGGACATAATTCAGTTTACAGTTCATGGTTCATGAATGAAAGGACAGAGAACAGGGCAGTGCAAGGTGGGATATGGACTTCATGCATATCACATTTGATCATCAATGGCGAGGGTTAGAACCGTGAGATATAGTATGGTTGCAGGTACAGTATACACGAATCCACGGAGCGCTGCCCTGCGCGCAGCCATTGCTGCGGTGTCAACGCTACGCGGACGCGACACCGCAGCAATGGCCGCCTACAGGCAGCTACAGGCAGCTACAGGCAGCGCGTCTGTGGATTCGTCTATAGCAGCGCTACTCAACCCGCGGCCCGCGGGCCGCATGCGGCCCGATCGCAGCGTCTTGGCGGCCCCCTCATGGTCAAAAAAAAAAAAAAAAAACTTTTTTTTTTTTTTTTTTTTAAGCACAGGATAAAAATATACATTTCCGTTCAAATATATGGGTTGCTAAAACATTTTTCAAAAACAAACAGACGTATACATACAGGTGCGTCAATTGTTACAGGTATAATGTATAGTTTTATGCATTTCGGGTTTTTGGGGGGGTTTGACCCCCTAATTTTTCCGGCCGCACGGCTTTGCAGCGCGCCCAGGATAGGTGTCTGCCACTGGACATACACACAACACAAAATAAACTGGTACAGTGAAAAGAATATGATGTCAAAATGTACATTTTCTTGTGTGTTACAAAATCGAAAAATCCAAAATAGGACCGTCATTTTTATGGCGGCCCCTTGGACTTTTGGTAAACGCTACGCGGACGCGACACCGCAGCAATGGCCGCCTACAGGCAGCTACAGGCAGCGCGTCTGTGGATTCGTCTATAGACTAGAGGACATTGTACTCTGTGACCAGCGGTGCACAGATACAGTGCCATGAGTTATTCTGAACTTCCCTTTTTAACTTCACTAACAATTCCTCTCTACTTTGGTCTTATTTCTTCTGCTGATGGTTTCCTAAGAGTCTAATTCTTCTTGAAAGCTTTAAACACTTTACATGATAGATTATTATTATGTTTTATGTTTGAGACATTTGGCCTGGAACCTGGTTGGATTTTCCCAATTAACTAATGATTTAATACGCCATACTAAACTCACCATGACATGTTATGAATGGTCTGATTTGACATAAGTGTTTAAATAGCTTGAAACATGCCACATGCTGCTATGAGAGTCAGCTAATCTGGGCTAATCTCAGTAATTAATGAGAAGATGAGATGTATTATACAACCACTATGATTTGCTGCTCTGGGGACACATTTGCAAAAACAACTCCTAATGCTCAATTTCAAACCAGGTCTGAAAATCGTAGGTGGTTTTAGGTAATTATTTTTCTCACGTTTCCCACATCACTTGCAATTTAAAAAATTGCGTGGATGCAGTTGTTGATGTTGCAGCCGGAATAAAGGGCATGATTGCTGAAGGTGACAGCAGATGCCTACAGCAGTTAATGCAGGACGATATCGGCTGCTGAAATTGTTAAGTGGCATATGCTGAGTTCTCCCACACTGTAATATAGCTTTACATTATTTTGGCATTTTGTGCAATTCATGAATACTGTACCCAGTTGAAAAAACTGGCAAGAATACATTTAGATATACAGTTATATAAGATATCGCTGACACTTTCGTTACCATGAAATAGCTCTTTCAAATTCCATCAAGTCATCTCTGTTTTCTCAATCCCTCTACAGAGTGCCAGCAACTCCCCCGGCCCAGTCAAGGGACCCCAGCCCACTGTGGCAGCCAGGCTCAAACACCTCCAACAGGGCAGCCTGGAGAGACCTAAGAACCGCAAGCAGAGAGAGGATTTTCCCAAGATCCAGGGCCAGCAGCAGGTATTTCACTTCTAGAAGAGCCACTTCTGACGTGGGCACCCCGACCCGACGACATCCCCATGATGCACCTCTGTGGGACCAACTCCACAGGAGTCTCTTCAGAGGTTGGGACATAAATGGGGGTCAAGAAACGCGGTACAGAGCTAACAATATGAGCTCTTATACAAGAAGAGGCGGGGAGACGTCTGCAGTATCTTGTTGAACAGTCTCCTTGTTGATGGTGTGTTTCTGACTTTTGAGTTACTGGATCTAAAGTACCTTGCTTAGAAAATAGGTTTTTGTCGTATGTTGGTGTTTCGTTTTTTCCGGGGAAGGTTTTTGGTGGTGCTTGTGACTGATTAACTTAGCTGTAATGATAATACCTACTTCTATACGGATCATTCTTAACCTCCAATGTGTTACATTGTCTTCAATAATGCCACGGAACAATTTCACATCTCAAAGTCAAGTTGGTGACCTTCCACCAACAGATAATCATCCAAACCTCTGTTTTCTTCTGTTTCATTCCTCCTCTCTCATTCTATTTATCAAATCACTACTATTTACTGTCCATTTCGCAGTACTTGCCCTTTCCGTCCCAAGGTTGCCAGGCAGTATTCCAGTGGAGTGCTTGGATAGTATTTCAGTCACTTAAGGTGACTGGCAGTATTGAACTACCGTTATCAGCCTGTAGCCACTACTGAGATGCCAGCCCATTACGTGAGACTGCTTAGGGCTGCATTTAACAGCACTAATGCAACAGCACATTATACAACACGAGGAAGGTGAAGAGCAACTTCAAAGGTCACAGGGTACGGAGTTGCTTCTAATGGGAAGTGCTGAAACAACGGATCAGATGTTCGTTTAGTTTTGGTTCACAGAAAACCGCCGCCTCGCGTTCTCGCCGTGGTGAATGTGTGATGAAGACAAATTAGAAGCAAAAGAAAACAGACGACAATCCATAAAGAAAAATGTTAAGTAGAAAAGAAAATGTAATAATAATTTGACTGGAATATGACAAAACCAATGACAAGAGATTCCAAATGGTAGAGGGAAACTGCAGTATGAGTCTGTATGAGTTTTGCTAGCAAGCTACTTGCCTTGAGAACCCAGAAGCTATATCCCCCCCCCCCCCCCCCATCATCTTATCTGCTCCTGCACACTCCTCAAACCAACGCTGGCATGCGGTGAGGAGTAGACTTGACCCACCATTGGCCGCAATCTTCTAAAGAGAGCTTTTCTGCAAATTCCCAACAGCGAGGTAGTGATAACACAGCCAGCCCATCCTTCTAGGTTAGAAAGCACCTGAGCCATTCAACCTCAATCCTCTCAGTCCTGCCTGTGTCGATATACTTTCCATTAGTTAGCACATACAGCCCAGGGTTCCCTTTGGCTGGAAATGGAGTCCATAATATAACATATATCCTCAGACACATGCATATTATAATTTATTTTACCAGACAAACTTACCTTATCCATGAGAAAAATCTTCCGCAGTCATTTGCTGTGTTTTGTTTTATCCCAGGTGGAGTCAAATGTTTTCAGATATCTCTTGAAGCACAGCCACAAGCTATCATGTCTATAGGACAATATACCCTTGATAACACTTCACTTCAGTAGTAAACAGTGGCTTAGTACTGTATATGCCACTAACATGGCTAACACGCCTGACCTCCATTTGCCGTCTGTCAATAACTACACTGCCCCAGACATTTACCAAAAGTATTGGTATTTATGAATGGTTGCCGTTAAGTGCTGATTTGCTATTCAAGTTACATTATGCAACAATGTTGTGTACCTCTTTCTCCCTTGTTGTTTTTCTTCACTGTGAACAAGCCCGCTGAGGTTGTGATCGGAGTCATTCAACTTTTCATAGAAAACTGCAGCTGATTTATTTTTGTTTTTGTGTATGGCTCCTTCATACTTTGGAGCAGTGACATGGTGCTTGGCGTGCCGTTGTATAATGTTATCATAATCCAAATATGGTAGCTGTAGCATTCATAAATCAATATATAGTATTAGGTAACTTCCTGTACACAACATACTGTAGTTTGTTGTCTGTGATTGACACAAAATGACATGTACAGTTTATACTGTCATTTTTTAACGTTCAAATAGTATGGCAGAGGTCTTATTTTGGAGTTGGTTGACTTCAGTGGACATAAATACATCCATGTTATCATCACACTGTACAGCACTATGATTTGTAGGTCAAAGGAAACCCAGTGGAGATCTTGTGCAATGCAAAGAATTAACTGCGACACATAATGGGGCGTTGTATGTGTAAAGCAGAAGCTTCAATATATATAAAATAGTTGCAATTCACTATACAATTACTATATACTATAACTATAAGCTCACTCTTTACTCATAAGTGAATACTGTCAAAATCGCCTGTATTGAGATGAACCGAAGTAGTGCAGTGTCTCTGTGTGTATCTACAGTATCTCTAATATCTACAGTATGATTACATTACTAAGTATGTGTTGATGAAACTCTGGATTTAGCTTGGCAGCCTGAGGCTGTCAAACTACAAAACAGCAAGCATCTTTAAAAAATAACTGCCAACACATACAACCAAGTGCTATAAATTGTATCTCAAAACGTGTTTGTTTGTCTTGACCTGAATGATATCACTTATAAAGACAGCAAATCCGGATGCACTTATACCCCTATTGTTTAAGATTCCCCTTCACTGTATTTTACCTTTTTTATTAGACATTACAGATAAAAATGACAATCTAGGACTAATTATAAAGAATAAAATGTTATTTTAACCAATCTGTATAGTAGAGTATATTAAGATTATGTTAGGTTGGAGGTGTTCTCCCTGCTCTTCCATTGAGAAATGTAGGCCCTGCTGTCAGTTCAGGTAGGACACATACTGATTGACAATGTCAAGGAAGTTATTTGAAGCAGACGGTGCAACATCTTGTAGTTCAGGCATCGTTGCAATTACCTATGCATAGGGAGAGACATAAAATGTATGGGATTGTAGCTTTAAGAAGGACTGGCGCCGTGGTAATGCGGTATCCATACTAACAGTGCACTACATGGTTTAGCCACCCCCAGGCCATCCGTATCCCTATTTCTGTTTTGAAAGTAGGGTCAAAGCCCGATGGAACTGGAATGTAATGCTGCTTTTGCTGCAGAAATGCGTGCGTTGCACTTTATGCCACTAAATCCCATGAGAGCATGGGTGGTGCACCTGTCTCCTCCAGCGCCTGTGTTCCTGACAGGACCTGGAGTGCCGCAGATGTTTATGCCAGCGTGCCCCACAGGGCCACAAGGGACTGTTCTCTCTTCCATTTGTCTCATGCCGACGTCAGCCCTCAAACCTTCCCTCCCATACATCCTTCTCTATAACCCAGTTATATCCGGTACGAGCACTGGGAGCACAGATTTTGTTAAAGGTATCGTATTCAGGCATGTGTTGCGCTACCCATTTGAGTCCAATCCCTCAATTCACGGCTCTGGATCCTACCCTTTGTAAAGTAACATGCCCTGTGCTCATCATGCTTATAGAAGCAAGCGTACTGTAATCTTCCACTAGCCCTCTATGCCATATCTCACTCTGGACTGTGTACAGCAGGGTTCCCAAGGGTGCAGCCGAGACACATCGATCACGTGAAGAACGCAGGCTGGTTGCTATATCTAAATCTCCAACAGTCTGCCAGTTTCACTTGGCACCGGTCAAAGGCTCGCCCCTCCACTTGAGTATGCCTTTTTTTTGTCGACATGCCCAGCTAAATGGGAGGTCTCTGGGTCGTTAATCTTAAGTGAACGTAACTTGTTTGTCCCCCGTCACCCTTTTTGCCTCATTGGGCTTTTGGATGAGCAAACCATTGGGAGCAGTGTGTGGCCCATGAATGTGTGTAATCAGAGGGAAAAATCCCCTGTTCGCGTAAGCATGAGGCTGTTCATTAGCATGGTTGTCAAAGAGGACTAAGGGAATGTCCACATTTTCTCCAGTTCTTTTGTTTTATCTGGCTCTGAAAGCCGCCTCTGGGACTCCAGCTGTTGTTGAGAGAGCATCTTTTCTGATATTACATACAAGTAAATGTTCTTTTAGCGTCACCCACCCATGGGTCTTGGCCAACAAGGAGCAGTTGTCAGTGCAACACAGACACACTTTCAGATAAGCTGAAAAGGAGTGTTCTTGTGGGCAAGGATTGGATTCGATTGGAATGGCTGATATGTGTGACGTAATTCCGTCCCAGCAACAGGAGAAAGAATCAAATGCTTTCAGACTCCTCTTCTCCTCTCCTCTCTACTCCTCCCTTCTCTTGCCCTTTATCACCGCCTCTGTCTTCCTCTCTCCTCCTCTTCTTGCTCTCTCATCTTGCTATTCTCCCTTCTCGCCCTGATATCTTCTGCTCTGCTTTATGCGATCCTTCCCAGATCCCTCAGGCCTCATCTCCTCCTCTTCCTTTACCAAGAGATATAAGAGCTGAATCAGGACAGATTGCCTGTCCCAAAACCCTGACAGCAGAGCGCTACTGATCACAGCACCCCCACCCCCCACCCTGCTCTGCCGATGTACATTCAGCTAGTGACAGCCACTCATCTTTTCTCATCTTTGCTTGCTTTGTGCACGTGTGTCTGTTGGCTTCAATTATTCGTTGCTTCGATTGTTGCACTACTTGTCCCTTTGGCCTGTCTTCAATTTTACTGATTCTTTCTCTTCACCGCGGGTCAGTTACAGCTTTTGTTCAGAACACAGCCAGTGGGGTTTTTACCAGCTTGCAAGTTGGTCTAAGAAGAGACTGACCTACTAGTAGGGGCGTGCCGATACACTAATTTCATGAAACGATACGACACAATATTGGGCTCACGACATCGATATGATATGATATCGATACGATACGATATAAGGCACTTCTTTATTATGAAAATATATGGGGGGGGGGGAAGCTTATGAAAATATATGGGGGGGAAAAAAAGCTTATGAAAATATATAGGGGGGGGGAAGCTTATGAAAATATATGGGGGGAAAAAAAGCAAATGCAAACAAATACTTTTGTTTTTGCATTAATATTATTGCAAAAAAAAAAAAAAAAAAAAGATACATATCGTCACGAAAACGTATCGCGATATATCGCGGGACGATATATCGGCACACCCCTACCTACTAGTCATCCATGTGTTAGACATATTCGCGACATGTTTTCAATCATTGGCTGTCCTTTAAGCCAATGGGGAATCTCGCCTCCATGGGTACTATACACGCCTGCCGTCGGTTCAAATCGCCGTGACACAGAGTAATATATAGGACAAAATGTAAGTAAAGTACTTGAGTAAATGTACTTAGTTATTTTACACCTCTGCATACGAGCTGCGTAGCGTCCGTTCTGGCCTAGCGGTGTTGCCAGATTCTCAGAGAGAAATAAGCAACAGGTCTAAGCCAATGGAGAGCCACTAGCAGTTTTGACAGATTCTGCGAGACAAATCAGGAACCAGGTCTATGAAAACAAGCCGCGCATACGCGGCGCATACACGGGGCACACACACACACACACACACACACACACACACACACACACACACACACACACACACACACACACACACACACACACACACACACACACACACACACACAGAGAGAGAGAAAAAATAAAGCAAGCTGGTATACATGACTGAGTCATGTCTTGTTTTCTTACTCCTTGCCCTTGTTCTACAGTCTTGTTTCAAAGGTGTCAGTTCAAGTGGTACTGCTATCGTTATTGTTTGGGGCTTTTCAATAAGCATATTAGCTTTTGAAATGAGCCTTTACATTTTGAAATGTGATCATTGTAGTCTACACAAGGAACAACTTAGACTTTGAACAATGATCTCTTGGCAAACATGGGTCACTAAATGAATGCACTTGTGGAACCCGATATGTTGTTCACACAAAATGATGAAGGATCAGTTTACATGAAAATACATCTCCCTTCTACATTTACCATCACATGGCAGCCCTTTTGTTCTTACTTAAGAAGTAAGAACAAAATGGTCACTGTGTGACTATCCATTTTAAAAAGACCTGTAAAAGACTTGCATTGGTGGCATTTTTCTCTGTCTGTTCTAGGCCTGTTACAAAGTTATTTTAGTATGGTATCTCACCTCCAACACCAATGTAGGAATCTACTGATGATATTTTTCTTGAAAGGAATCGAGACGCATTATCACAGCTTACTACTGTTGGCCCTCGCTCTTACGATTTTGCCAAAGTGGGTACACATAGCAAAATGGCCAGCTCTAGGGCCAAACATGTGACAAACACATTGACACTGCAGTGTACTGCGGGCATAAAAAAGTACAACAATAATTCTACAGTTAGACTTCTGTTTGATATGTTCCTGGAGGAAGGTATCAAGACTGTAACATGGAATCTCTGAGCTTCATATTTCACAGCACAAAACAAACTACACACAATAATGTTATAGTACGTTCTTAACTGAGCCAGCACACAAGAAACTGAAATATCGCTGTTACAGTACAGTATACTGTATAACCACTTCAGAGATATATTGTAGGTGTGTTATATGACCATTTAATAATTGTTTGAAGAGATTTACTTTATTAACATGTAAAAAAAAGAAAAGAAAAGCATCATCTATGTTTTATATAATCAAACTTTTTTGTATTTTTATACTTGAAAGAGAGGATTCATAAGCATGTAACACATGTATTCTGTAAAGTATTCCTTTCCTTTTTTTTTTTACCAATTTCTTTTACGTCCCAACCTGCTTTTACCATTGACCAAATCATGATTACAGCCTGTCACAGCAATCAAAGAGATATATAGAAACAATAGGCTGGATAACAATGGAAGCCTATAGTAAATACTGAAGTTCTGAAGTACTTATATATTAACACCACACGACCATATCAGAAAAGCACAGATCCTCCTTCCAATAAAAAGATACAGTCTGTTATATGACTATCCATTGTAGCTGTCTTCTCTGTCATTATCAATAGTGCACAAATTACAGTATGTACACCATGCAGACTAAAGAGTTGAAATTACCATTAGTTTCTCGATGAATGTGTGATCGTTCAAAATTGTTTGTCGGTGTTCAAAAGTGTGTATATAAAAAATAGACCAGACATCATATCAATTGATTTTTGTGATATTTTTAGAGAGAAAAATAACCCAAAATGGCATGCATACTGTATACATTCCTGAACAATTGCACGCTGCGTTTATCAAGGTCTCATTTTCTTGTCAATAATTCTGTGTATACTCGTGAGTGTATAATAGGGTAAACAAACATTGTACAGTACAATAGATTTTGTATTATGTTGAAATGGGTCGGTGAGGCCTGTTTTACTGTCGACATAAAGAGAAATTAAGATTATCATTATTAACACTATTGAAAAGACATTTGAAATATCATATATAGACTAACTGATGTACCTTGAGTCTGAGAGTGCTGCTTGCTGTGTGGGATAAGTGTTGTTTGTGATTTGTGAAGAATGATCACCTATACTAAAACCAGTATGGAGACAAACAGTGCAAAATGCCATGCAACTTTGTTGTATCAAAGGAACAGTTGCTGCTTCGTGTGAGAAAAATCCAAGTACGGTACCGAACAATGATCGCTGCTTTTGTACGTTACTGTTGTGGTTTTGTGACAATAAAAGTGGACCTCTTATACGAGATGGCTGCCAGCGCCTGATTTATACTATGCCTTAAAGGTTCTGCTGTGTTTTATGAAATCTATAGTGTTTCTAGTGCTACTCACAGTCATTTCATTATATGGGACCTGCTACTAGGTCATGTGCAACAAATTCTTTCTTCTTTTTGAATCACACATACCAAGGACTTTAATCTCAATGTGTACGATATACTATAGGTATAGATCCTAACACTAACACATAATTATGTATTATTATTATTGTTATTATTATTATTATTATTATTATTTTTTTATTATTATTATTATTTACAAAGGCTATAGGAACATGCAGTGCTGCTGCTGCATTAATACAAAGAACAGGAAGATGGCAGCAGATCACAGTTACTGTTACTGGTGATATCTTTGCAGTGTTTGGTACAGTACTTTTATTATACATGCATTGTGTGCATGGATTACATGTTTTGTTTAGAACTAGTGATTTAACACTTGTGCTCAAAGTGCACAAACGTTTTAGATGGTTAATCAGAAGTTGTTAAACAATGTCAATAAATATATTTTTTATATTCTACCAAAATGTCCAGTAGGTATATCCAGAGCTCTTTTTCAGTGTTTGTTCCAACTAAAACACACCAAGGTTAAGGTTGTTTATTGTCACACACTCATACAATGCAGCATTATATAGGCGGTTAAATTGTTGTACTGCTTCTCAGCAGTGTGGATAATGATAGAATATGATGAAATAAGATAAAAGGTTAAACGTTTTAACGTTTTAACCTATTTAACCATGTATACAGTCCGTTTTATTTGTTTATTTGATGCCAGACAAATTAACATTCTAAGCGCAGCATAATACTGAAATGTTGCAGTATTGGCAAACGTGAACGGAATCTGCACAGTCCATATATGTGAACCGTAATTCCTTGCCGCTTATCCCATTTAAACCGGGCAAGCATCTGTGTCATTTTAGATTTTAGAGTTGGCTATTCAAAAATAGCAGATATACAAGCTCACAGCGCGTCACTTCGTGCCGTGCTGCGAGCTTGTACATCTTCTATTTTTGAACAACAAAAAATCTTAAAATTTAGAAGGCAATCACTTTTTGAGTTCTGGCTTGGGCATAGAATCTAGTTGAGCTGATGCTCCAGCAGAGTGATCGGTCCAAAGTAAGTGTAAGTGATCAGTCCGAAGTGTCTTATAGGGTTTTCCATTGTTCCAGTAGAATCCTATGTAGGATTACGCTATTCCTATAAGAATCCTATATATATTTTTGAATAGGGAATTGTGGTCAGTATATTTGGTTAAAACAACTGTCGCTTACAATAAATATTTTAAGAGAGCAGTTTGTGGCTGTACCCCTTTGTAATAATGGTCAAAATCCCACATCACAACACCTTCGCTGTATCTCTTTAATGCCACTGGGGAGAGCTCTAGGAAGAACAATAAGTATTGTTTCCTTTGCTGTTAAGGGGGCAGAGAGATAGTGAAGGCAGACAGGACACAATAAAAACGAAAGTGTTTTTGCCATTATTTACAATATCAGGGACAGTAGTGTAATGTCATATATCTCACGTGAGTAGCAAGTACTGTCCTCGACTATTCTGCCAAAAATGAGAACGGTACATACCGCAAACTGTACAGGAAAATAGGGCATGTGAGAACGCCTACTGCACAAAAGCTGTCTTTTTGATTGTGTTTTTTTAGTAACAGTGTCCTGTCACTAACTGCGTGGCATAACCTACGAAGGCCCACCTATATGTACCTTTCAAGCAGGCGTGATTCAGCCAGTGGAGACAGTCGGGGGCGGGGTTTGCCAACCGCTCCTGTACATTCCCAAATCATGCATCAGGGACAGTGAGGTGACACCGCGACAGACGTGGAGCATAGGCTACATGTAAGCTGTTAAATTCCAAATAACATTTTTCTCTCTGTATTGCTTTGCCTTGGTATGATTTTCTTTAAATCATGCTGTGTCTTATTTTTTAAGCAATGTATTACCATAGTCATAGACATTTTGCTGCTCTTGCAAGAAGAAAAGAAAAATACCTGTAAACTCAATTTCACTTTCACTTCACTTCACTTTCACTTTGCAGGTTTTTATTTTTGGTCATTTGTACACTATGCAAACAATATGCTCTATTTTCTTAAAACAACAGCAGCAATAATACATGACATAGTTGTGACCAAAAAAAGGTATAGGCTGAAGCTACATAGCTTATATTGCCTACCCTTTCAACATAAAATACATCCATGACAATCAAAGAAAAACAATTTATTTCTCAAAAAAGTGAAATTAAAAGGAGAAGAAAAAAAGAATACAGAAAAAAACAGGACAAAGGTTTTGGCTTCATAATACAATGCATGTTCACATATATGGTTATACATGTGAATACATGATTTGTTATTTTTACTTTCTTTTTGTATTTATTTTTGTACTTTTTTGTTTTATTCTTTGTTTTATTTTCATTATTATACAATATCATTATATAACAATCAAAATAATACATGACTCTAGCTCTTTATACTTGTTTATAATATTTTTTTTTAACATTTTTTTAAAGACATAGATCGATCTACACCTCCTCAATTCATTATCGCAACAGCTCCACAAACGTACTCCTTTTACTGATACACAGTGTTGTTTAGTATTGGTTCTTGCCCATGTTGTTTCAAACATACCAGTGTTTCTAAGTTCATATTGGGTGTTTTTGGTCTCGAACAGCTTCTGAAGACAGTCTGGAAGTAAATCATTGTAAGCTTTGAACATAACAATTTGAACAATTGGAAACATTTTGTTTTGAATAGTTCATATGCATAACGGGACCACAGCAAACTGTCTTATGTCACGTGCTATTCTGTCAACAATAAATAATGTGATTTTCTGGGCAAGCAAACAGTTAAAATGATAATCGAAAGTTTGAAACTGAAAAGAAAATGCATGATCATGTGCTGCTGCTTGGATGAATTTCCTTTTATTAACACTGTATTACTGTTTTTATCTCTCATTCTCTCTCTTATTCTTATTTTATTATTATTCATACTGTTGAAAAGCATCAAGTATAAGAATTCCCCCTCCTACAGTGCTGCTGTATTGTATGTGTACATCATCATGTGACAATAATATACACCTTGAACCTTGAACCCATAGGGATCGGCTATAAAATTCTTCAGCTTTATTTGGTTGTTTGACAACCAGAGACTTTGTGGTCCAATTTGAGCAGAGATATTTCAAAGTGCACAATCTCATTAATCAATTGAATTGATGAGAGGTCTCAAAACTTTGCACTTAATAGTTATACGTCCGTTAATATCCTTAGGTCACCAGTGTTCTGCTGATGCATCACTGACCACTATTCTGAGAACCATTAAAACCCTCACCATTTCCCAGTTATGCTGAGGTAAGACCAGTGTACAGTACGGATGTACTGTAGTAATGCGAATTAACAGTTTAATTGTGGAGAGTACAAAATGATCTACATATCACACTGCCTTTAGTCTTACAGCTGCAAAATGTTTGTTTACACAGAATCAGATCTAAGGTTCATTCTGCAAGTTTTTCTTTTCATTTGTTGTGCAGAATCTGTCTTGAGGGATTAGTCACCCATTAACACAGCCCCTTGTACCTTGGACTTCTGTGAGCTATTAAAGCTAATACATCTGTTTTCAACTTTCAGCTTTTCAACTTTTTACAACTGAGCCATAACATACAAAGACAACAGACTGATATTATTTTTGAGCATAATATCAGTACACATCAAAGAGAAGATACAGTATGGAATTACCACCAGATTTATCTTTGGACCAGGGTACATCAAAGAGAAGATACAGCATGGAATTACCACCACATTTATCCAATCTACGCCGTGAAAATGTTGCAACATATGTAAAACATTTTGATACCAAGCAAATAAGAATGGAAGCTATTGCACATAGGCTCAGTGAAACAGCTAATGAAGTTCAGAAAATTCACAAAAACAAAGACACGGCCAGGAGAACGGTAAGACGATTATTAGTGCTAGTAATTGTGGGAATAATTGCAGCTCCACTGACAGGCAGTTTAAGCTTGTGGTTATCAGCAGCAATTGGTAGTGTTGTTTTGACAACAACCCTCTATAAGACAATGAAAGAGAGAGGATCCACAAATACTGTGAATGAATTGGGAGAAGAATTCCTGACAATAGTCAAACCACAAACTAATAGCTTGGATGAAATATTAAAAGCTTACAAGGAGTCAAACATAGATGCCTCCAGAGTGATGACACAGGCAGAGACAAGTCTCTCAGATGCAGCAGAACTGAAACGTCTGCTTGAGGAAGTGACTGAACTGTCTGCTGTGAGCACGGACCTGTCGGACCTGTCGACCCTGTCTGCAAACCTGGGACAGATTATTGTGCGACTCGTTCTGTTAGTAATTGGCATAGTCAGAGTCACACCAACACCAGAGCAGGATATAAAGCTGAGAGACATTGTCATAAAATCAGCCGAGCAATGTAAAAAGACTGTCAGTGAGTTTCAGAGGATGAAGTGTCTACTTCAGAACTATGAATGATGTACATATAAATGAGAGAGGTGTGCCATATTTTGTCTGTCATGGACAGCTGTAAAAATGTGCTTCTTATTAATTTTCCTTACAATGACATTTGATTTTAAGTGCAATCGAATGCAAAATGGAAGTGCTTTCTATTTATTTCAAGCCCTATAGCGCTCACAAAAACATATGTTTTGTTTCCAATTGTTCATTTTATTATTATGTAATGTAACAAACGGTCTAAAGTGCTATTCGGTCAACAATATATAACATTAAAATTGCTGTTTTCTTGGGCCAATTAATGGTCATGTTCAGTGAATTTGCTCATTTTCCTATCTCTACCAAGAAAAGGTTAACTGAAACAGGATATTTTGCAGATAGACAGACTATTGCATTTTAGAATGTTCACTTTACTGCCACTGTTGTATACATATAGGCTATAGCCTATAGTAGACAGGATGGACAGTATCAGGCTCTGCAACCCTTTTGACAACATGTTTTCATTTTCTGTCAGTGTTCCATATCAGCATTAAAAAAAAGAAATCTTCTTTGGAAATATTTTCTGGATCAGGATGTAATGATCATTAGCAATAACCTCCCTCCCCAGTCAGACTTAGGAGTTTGAATGAATGTAGAATTATGTGTAATTCACCCTCCCCTGTGCCAATGTTGGCACCCGTGCCTAAGGTTGCCTACCCCTATTCTATCTATCGATCTATCGATCTACCGTATCTAGTATCTATCTACTGACAGTCTGTACATGTATGGCTATTTTGTAATTATTCCTAATACTATTTTACCTTTTTATCTTTTATCTTATTTTATTATTATGCACACTGTTGAGAAGCTTGAAGTACAAAGATTTTACTGCCTACAATGCTGCTGTATTGTATGTGTATGTGACAATTGACACTTGAACCCATAGTCATCTGCCCCAAGCAAAATCGAATAGTTTTCTTGTTTGACAACCAGGTAATTTGTAGTCCATCATTCCAGAGATTTACTTGTTATCAATGTACACAATCACTGTGAATTAATGAGTGGCCTCGGATGTTTTCAAAACTTTGCACTTGATATTGGAGAAAATGTGTGTAATGTTTGTATGCATGTTAATCTTCTTAGGTCAAAGCGAAAGAGGTAGGGAAGTTTGCGCTCTTAACTCAAGGCTTACTAGGGCTGAAAACAGGTGGGAGAGGCCGTTTCTGTCCTCAGACCATCGTGTTGATGGTCTGAGGACCGACAAGTTCGCACTCAGTGTCACTTTGTTTCACCATCTCACTTTTTGCTCTTTTTTAAGTAAAGGACTATTTTTGCATGTAAAGAGCCTTAATTTTCATTTTTCGGTGTGCAAGCCTTTTTGTCGTTTATGAATCTTCTTAGGTCACCCAGTTCTGCACCACTGACCACTATTCTAGGAACCATTAAAACCCTCACCACTTCCAGTTGAGTCCAAAAGTAATATAAATCTCTATTAAGGCATGATCTGCATATCACACTGCCTTTTACTTTATTAATTTTTTAATTACTATAGCCTTAAAGCTGCAACATGATTCAAATCAACAGGTTTGTTTGGATTTAAACGTGATATAAAGGTTCAATCTGTACGTTTTCCTTTCCATTCAGTTGTTGCCATAGAAAGGACATCTGAATCTTCAGTATATATATATTTTTAATTGTCACATCATGTAACCACATAGAAGACCTTAACATTGTGACCATTATATCACCCATTGGTTTGCAAACATTTTACTGGTCTTTTTTTCTTTTGTTTCGCACATGGTAGTTAGTCCATGAGCCAGACAAGATTTCATTATCGAAAGAGTGGGCAAAACCAAACCTATATTAAATTGTTCATAGGGTCAATACGAGTAAATAAATATATGATAACCTTTCCACAGGAGCAGCTTTTTCATGGTTATCACACATTTTGTTATTTTCCCCATACGTACATGACAGGTGAAAAAATTACAAAATTGTAAAAAGAGTTATCATAATGAAACTTCCTGAGTTGATTACTTACATGAAGACAATGATTTATCGTATTACAAGTTTTCTGAAATTGTATATTTAAATATGCAAATTAGGCATTTAGTCCATGAGCCAGAGCCCCAAAATTGAGCCAGATATTGAATATTCCCTCGTTAAAAACCTTTGAATCCAACATCTTAACAAAATGAAATAAGTATGTTGACTCTGGCTTTGTCCAATGTTGATTCTGGAAAGTTATGCAAATTTGGGCATATTTTCCCAATGCCTAATTTGCATATTTAAATATACAATTTCAGAAAACTTGTAATACGATAAATCATTGTCTTCATGTAAGTAATCAACTCAGGAAGTTTCATTATGATAACTATTTTTTAAATTGTCATTTTTTCACCTGTCATGTACGTATGGGGAAAATAACAAAATGTGTGATAACCATGAAAAAGCTGCTCCTGTGGAAAGGTTATCATATATTTATTTACTCGTATTGACCCTATGAACAATTTAATATAGGTTTGGTTTTGCCCACTCTTTCGATAATCATTGCTCAATTTTGGGGCTCTGGCTCATGGACTAAGTGTATCACAGTACAATTCAATTCCTATCAGAGGATAATATTTCAATTTAATACACAGAGTGTGACAAACAAATATCTCTTGAACTGGCTGCAGTGACATTAACAAATATCAATAAATACAATGCCAAATAAATGCCTTCTTTTGTTTTGTGCATAGACTAAAGGTTTTGTGTTATGATAGTTCAAATGCCACACCACACTTTTTCTCCTTTGTTTAGTATGTAGCCTAGTGTGGAAGGAATCAAACAATATTCCGCTTTCAAAGTAGTTTTAATATACATTTTCAGTTGTACAGGCAACCGTACAAAAACTTAAGTATACAAAAAGAACAGTAAATGAAAAACTGTAAAGAAATACTTTACATGACAAAACTATTCCAGCGCCGTTCCAAATTCAGCCCACTTCTATTTTCACATCATTTTTATTGAAGATGTCAGTTTTACAGGAGGATAAACAATGACAGAACTCTTTTCTGTGAAACAAACAAACGCACAAGACAAACACAAACCCCCCCACCCAACCCTCACAAGATAGTAATTTGACAAAGTATTAAAAAGTACAGAAAAGAGGGCAAAAAGTGGAAAAAGGAGAAAAAAAGACAAGAATAAATACCTGAGAAAAATAAATTCATAAAACTCAGCCAAAAGAGTATCAAAGTAGATGGCATGACAGCGTGTGTTATACAAACAAAGGCACAGAGAAAGCTTAACCCACACCATTCTCAAACACTTGAGGGGCTCAGCCCACTTCTAGAGTCCAATTAGTCTAATAAGCTCGTATTTGATCGATTTGTACCGTTAACCCAACAGATGAGGATGCAGATTCAATTACTTTCATATTACCTCTCATGACATAAGTCCTAGTAGGTACAAGGGACAATTTTAATGCAAATTGTTTGACACAATAGTGGTGGCATTTGTGGGGTGTTGCTACCATGTGAAATTCTCTTCTTTCAGAAACATTTATATAGGCAATATGTTTATGATATTGTGCCTGTGAAACAAGTATGTTTTCTCAGATGTTCTCTTCGCCTGTAACGTCTTCCACAGAACTCACAACTGTATGGTTTCTCTCCACTGTGAACTAACATATGCCTGCTAAAGCAACTGTAGATATCTTTTTGGCAGATTGGACAAAACTTTGGTTTCTTGACTTTCTTCACTCCAGCACGTTTAGCCATGTGAGCATTCAAATTGGAACTGTGGTTAAAGCCTTTACGACTGATAGGGCAGTGATGGGATTTCTCTCTTGTATGAATTTTCTTGTGTCTTTCCAAGACCCGCTTCTGGCCAAACCGTTTTCCACAAGTAGGACACATATGTGGTTTATTGTGTGGTTTGTTGTGTGGTGTGTCGTGTGGTGTGTCGTGTGGTTTGTTGTGTGGTGTGTCATGTGGTTTGTTGTGTGGTGTGTCATGTGGTTTGTCGTGTATGTGACTAGCCATGTGACCTTTTAAATGGTCCCTTCGACTGAAAGCTTTTCCGCAGAAATTGCAATGGCATCGTTTTTCCCCAGTGTGAATTAACATGTGCCTTTTCAAGTTGAGCCTGGCCATATTTTTTTGGCAGATTGGACAAGTGCCTCTGTCATGAGAGAGTATGTGATGCTTAAAACTTTTCTCACTGTCGCACTCTTTTCCACAGACATAACAATTGTATTGATTTTCAATCTTCAGATGCATTTGAAAGTCAGCATTTGAGGCACATGTTTGCACTGCTGCGCAAACTGATAGTTTTCGCTTTGATCTTCTTCTTGGGTCTAGACAAGATTGTTTTCTACCCTGATCACCTCTGCTCTCTTGACTCTGAGCTACAAGCTGGCGTGGAGAGGGCAGCTGACATCCATCGGTTTGAATTAACGGCTCTAGAGGTTTCTCTTCCATCTGCTGGTCTGGGCTGCTTGGCCTGGCATCTCCACTGCAGTTCTCCATGCACTGAATGCGGCGGAGACAAACAGAGAGAGTTTTCCTTTCAATTTTGAAACTTTGACTTGAGTTTGAAGGCATTGTGTCGTCTTCAGCAGCATCCAGGGTAGATTGACAACACTCTTCTCCCATATGGATGGACATGGGTTCCTCCTCTGCTTTTATCTGCACTAAATCTATCTGGGAGACATCATCATGAGCCTCTAATGGCCTCCCAAACTCTTCTCCCTCATGGCAGCTGTATGGGTAGTCTTCCTTGTCCGTTTGATGGGACTTGGTGAGCTCTTCAAACTGGATGTTTGTAAGCACAACAGAATATACACTGAAATCTGAGTTGTTGCTCTGAGACGCCTCTTCATCTCGGAGAAGCTGTTCAGGAGGAATCTTCTGTTCACATGCGGAGAGGTGAAGTGAGTGTTGGAGCTCAGAACACTGTGCATCTAGAAGAAAAGAGAGATAAGGTTAAACCAGAAACTTTACTTAATCAAGACAATTGTCCTTTAGGGAAAAGTGCAAATAATGGAATATATTATAGACTTTTAACATCATGATAATTATGTGGGCGTCAACAATTTTCCAGAGATTAGAGTGAATTCTGTTTCTCCCCATGAAGCCAAATTTCCTAATACTGTTAGAAAGATGCTCAAAACAGCCCACAATATGATCTGCCATTAATAGTATGCACAGGTTAATTTCTCTAAATGCCTCTAACCAAACATTGCCATCAGAGCCCTGTGTTCGGCCAGAGGGTCAGGGGTTACACAGTCTACACATCATCATGCGGTCCATCAAATTGTTAGGGTTCATCTATCACATCACACTCAACCGGGTGCAGCCGGTGAGCTCACACTGAGTCTTGACAATCTCCACCCATTCGATTTTGACATTGTGTCTAAATTGAAAATTCTGGCTTAATTTCGGGTTAATGAATAATCCCATCCAGTCACTGAAAAATCTCAGCGACGTATCCACCAGTAGGAAATACAAAGTGTATGTGTAAAGTCTCATAATTAAATGTACATGAAAACCCACAGGGGTGCTATTCGCAATACAATTAATTGTGTTGGCAGCCTACCCATCCAGCTGCCATTAATGAGCCTAGTACGGAGTTGCTGTAGGAATTTGAGAGTACTGGTGAAGCTGCACACAACAAAAACAAGACTTTTAAGACCGACGTGTAATTACTTGACATGGTCAGCAGATGGCAGCGCGGCTACTCAGTGTGTGTAAAATGGTGTGTGTGTGTGTGTGTGTGTGTGTGTGGGGGGGGTGTGTCTGTGTGGGGGCTCTCTGCACAGCGTGTCTTCTGTGCTAGGCCAAAAAGCCTGGTAAATTCGAGAAAGGTCTGGTGGTCTGACTATCTGTGGTGTTTGGTCAACTCAACGCCAAAGTGTGGATTACTGGAACCTCTCCACACCACAGCACTACTGTAGAGAGTGGAAATACCCGATCTGCATCTCAGTGCAGTGTGTTGTAGAACATTTATATGAATCCACAATCACATGGATGGGTGAGTGTTAACCATGGATCACAATAGGGTCTTCTGAGCGCCATGTTGAAGGATGAACTTCAACATGGCGTTTGCACCTTCTCCCTTTTTGGCCCAAACTTCAAATATAAAGTGCTTACCCCATGACCACGGATGTTACATTTGTGTACGGCCCCTCAGAAGTACCCGTATAGTCCGTATTGTTCAATAAAAAGTTGTTTTAATCCGTTCGGTGGCCTTTCTCTCATAGTTGTATAATGTATCAGAGTGCAATACACCTCCCAACCGATAGGGTCGCGTAGTTGAAAGAATATGGCGAAAATGGCCACCGATCGGATTAAAATGCTTTCTATTGAACAATACGGAAGATACGGGTACTTCTGAGGGACCGTGCATAATTGTAACATCCGCGGCCATGGGTAAGCACTTTAACTTTGACATTTATGTAGATGTACGGACCGAAAAGGTAGATAGTGCAAAAACTGTTAAAGTTGTTCATCCATGACTGACCGTCGTGTATCAGGGCTAGGTGAGTATACCTGATCTCGTGTGTTGTTGTGGTACATAGTGATCTACATTGGTGATAGTGTAATAACAAATACCTGATGTCAGCGTTGTGTGTTGTTGTGGAACAGCGGCATCCAATAGTTGTCGTTGTCGGTGGATCTCCTCCTTTGCCAGACGAAGTTCTTCCTCATACTTGGACACTATCTCGAGTATTTCTGCCGCGCCCGTGTTAACTCGATCGGTGATATCTGAAATAATCACATTCAGTCTTAGAAGAAGCAATGGCTCCTTGTTACTGGACATTTTGAAGATGCACGCAACTTATGAACCTGCTATAATAATATCTAAACCGCAATGCTAAGCTAACCCACGACCACAGAGTTACAGTTGGGGGGGATTTCCTGATTCTGAATGAGAATTTCACATTTTGTTATGGTGTTGCCAGATTTTGCGAGAGAAACAAGCAACCAGGTCTATGAAAACAAGCCCAAAAGAAGCAACTAGTCCACACGATCCCTTCAAATCTACAGTACATCGGCTATTTGAAAAATACAAGCTCACAACGCGTCGCATCGCGTTGTGAACTTATAGATCTGCTAGTTTCTAAATCTTGAAGACAATGTGAAATATGGTATATTTTTTGAAACATTTTAACAACTTATAATAAGCGGACATGGCAACACTATTTCCTGTCTTTGTTGTACAGAGACTAGCATCCAACTCAAAGGCTCGTTACCGCCACCTGCTGCTCCGGAGTGAGAAACAGCCGCTCTCGTTTCCTAGGGCTGCTAACATCATTAGACTGTCAGAATCCAGGAGATTTTGGGGTGTGTGGTTTGGGGTCAAGTAATTAGTCAACATTTTTGCACAGTCGAACGCTCTAGAATGTGTTTTTAGAGGATAATATAAAAAAAAGCACTGAAGTGCAAACCCCCTAGAGCAGTGGTAGGCAACAATACCTTTGAATTGATTAAATCAGGTATGATGAACAAATAGTTCTATTTCCATTCTTTTAATGTTATGTTTTCACTGTCAACTTTCCTCTTGAGACTTTGGATGAAAAACTCCACTCACGTTTAAAAAACACACCAAAGCTGTGTTTCACATCCCTTAAATGATACATTGTTTCTCTCCATTCTAAGAGACCTTGAACCATGAAAGAGCTCTTGTTCGAAAATGTCTCCAGATAAAATGTTCACTAAATATCCTCTAAGTGAAACATTCAAGGATGACGCCTGCACAAAAAAAAAAAAATATATATATATATATGTATATTAAAATTGAGCTCGAAAATACTTAATTGGATGTTTAAGGAAGTAGGGTCCAAGAGTCAGGAGGACAAAGACAACAACAGAAACTAAAGTCTAATGTCATTGCTACTATGGTATGTGAATGCCGGGCGTGGTGATACAATTTACTTTACAAAGGCAGTGGGTTGCAGTCCCACCCTATTGTCCCACCTCCCTGTGCATAGCACCTAACAAAGGCACGTAATTTTATTGTTATTGTGTCATATTTTATTTATTTCTGTTTACTGTTATTACAATTTTTTTAATTGCAAAATGTTCTCTTTCTAACCAAATACATTTCTCTTGTACAAATATGGGATGTGTAACAAATACAAATCTTGAAAGGTATCAGCTACCTCATGTTCACTTTTTAAAATTCTTGAAATGCATAAGTGACAGCATAAACATAAAACAACTGTATAGCAGAATTAGAGAAATAACTATTTATTTCATCATGTTTGCAGAAAAAAACAATATGGTTTCTTTGTCACCACATAAAGTAATCTTTGTCTACACACAAAAACACTGAATATAATCTCATTCTGGCTTTTAATAGCTCTTTTCCAATGCATAGAATGATGCATAGAATGACTGTTAAATGAGCAATATATTCTTTCTTTTCCTCTTTAATCTAAATCTAATTGGATGACATGTAGGAAATAATCAGATTACGCTGATCCTGTTTCAATTAATATTTTATTCACTTTCCATTTTCAGAATCTCGCTCTGCATCAGCCATGTACATGATTTAAAGTAACACGTTTATGCATTCCTTTCTATTAACAAATTATGACACATTGCTTCTGCCCAACAGTGTGGAAAACAATATTCTTGTTCTTACTTACATAGAATATTATTAAAGTCACTAATTTCTACAAATACCTTCCCCTCTGAGGTGTAATCAAGTGCTTTCCAGTTGAGGATATTGCCAAGAGCAAAGGTCTTCCCCTCCATATATGATCTGATTTCACAGGGAGAGATGACCTTGTCCCAGAAGTGGACATCAGTTATGTCCCCTACAAAGGACTGCTTGGTATGAAACCCCCCACCATACGTGTCCTGTTCCTGTCCTAGTATTATACTTGGCAGACCAGTTATGGAGACATTCGCCCTGAGGTAAGCTCGCACACTGCGCTTGTTATTGACCCATAGTTGAGTCAGACCAGTGCTTGACTGCCATGTCCAGCACACCGAGTTCCACTCGTTCTTGCCGTCCGACAGACCAGAGAAATCGTGCTCCGCTCCTTCGACGTGCACTCTGTATTTGCCCGGGATGAATGGTTTAAATAACAGCAAGTCGTTGTCATGAGAGAGTGTGGCCAGAGAAAACAGGGATTGGCCTCGGTGTAATGCTGAAAAGTACCTCAGACACAGGGTCATGGCTGAGATCGGAGTTTGGGTTTCAGATGAGAGTTTCACATAGGATGCATCGCTGTCCTCGGGGAATGACAACACCTTCCCTGATAGATCTGAAAAAGCAGGAGACATTTTGATAATGGGGCGTATTTTCAAAACCTTGTCTACAAAACGAAGTTCACTTGTGCTGTTCAAGTTTTGTGGTGATTTCCCAGTATTGCAGATGCTTTCCAATATGTCAAAACAATTGAATAGTGTACATTCTTAAAGTATTCATGCAACTGATGTACATTTACTTGCGAAATGTCTCAACAAGACTCTCACCTTCAACATATGCTTTGTATCCTGGGAGAAGGATGAACAAAACCATGACAGTTGTCATTATGTTGACCCTACAGTTCCTGGGACATAGGAAGATGCTTTTTAATAGTGATGAAAATATTTTTTTCTTCATTACAAAAACAATGTTCTACCTGTCAAACAATTGAGCCATTAAACAAATTAAGACTGTATAACATCAATGTAAATGGATTTATCTCACCTTGAGGCTTGTTTTTGTGGCAATGATGAAATGAACATAGTTCCTAGAACTTCTTCACGACCAACAGCTTATGAGACTGACTGGGTTTGGCCCCGTTATGATCAACTAAAAGTGTAGCCTCTCAATTTTGATTGGCTCCTTGTCGAAGTATGCAAGAAAACACAATGTATGGCGTATTGCCTACAGTACTATAATGTACAACATATGGCCTTTTGGCTAATGCTTCTGAGGGAATATTCATCTGAACAAAGGAATGCTGACTCTCTAGGACCTAGAGATTGAAGGGTTTGTCTGAGGACAACCTAGAGTCTAGGTTGTCCTCAGACAAACCCTTCACCCTCGCTTCCAGTCATCCCAGTTCTCCATACGTCTGGCCAGCTCGTTGGTGCTTTGCGCTCCTGCATCTTTCTTGAGTACATCCACGTATGTTAATGTGAGACGTCCTGCTAGTCTCATTCTCCTGGCTGCTATTTTCTCGCTCACCCTTGGTATTCTATCATACAGATTCTTGTTGGTAACATGTACACTCTTGCTGATGTTAAGTACTGCATGCAACATTCTGGTGTACTGTAGCACCCGTCTAGAGACTTAAGTTCTGCAGGGTTGGTTTCAGGGTCCAGCATTCACTGCCATGTAGGAGAACAGACAAACCGTTGCATAGAAGAAGATGAGTTTGATTTGTTGGGGGAGGTTGGAGTTCCATACACTGGCCATGCCGTTCAGGGCCTTCCATGCAAGTGCCTTCCTCACTTTAAGATCTTGCTCAGTTGAGTTGACCCATGAGCCCAGGTACTTGAAGTCCTTATCTTCCTTCAGAGCAGTGCCTCCTGTTGTTGCCAGAGGTGGATGTTCCGATGTTATAGGTGATAACCTCAGTTTTCTTGGCATTTAGCCAAAGACCAACCTTGGCAATGTTGACTGTTTTTTCTTTAAAGATTTAGCACAAGCATTTGAGAGACGTGGCTGATTGTTGTCTCAGTATCCAGTCAGTCTTAAATCACAAAACTGCTGCATACAAACATTTTGTTTACCCCTTATTTATCCAAGGGAGTTTTGCTGAGCATGCATTCTCTTTATCCAATGATTGTTTGCTGAGCATGCATTATGTTGTTCAGCTTCCCCCTGCTTCACTTTCACTTTTCAGTTACAGTCAAAACATGGACCTGAAAAAGCCTTCTTCTGTTTGCCACTTAGCAGCATTTGGGGGTTAAAGGGCATTTAATGTGTACTTCCTTGATTCAATATTTAGATATTAGATAATAGATCATTTAATATTAGTTTGATCAGACATGCCTCCCTCCTATAAGGCCATTGAACTACCATTTTAACCATGTTATTCACTGAAAACATGTCCGTGGCTCTAGTAGTGACTGATATTGTCCTGCTAATGTGTGAGAGGGCTGTGTTCTTAATGCTAACTTTTTATTTAAAAAAGAAAAGAAAAAGAAAGAAACAATAGGGACACCAGGTTGAAAGTGGTTAAAGTAACGAGGAGGTGGGAAGCTACCCTTGTCAATACATTTACGAAAATGTATGTGAAAGATATGTATGCTTAACTTTACTATCGTTCAACAGAATAGCTGTATTTATCATTATAAAGTCTCTTGTTTCTTTGTTTTTTGTTTTTTTTCTGGGGGCATTTTCAAACCTTTATTATGCGATGTGGAGAGAGACAGGAAATGGCAGGAGAGAGAGAGACGGGGGAGGACATGCAGCAAAGGGCCTTGGATCAGATTCAAACCTGCACCAGATACGGCAAGGACTGAGGGTCAATGGACCTGCTCTCTCCCAGGTGAACCAAATGAGTCAAATGTGTATGATACTTACCTTGTTTAACCTTGGCATAGTGCATTTGCTGTTGTCCATGCTCTAACTTAATTTGTTTTTATTTTTATATATCTTGGGACCGCATAGAATGTTCTATTTAATTGCATCAATTTATTGTGGTAATATAAGTAGTAGTTATTGGGAACCAACGGTATGGGTCTCCTTTTTCCTTAGAATGAGGCAGCTTGATGTTCAAGTACACCCCCTGGACACCCCCAATCCAACCCCTGATGCTGCCGAGCAGGGTAATTGTGGTGATAAAACACCATAATATTTGCATGGTTGTCTGCCTTCTGAGACATTCTTTTTCGGTGCCTGTTACGGTAGCTATTCCACTAGCATTCCTTTTTACATTGTGGTGCTCCAGTCAAGCACGTTGAATAGTGTAAATTGCATTAAAATGGGTCTTGTAAATTATGAACATAATGTAAAACAAGGATCCTTCCCCAAGTCTTCGTTTATTAATGATTAATCACAAACACAACGTCTACTGACTGGCCACCAGTTTAGATTGATTATACTTAGTCGTACGACGGCATCGCTTAATGGCAAATTGACAATAGCTGATATTTTCAGCGAACGATACCGTCGTACAACAGAGTATAGATTACATTACACTGTGGAATATCATTAATTACCGAAAAACAGCAAAGTGCATTTGTTTTTGAGGCCCTCTCTTTCTGCAGTCTCCACACGCACACGCACACGCACACGCACACGCACACACACACACTCAAAGATGATCACAACATTTCATCTGACATATACTGTATTCACATCAGGAAAATAATCAATGGTGATATGATTCATCCACTTTTATGCCATCATGACACTGTAACTGATACAACATGTAAACGCTAAGACATGTTTAAAATGTAATCTTTTGAGAAATCAATAATGGACATAACACAATTTGTCAGACTTGTCTTTTGACTTGAACTTTTGCCATTAACATTTGTGACTGGACAGTCAGGAAATATGCATGAATTTAACATTTCATTTCACACAGTGCAACATCAATGAATGTATCCTCCAAGTGTCCATTAATTCACAAATAAGACTACTAGAGAGCCACAAAATAACACAGAGGATTGTTTGGGAAACCACTCTAATCAAGGACTGATTGTTTGATATCTCCTCCATCTGAAAATGTAACTGATCTAGCAATAACTACAACAGTGGCTATGGACATATCCTGCATTAACACTGTAATGGCCTATGCAGCTCACTCTGTCTATAATTATACCAAAGAACACATTTAGTACAATGCATCATGGCACAAATCACATCTTTGCAACTTTGCTCCTTGTGTCTTCTGACTGTTTAAGGCCTAATTTATACTTTGCTGTATAATTGGTGTTGCTCGCCAAAAACAGCGATGCATCAATCAGGCGCAGCTACAGAGCTGCTAGACTAGCAGTGGTCGACAGTGCACCAAGCATACCGTAAATAGTGGGACTTCCACCGTGGTTGCATCTGTAGATCTTAAGACAACACTGGAGTTGGTAACAGTTGTTATGAAGTATTTTTCTCTGTAGGGACTCTTACATGGATTTTCCACTGCATAACTGTACCAGCATGCATACCTACTACCCTATTATGGCACATTTTGCCTTCATGTTTTGAGTACTGCTTGATTCAGTACAGACGTACTGGAAGCTGCCGGCAGGTTAACTGAATTTATAACACGGTCGAATTGGAACTACATTGTAATGTATTGAAGCTGGCAATGTGTCATAAAAAAAATACACTTGAGATTGTGAAATACTGCATTATATGGCGGCTTTGCATCGTGCCTAGAACACTCATAACTGTGATATAATCACAATATACCACAGATTCTTGTGTATTGTTATTGCTTATTATATTTAATGGTAACCCGTTGTCAAAGTGTATTATAACATTGGTGATGTACTGCTCAGTGTTCCAATGATGAACTGAAGGTGCTGATACTGTACCAACAGCAGGGTGAACACAGCCACAGCTTGGTACTTTTGCAATGGAAAAACTACTGGAGGGTACATTGTTGCTCACACGACAACACTTCACAACATGGCCACTAGAGGGAGACAGAGGGCTGCAGTAGGGATCATGCACACACACTGACAGGGAGAGGAAGGAAGCTTGGGGATTCCTCTTGTCCAGGACAGAGTGAAGGTCTGTTCACTCGTCAAAACGGCCCTCCGATATGCTCTCGAAGGAGAAGGGGAAAAACTTGAAGCCCTGGCCAACGTAGAATTTGTTCTGGAACTCCACCCTGAAAAAGTCAGACCAAGAAGGAAGAAATCAATAGCTATCATTTATGTATCTTTCTGTGTAGACAGACAAATCAATTCAGGATATGATGTCATGGTCTTTCAAAGAACACTGTGGAACTGCTCCACAGTTGAGGCCAGTCGCATGAGCCTTTGCCTTTTCAAATCCTTGAACTGTCGTGCTTCACTTTGTTTTCTAGAGATGTAAAAAGCAGATACTTGGCTGCAAATAAAAACCTGAGCAATTAAACAGAGTCGGACCGACTAATAAATACATTAACAGAGAAAAACAATTGGAAGACACGCTTATGAAAAAAACAGTGGCAGTCTGCACACACTCAGAGCAGTATGTGACCAAATATGGCTGAAATGACCAAAGACCAATCATAGCCAGACCAATCTGTCAGGACCCTTTTCAGTGACACTCTTGATATTTCATACAATAAAACAAGGCTTGATCATGCTGGATGGTCATCTACTGTTTCAGAGGAATTTTTTAACTTTCCTCTTCTACCCTGGATTTGAACCGGGTTTCCTGCACAAGTGCTGAAATGTTTTACCATTAATAGAGCCCGCCTGCTTGCTCAGGAGATAATTAGAATCTTGACCATCATCAGGTCAAAATTGGTGTCAGATCCTGAGTCTAGGTGAGACATGACCTTTGACACGATCTAAATGTCTCAATAGAAGAGCAGGGAGACAAAATACAACCACCCCAATTGTATACGTTATATTGTATTAACATACTCTACCATACAAATTGGACAAAATTACATTTTATCATTAAAAAAAGTTACATAGTGCCGCTTTAATCCCAACCCATGATGTGCTCTTATTTCACACCATAACAGTTTGTTATTTTTCTTTGAAACAGTGAATATCTGGGAAATATGTTTGGAATGAAACCCTATATCAAATAGTACATAAAGTATTATATGAGTTTAAATGTTGCTGTTGTGCTGGTTGGTAGTTTCTGCCTGTTTTTCGAGTGGTGGTTAGGGTGTACTACTGTAGGTGGTGGCCAGCTGGTGTTGCTAGGGAAGGGTGTGGCTAGGGTTCACATAGTGTGCTATGGTGTTACTTAACTAGGGTATATAAGCTGGTTACAAGGTGGTTTGCAGGTGATTGCTAAGTCTTACTACAGCAGTCGCTAGTGTTTGCTAGGGTTTTAGGCGATTGCTATGGTGCAGTAGGTGTTTCTAGGGTTACTAGGCGGTTAAGTAATTCCAGGTGTTGGCTAGGATGCTGCCGAGTGGTGATAAGGGTGTTGTTGCCTGGCAGTTGCCAGGATGTATTAGATGGTTACTTGGTGGTACTAGGTGGTTGTTAGGGTGTTGCTAGGGTATATCTAAGTGGTTTCTCAGGTGTTGCTAGGTGCAGTGCCATGGCAAAGAGAAGCCTATTGTAACCTCCTTCTTTAGCTTGCTACACATGGCACCCTTTTCTTCCCAAGATAATTTGATATCAAATGTTCTGCTTGAGTGCATTGTACACTTCATCTTCTAAGTTGGCATATGCCTTAACACCCTCTGATGTCTCCATTTATTCCATTTATCTGAAAAACAAAGAGTGGATTCACATTTCCCACTGATGTTGGACCTTGGCAAGCAGTTGTATGAGGGAAGTGAGGGGACTGCCCAGGAATGTTTTGTAGCTGTGGCAAATATTTGGCTCACCGACGTTGTGAGAGGACAAGAGGTTAGAAGCGAGAGATCCCCGCATTTACTCACAGCTGAGAGGATGGAAAAAATGCTGCTAACTGACACTTAATCTGTGTGTGTGTGTGTGTGTGTGTGTGTGTGTGTGTGTGTGTGTGTGTGTGTGTGTGTGTGTGTGTGTGTGTGTGTGTGTGTGTGTGTGTGTGTGTGTGTGTGTGTGTGTGTGTGTGTGTGTGTGTGTGTGTGTGTGTGTGTGTGTGTGTGTGTGTGGGGGTGTGTGTGTGTGTGTGTTTCCACATAGACACCTCAACCACCACATCTGAGTGTGAACAGAGCAAAGGTTCCAGGGTGAGTGGACAGCTACCTGCTTATTTTGAACTGTACGCTGTAAAATCCTCACTGTTCCTTTGACTCTGAGAGCTACACTTACGGGTCCATTTGGTTACATTGGTACACTCTACAAATGGATTAATCAACTCTCAGGATTTTACCATACTTTTTTTCCATTCACTCACGTTTGCGAGAAATGCCCAGCATTCGGGTTGAATTTTCGTGTTTGTTTCTTCAACGGGAGGGGGGAGCAGTTAAACAGACGTAACATTTTCACTGCCTATGCTAAAGATGTTCACCAAGGGCCTGGGAGCTGCCAAGCACACACTTTCTCTGGGGATTCAAACCAGCATCTGTCCACTCACAAGCCTGCTGCTGTTACATATGCTTCTGTACTTAGAGGAGTAGTTCACCCAAAAAAAAATACTTATTTTCTATCAATTACACACCCTATGAAGCCTTGAGATGTTTTTGTTTTTGTCACATTCCTGACAAACTACTCCTTTAAGTATACTTTTACAATTAGTCCCATCTAAAAGCCAAGAAATGCATTGATTCATATAGCATTCAACATTGGTTCTCAATGTAGGATCTGGGGATTCCAGGGGGACCCCAGCTTAATTATAGTTAGGAACCAAAATTAAATGTACCCTTATGGGTCTATAACTCAAAATGGAATATTTCTGATCCGTTTGGTTCCATTTGTACACTCTCAGAGTAAAAAAAAAGAGAAAAAAATAGAGATTTTACAGTGTAGATTGGGGTCCCAGAGATATATACAGTATATCTTTTATTTTTTATCAAACAGGGGTCCGTGGCCTAAATGCTTACCTACTACTGTATGTGTTCTGTTATCTTTTTAGCTGATACACTCCATCCATATGGCATACAATGAGTGAATACTAGGCAGAGGCAGGCGTTCAAAGGCACCACGGCAGGACTTGTGGCTGTCGATGAAAACATTGCCAGCTGAGGGGATCAAACCTGTGAGCTTTTCATAGGAGAGTCTTTCTTTAATCACTAGTCCTCACTGCTAGTGCAGGCACAGGCAGGCAGGGAAACTCGCACGCATGCACTTACACACACAGCCATCACAGGCCCCTTTTAACCACATTACTATTTACTCCTGGCATCCCTTTAGGGGGTGGGATTATTATATATATGTATTGTAGAGCTTGAGTGGTTAACCCATACAACATTCTCACATACATTTCTACGAAAAACAATATCTGTCTGGTTGACAATTTGCCCACTTCCGTCCGATCACTTCGAACTGGTTCACAGCAACGACAGACAAGACCAGCTGTCTGACAGAAGGAGAGAGTTGTGGAGAGAGCACGTCCTCTTAAACGTAGTTCCACTCTCTGAGCAAAGCAGGCATAAAGCATTAGCGCCATGCTTGTGTCCAATAAAAACACACAAGACATTCTCCCCTGCGCTCATTTCCAAGCCATGAGGTAAGGCTGTGCGTTAATAGTACCAACCAGACGAGAGAGATTAAAGAAAATAAACACCATCCTTCCATAGAATGCATTGAAAAGCTCTGATCAGTGGGATGCCATTTAGACAGTACGTTTATGAACATACGTTATACGTCAAGGATAAAACTGTGCTTTTACATTCCTCCCATATGCCTGTGTATTTATTGATACACCTTGGAAAAAATTGCTATTGGACAAAAATATACTGCCAGTAATAAAAGACATTAGAAATAAGCCAACACTAAACATTAAAGCTAAAATACGGGACCTATTATTAATGTAAACACTAAATGTTTAACAATTTATTTAAATGTATTTAATTATGATAATCTATAAGCAATAGGAACCTTTGTTATACATCTATATTCTATACAGTCATCGATATGTTTTACCTAAATATCTTTATCTGATAACTGCCACTTTCATAAAGAGTTTCCTGGAGTGGTGTAAAAGAAATGAGTTATTCCCTGTTTCTCTGCTCTGTGTTCTGTATAGTTCACAGAAATGCTGGAGGATCAGGAGGGGTGAAGCTAGTGCTAGGAGGCGATGGAGCTGCATGGTCGTGGGGGTTATCTGGAGACCTATACGTCTTAGCTGTGTTTACATGATTTAAACACTGAGATGCAAAAGGTAAAATAAGTTCAGGAATGGGACTGGGTGTCTGTGTTCCGTGTCAGTGGTGTCAGGCGTGTCAGGCCTGCCAGCGTGTGTGTGTGCGTGTGTGTGTGTGTGTGTGTGTGTGTTTGTGTGCCAGTGGTGTAAAGTAACTAACATTTACTGTGCTGTACTTAAGTACAATTTTAGGTATTTTTACTTTACTGGAGTATTTCCAATTTTCTGTTATTTTACTTCTACTCCACTACATCTCAGAGGCAAATATTATACTTTTACTCCACTGCAATTATTTGAAAACTTTAGTTACTAGTTACTTTGTAGATTTTGATTATTATTACAAAACATACATTAACCACTTCAGCCCTATATAATATTAGCCGATCTACAAGCTCACAATGCGTCGCGATGCTCACAATGCGTCGCATCGCGTCGCATTGTGAGCTTGTAGATCTGCTATTTTCCCCCAAAAATTATACATTTTATACATTTGACAACTTGTGAAACGGGACATTCTGCACAATGAGTACCTTCTACTTTTGGTACTTTAAGTAGCCTACATTTTGATGCCAATACTTTTGTACTTTTACTAAAGTAAAATTTTTATTCCGGACTTTTACTTGTAACAGAGTATTTCTACATCGCAGTATTGATACTTTTACTTAAGTAACAAATGTGAGTACTTTTTCCACCACTGGTGTGTGCGCGCGCGCGCGTGTACGTGTGTACGTGTGCGTGTGTAAGCTACTAACCAGTGCAGACGGAGGGCGTGCAGGAAGGCTGAAAGGCCCTCCATGATGAGGAGGATGCAGACAGTGAGCATGGCGAAGGCCCCGAAGATGAACGTCAGGGCGAAGAACCCGCCTCCACTTCGGGACGACAGGCCCAGGCGCATCACCATGGTCCACAGCACCTCAGACAGCTCTGTGGACACACGGGCAGGTCACTTCAACACTACAGTATGTCCATGATGTTTAATCTCTTATAATGATCTAAATCAACTCAATTATTATAATAATGGACAGTGTTGTTCTGCGGGGAATGGCAAAAATAGCGGATCTGCGAGCTCACAACGTGCCGCGTTTGCGACACGTCGTGAGCTTGTAGATCTGCTATTTTGGCGACACCAGGCTTAACGTGCGTTTGTAAGCGCGTGTGCATATGGGACACTCACGTGCATGGGCCAAGCTGAGGGCCCACAGGCGCAGGTAGGAGGCTGTGTTGGAGATGCAGCCCAGGCAGTATTCTATGGTGTGGATGGCCTGGATCACCGCTACATCGCCAAAGTCAAACTGGAGTAGAGAGACCACACACTTGACACAAACACTGGAACGGACACAAGAATGCCTTGTGCGTCCAACAACGGTTGCATTTTGCTGTGTAGCATTTTGCCGTAGTTCACGTGTCTCGAGAACCGTCCGACCAATCGCCCGCCCACGACCTGAGGGAGTGTGGTGCCTGGCGTCGAGTCGGTCGGACAGGCGGTTGTCCAGAGCCGCTGATCCAACCCATATCCCCATATGTAGGCATGTAGGGAGATCAGGTTGTCCGGAACCGCCGATCCGACCGATAAGCCCAATTTGCTCATATATGGGCATGTCCATATATGGGACTGACCGAAATGCAAACTCGGCACACGCATAATATGGAGATCCGGTTGTCCAGAATCACCGATCCGACCGATATGCATATATTTGCATATACTGATGACATCGGGGAACTCCATATATGAGCATAAAAGGGACACAGGTAGATGGAGAGACGCATACCGAGATCTCCATAAATGGGCATAAAAGGAACACAGACAGACAGATACAGAAATCTCCATATGTGGGCATAAAAGGAGCACAGACAGACAGACAGACAGACAGGGTACAACAGGTACTCTGACAACGGCGATTGCATAACTGGGTGGGGCATGCTTTTCCAACTTGCATCGTTCCCAACTTGCATCATTCTCGAGTAGGCTTGCCCACGTTCTAGTTACTTAACATTTTAAAAAGTAACTGGAAGGCCATACATTTCAGAATCTGCGATTACATTTATCCAATGTTTTGGATGCTAAACTTGATAAACACTGGAATGTGCAGTGTTGTTACTCTTATCATGTATGATATGAAACTGATCAGCTGGACCAAGTACCACTAAACTAAATGCTTTACCATGACAGGTCTTTATCGCCCGGCTCTCCTGTCCGATACACAGCCAACCATAACAACCAGTAATTCATGCCAGTGTACCTTTCACAGTGGAAAGGGCTTTCCGAGGAAATTACGTTATCTTCTTAATGGCTGTTCATCACGGGCCACTTTGACCTAGCCTGGAAACCAGACGAACCTCGGACCCTTCCTAACCCTAGTGACACTCAGGCAGAACACAAAGACGTCTGGGTTTGTTTATTTTTCTCCCCTCTTTTCCTCATTGGATCATAGTGCAGGACATTGTTTGTGTATTGTACAGTAAAGGCTGTCTTAAGTTCCTCCCCTCTCTACTTGCATGCAGGAGCAACGGTAGCCTTTCCTGTATGAGGTGGGAGTCAGGGGAAACCCGGGACTCAATCCCTCTACGTCGCATTTGTTGGACTTGGCTTGGAACAGGCATGGCTTCCTCTTTCCATGCTTCCCTTTTGTCCTTGGACCCGTGCAACAAGTTCATGGAACCAGTACTCATTGTTCCCATTTAAAGAGTCTCCCATGTGAGGGGCAAATGAAAACAATACCGGCCACCGCCGCATGCCCTAATGGCAAAATGCAAGGAGGTGAGTGGCCGTGACACTGTCCAACATTCCAAAGTGTCAGTCACCAGACATTCCAGCCGACCGAAGCCATGCCATTTTCCAGAACTTATGACGTACAGCAAGGAAAACGTGGGATCGGTAACGACTCGAGGTACGGACGGACACACAGACACGCGCACACACACACACACACACACACACACACACACACACACACACACACACACACACACACACACACACACACACACACACACACACACACACACACACACACACACACACACACACGCATATGTGTGGAAGGTGTATAGTTGAGGAGGGGGGTGCACTGGAATGAACTGGATGCATAGACAGACCATCACAAATGGCTAATTTATGCTTAGTTGCGCGCCGGTGTCGCAGGCCACAAATAGCTAATCTGCAAGCTCACAACGAATCATGTTGTAAGCTTGCAGATTCGCTATCTTCAGTGCAAGACATGATGCGCAGCCAAGTATAAGTCAGGCTTAAAGTACAACATGCACAGACTGACAGACAGACAGGAAGGTAAGACCATGTCTAAGCATGCTCTGGAGGTCACACCCCACTCTGTTCCTTACCGGCTCTTCCTCTGCGTGCTTGAAATGAAGTAGAGGTCAAAGGTTAGTGGCAGGGTCAGTTGATGCGATTAACAATTTTCCTTCTAGAGGTAGAACTGTAACTTTTTGCCATCTGTTCAAATGTTTATTTCACGTTCCCAACGTGAATCTCACTTTACAACTGCTAGACAGCATTTCGACGTGTTCAGTTAAAAATGTCTACAGTGAATCACTCTCTCACTACTGCATGCAATAGATCAGCAGAATAAGCTTGAATATTACAAGTAATCTATAGTAATAAGTACAAACTTCATAGCTACAACTCTCTCAATACTGTAGGTGTAACAGATACTCCTGTGCCCAGTATTAAGGGCATTTTAACCTTGCATCAATACAGTGAGATTCGCTGTTGGAGCATAAAAGAAGTGTCCAGAATGTACAACATTTTTTTCCTATCCACTCTTTACAGACCCAACAGCCTCGGCCGAAAGTGTGGACAGCTTGTCCGGTCCGATAATCTTATACTCACTTAAAATACTCACACCCAACGTTATGCAATATAAAATTCCGCACTGATGAATTCCGCACTTTGCTGATAGCGACGTCATAACCATTTCATTAAGTGCCCAAACCTTATGAGGAATTATCCTACTATTGAGCAACGTTCACTATCAAAACATAAACACTGTAAGATTTACAGTCTGAGATACACGAAAGACCCCAAGGCTCTGTCTGAGGGTGATTTTTCAGGAATTCCATTAGCTGCTGTAAGGACTCACAGGATCTGGTTCTCATGCAAAACCACCTCAGTGTTTAGGTTTCTGAAATGGAAAATCCATCTCTTATCTATTCCATCCCATCCCATTCCTTTCCTTTCTGTCCATCCCTGATCCCTCCCTCTTTCTCTCCACACATTTGTGCCCACATCAGCCCAATCCCTGGGTAACACCCATGAAAAAAAGACTGGTTATTAATATGCAGATCTAAGCTGTCCTTCTGTTTACTTAAAACAAGAAACATGGTAACCACTTAAACCCTATATACTTTGTTGTACGTCAAATAGCGAAAATAGCCGAGCTACAAGCTCAAAACCTGTGGCTATTTTCACCAAATGTGTGCTTACTGCCTATTTTTACCGAATGTTCCCTATCCCTGTCCAAAACATGGATGCTTGGGTTGATGTGGTTAATACGAGTGGACACATTAGAAACTACATGATGACGGAGCTGACACGAATCAATGGACAGATGGGAAGTTGGTGTTTAATCAATGAGCTCACCTCATCTCCCTCTTCCGAGTGCTGGGACAGCTGGTCATGGTCCATGATGCCAGCCTCATCCTCCGTGGGCCCATTGCCCACCCGTACCCCTCCGAATTTCTGTGTGCCCTGTTGGGTGAGTCCCGTGCATGATGAGGTTTGCTCTAAAGACTGCTCTAGATTCTCTGCAGGGGTTTCTTCCCTCTTCTGCGACTAAATACAAAAGCCACAAGAGCTGGGTCTAGTTTAAAGCACGCCTTGGGTATATTCACTTTTCTTTCTTTTGTTTGCACTTTGCTTGTATGTTTGAGGAGGGAGGCCCCCAACACGTGAAGAATTGCATTTCGTAATGGCTGTCCACCATTTGATAAGATCTTGACACCATACAGTACTGTATGATTCAAGAAAATTACAATGATTCCCTCCAAAAAATTTGTTATACTGTTTAGCATTTATGGAAAGATCTCAAGAACCAAGAGAACAGGTCTGCAGATCAAGATATGTGCTAGGGTGCCTGTATGGGTACTGAAGTACAGTATACTGTAGACAGCCTTGAGCAAATCTTCAAAATACGTTAAATTGATTGCCAGTTTATTAAACTGTCATTGAAATAAATCATAGCTTTTATATGCTTTGCGGCTTTTCCAAGGCATACTTTAAGCATCATTTCATGGCAACACCACATTACACAATACGATGTACGCTGAAATGAATGGCAGAGTAGGAGTGAAAGAAAACAAGGTTATAAGCAAGGTCATAACAGTGGTCACATATCAAAGGTTATAGGTGGGATCAGATTGACATACCAGGTGCTTTTTCCACAGGTGCTGGCGCCGAAGCACCAGTGTTTTCACAATCAGCATACAGGGTACACATGCAAGGGCAATCAGCACCAACAAAATCTGGATCCCCATCTACAGATTCAAACAGAGAGAGGTAAACAATGCAATGTGTTGACCATGTGTCCCAAAAACACACTGCTGTCTCAGAAAAGCCACACGACTTCAGGTTCTATAATATATTGTTGAATAATAATTATACATACTATATTGATATTATTTAGAATGATATGATAATGTATGTGTTTAGTTAATTTGTCCTGTGGGCCTTTGATAACCTGTTTAGCATCCATTGTATATTTTCCAAAAATACATACTATCGATGTCAACGGGGAGATACTGTACTTTCTCAACTCCTGAAGGTGTGAGATTTTGTGCGACAGCAGTGATATGTTGATCTACAGTTTGCAGTGAACCAAGAATTCAGAGTGAGTGATTTAGTAGTTTGAGCCTTTGAAAGAAAGTAGACATTAGACAATAAATGCAAAGGCTAATTTTCAACTAAATACCGTGACAACTGTATATCATTTATTTACGTCTATATTACTTTTCCATCGGGGTGATTAGCATCTGCCGTGATACTGCAGCCTCATTCTGCCTCATAAAGCTGATCTGCTGTACTAGACACTCTGGCAGGTAAGCAGCTGTCACCTGGAGACTCCTTTCTATTCTAAATAACTAACTGGCTAGTATAACAAACTCCACTTTAGGAGTGCAACTATCCATTATTTCCTAGTGACTATTATATCGATTCCCTTTTCGATTAATGGAATAATCAAGAAGTGCATTTCTCATAATATTTTTGTTTGTTTTATATATCAATGTATCAACACAGAGACCTTGTAACAGATATTTTTTTAACGAGTAAATCAATTAGTCAGATTAACCACTAAAGCCCTATTTTGGTGAAAATATCTGATCTACATGCTCAAAACGCATCGCGTAGCCCTATGTTCATGCTACTGTGGACTAGACCACTGTGGTGGGGACGGGAGAGGCAGAGGGGTGGAAGGGGGGGGTGTACCTGTCCCCGGTACAGAGGCTGGTTGGTGGGGTCATTGTAGTTAAAGAGACACATGTTGATGAAATGGATGAGCAGACTAGGCGCCTCCTTGGAGCTGAAGACGTCGTAGGCGGTCCACTTGATGAAGACCAGCAGGATGAGGTAGCCAAACAGGCTGGACATGAACACAATCTCTGGGATGAAGCCCAGGAAGATGTTCAGTGGCTTCTTGAAGTACCTGCAGGTTACAGTAAATCATGTACAGTACAAAGGGAAGATGAACATATCGTTGCTGTCATAATTATGTCCAAAATGGCTACTTTTCAGGATTCAAATTTAAAAATGGCAAAAGTAGCAGATCGATAGTATAGATCTGCTACTTTTGATGCATTTGTGTGACGATGTGAAGCGTTGTGAGCTTGTAGATCTGCTATTTTTTTTTTTATCGGAAACCTTTTGGCAACACTGACATGCCTAAAATAGTTATCGATTACTACTTTTTTTTTGTACATCACTGATTAACGATATTTTTTCATAATCGATTATATCGATGAGATCTGTGGCACTCCTAGTGCAGTTACACCTGGCCTGAGTCAAACTAATTGGGCTCAGAGCTAGGTGCGAGCTAGGTTACAGGATAAATCATCCCAGTAAGTCATCCCAATAAACATTCAGCGAGGAATACAGCCTCTGTTATGACTGTATCTGGCTATTTCTTTGAGGCTATGTACCACATTGTTCACCAAAGGCATGGCAAGCAGCGTGTAGCCGCATGGAAATAAAGAGAACTTTTGTCTTGAACCTTGGCTGTCGTCTGTCCAACAATTGAGCCTGTTACAGACTTCTTCCTCTGTCTTGAATGGGGGATGGGGCTAGCTCAAGCCTTTTTGAGGCCCTGGGCAGAATTTAATTATCACCACACTTTGGAGACATTGTACTGTAATTGGCTAAGATAACAATCTAGTATCATTTTTAAAAAAATCTACGGGTTTGAAAAAATATATAGTATATACCACAAGCTCACAACACGTCTCACTGATGCATCTGTGCTTGTAGATTGTGCTTTTTTTGTGCTATTTGTTGTACAATTAGGTACAGTATAAAGGGCTTATAGTCATACTGTGCAACTTTTTCAATTAGACAAGTAATTTTTTATATACACTTTCACTGGTATATTTTTACAATAGCCATTCCAAACAGATTCCACAACTTCTCTTAACACTATTAAACACATTACGTTTTTATTCACGAGTGTCTGCCTTTGGAAGCTGCCCTGCAGCATACATTTTGGAGTGGTGTAGTACTTCCATACTGACAAATACTCTATTGACAACGGATCTACGAGAGGTGTCGCCAAAATAACTACTAAAACACAGTATGACTTTAGTGCTTAAATGTTTTATTTCATGTCTGTTTGCATGCCTGGTGGCCACAGGGAATAAATGGTCCTAACTGATCCTGTGGGCCGGCCCTGAATGTGTGACTTACAGGTGGTTGAAGAGGCTGAGAGACACTCCAAACAGCATGTGGATCACACCCAGAATGACTGACATCTTCATCTTGAATGAGTTCAGGAAGGTCAGCTTGTTGGAGGCAATGTTCCATACCTGTAGGGACATGACAAAAAAGGCCTGGACTTTAGCGGGACTGATGAAAACAAACCTGATCATCATACATGACTTCTCTAAAGCCTGATTTATGTCGGTGTTGCTTGCCGAAAATGGCAGTTCTGCAAGCTCACGAACATGTCACAGCGTGACCGTTGTGAGCTTGTAAATTGGCTATATTCTGCGCGACACCAGTGCACAACTAAGAATGAATTAAGCATCATCTTGTCATCATTTTCTATTCATGGTAAGTATGTAAAATTTACCGGGTCAATTCCAAGCGGATAAGGCCCACCAAACACACCGGGAACTGCCGGGTCCAGCTGTAACACCGCGTTTCCATCAAGCGTATCGAACCTAGAACCAATTCACAGTAAACGAAACAAAATAGTCAATTTCTGTCACATTTGATGTTCTTGGACAAAAACAAGTATGGTACTTGTACTAAGCAACAAATGCATGACTTACGTCCAGTTGCCTCCTTTGGCGCTAAACATGGGCCGGACACTCCATGAAGAACCAAACATGTTGAGAGATTTGGAGAAGCAGTCGTTATAGATGAGGCCGGTGTACATGGAGAACAGCCCCATCAGTAGGATTATGTAACGACCAGCAAACACCATGTTGAAGATCTGCAGGGACAAAAAAAAAGTTTAATTTTTTTTTTTCAAAGTTCACAAATAGCGAAAATAGCTAATCTACACATTGCAAATGTGAGCATTTTCGCTACTGGTCGTACAACGAAGTAGTGTATACATACAGGGCTTAAGTGGTTAAAGGCCCGATATGGCGGTACAGGTTTGTTTTGAACATAATGATGTTGGTTTTTATTAAATGTTTATTGAATACTTTATTAGACAGAATGTAAACAGTACGAGTACAGTCAGACATTTGAGCTAAACGGATAACACAAAGAAGTCCTGTAAATTCACGTTCTCAAAGTTTGATTTCTAAATGGGAAATATGTTATTTAATTTGGGAACTATCTTAGCTCACCATAAATCAAAATATAGATTTTGATAGCAGTAGGGATTGGTACTGTAGGCTACTGTACATCAGATCCTGTAAATTGTTAGATGATCAGGTCTTTGCTGCCTGTATTTATTTTAAACAAATACCTCGTTGTCAGTCTTCTGGGAGACGATGCGACTCTCTCGGATGACCAGGTAGAGGGCTGCGCTGGTCATCAGCAAACCATGACCCATGTCACCAAACATGACCGCAAATAGGAAGGGGAAGGTGATGATGGTGTATGGTGCTGGAATAAATAAGATAAGACGAGATCAAAATAAGATACTGTAAGTTCATGTAACTCGTGAGAAAAAAGCTCTTTGCTTAGAAATGTAAATGCCATATAATCTCAGTCTTTAACGCCCAGCCAGGTCAAAGGTCAATACTTATTACTTAAGTTAGTTGAAATCAGATATAGATTCTATTAATATCAGTGCTTACAACGAAGTAAGTAAGCTTTCCTATCGCAATGCTATGTGCTGAATTGAAATATAACCTGGGTTGATCTCCCGGTAGTTTCCAATGCCATAAGCATCAACTATGTTCTGGAACCCAGAGGTGAACTTGTTGGTCTTGTTGAAGGTGGGCGGGGTCTGCTTGGTCTGCATCCTGTTGAGAATAGATGGCACTGTGGAGCCACTCCTCTCCTGTCAGACAGACCACATCACAGCTTCATGTCATTCTCGAGTACTGTGTAGACTGTTGTACATTTTGTGCTTGTGTGTAGGGCTGGGCGATACGAGTTCAAATCATCATCACGATTATTTCAATCTTATGCCACGATAACGATTAATGAACAATTATAGTTTCTTAATAGTGAAAATAGCAGATCTATAAGCTCACAACAAGTCGTGATGCGACATGTTGTGAACCTTTAGATTGCCTATTTTTGCTATTTTTGTATGCCACCATTGCACAACGAAGTATAATACAGAAAATATGATGGTTAATGAGACTAATTGATTAAGTTGATTATTTAAAAAATCAATTCAACTTTTTTTTTTGTGTTGATTTGTTGATTTTTAAGACATTTAAAAAAAATCTATATTAAAAAAACCTGCTTCTCGGTTGTTCCATTAACCTGCATGAGAAAGAATAAGTCAGATATTGTTTCTAAATGTCGGTTTCTGTAGGTACATTTTGTTTCTCATAACTTTTCATAACTTCCACATTGAATTTGGCCTAATTCAACCAAACGTGGTGCAGGAAAGGTGAATGGACAAGATGACAATAAAGCGTCCCCCACATAAGCTGCAGACTAATGAAACAACAACAGAAAATACACTGACACCAGGTCAGTTGTGCACAGCTGGGCATATGCCCATGGCAGAGACTCTTGTTGTGCTTGGCTGCATGCTAACATTACTTCAGCAATTGCCTGTTCCTGTTATTTCAGCAAGTTTTAGATATGAGAGCATTGAAGCAAAGCACTTCAGTGAGCTCTCTGTGATTGTAGAAAATTAATTCAGCGTTATCATAGTTTCATAGTCCATTGTATAACAGGAATTGCATAACATTGTTACAATCATACTGTTCACTATATCCGCTATATGGCGTTCACAATACAAAATGTACCTTAACTAAACAGCAACAGGAAACGGAGACATAAAATCGACTGGGTGGTGGCAGTCTGAATGTTACACAGGCTTGTGGCCGGGGGGTCACCAGCTCCTATCCAGGACTAACTGAGACTCTGAACAGGGAAGGGAATCATTAAAATGTTCTACTTCTCAAAAATCATAATCAAGATTTACTCCAATATTTACAAACCTATTACAATCCCAAAATCAAGCAGATACAGTTAAACTATTACATGTGTCAACTATTTAGTCTTTAGTTTTTTCGTTTTTTTTGGTGGTGGACCTAACATTTGTTTGTTTGTTTCACTGATTGGGCCTTTTAAATGATAATTTAATTTAATTTAGTTGTTCAGTGAGACCAACAGTTGTAACACATTGACTGTTCCTGGGTTTGAAAATAAAACGCAGAAATGTGAGTGTGAAAAGCTCCCAGGCAGACTCACCGTCCCTCGGCGCAGGGCAAACTGAATGGAGTCCAGGTCGGAGACGGGGCACCACACCTCAGCGATGAGACACTTCTGGGTGACGTCAATGTTGCAGAGGTTGAGCGTGTGGTAGATGGCCTTCATCTTCCTCACCTTGATGAACCACACTCTCATGGTCTTGGAGGCCGCCTGAAGGACACGCTGACGATGGTCCTCTGTTTGGTTCAGTACCTGGGGTTATGAATATTTGTTCAAACACACATTTTCTTTACAGGGTTGCATTGAACCTAGAAGGTAGTGTCAGATTAGACCAGAGTTGGGGTTAATTTATACAATACGCACTATTTTATAAAATTATAAATAAGATGTATTTACAATGTGTCCATGTGAAAATAAAATATATATATTTACATTTACATTTTTGTTCAGTGACACAGTTCTTCTACAATTTGACTGAATTAGCTTTTACATGCCGTGTGAAGCATAATGGAGACTTTTCTTCATGTGCAATAAGGAAAACATTGGGGGAGACCACAGCATTGTAGAAGAGGGCAAGAGAGTAGTTAGTTAGACTAAAGAAAGAAAATAGGAAAACTTCCACCCTCTGATTTACGGGTGTATGGCTGTTGGAAATGCAACTTATCTCAGGAAGACACATGGCACCTGAAAACATGCAACTTGTGAGAAATTTATGGTCAGCATTGAATTTCTGACACTTTGGAAGAACCATTTATATTGTAGAAAATTGGCTTGTTTTGCAGGTGGAAATGTGCCTAAAACAATCGGCTGACTTCACTTCAAAGTCACCTCTCTCAATGGCAAGTACAATCTCATTTCCTCCTTCTTTCACTCTCTCTGTCTTGAACAAACTGATGAACTATCCTACTCACACCCTCTCACTTTACTTTTGACTTCCTTATTTGCTTCAGGGCTACGAGTTATCTAGAGTAATTTCCTCTCACTTGGCATTGTTGCTCAATAAATTCCATCTAATTGAGCTTTGTTGTCATTTAGGCCTAGTTTGTGTTATTCAATGTAATTGTGACCCGCTCATCTTGATTTTTTTCATTGTGAGGTGAGATGTTTTTTATAAGGCCCTTTGTGTTTTTCTCTGTGTCTGGTACAATTGGCTGACTCCTAGTGGAACTTTTAGTGGTTTCTCTCTGCAATTAAACAATGAATGTCTCCAGGCACGGTTACATTTGATTTACACAGGCTGCCAGGCTTGTACATAATGTTTGAATCAGAACCTCAAATTAGTATGTCGTCAAGACATGCCTATGTGGTTGCCGTTGTTGCTGCTGAAATCTAATGTATGGTCTGGATCATGTAACGCAGTCAAGAAATGTTCCATCGTTATCATAGAAGACAACATACCATCTGGAGGTCATCGATGCGCGTGTTGACCCCAGCCAGCATCTCCTTCCTCTCCCCAGGAGTCTCAGGACAGGGGTAGAGAGAGGCACGGAACCTATTTAAAGAAAAACAAAACACCAAACCAAAAATTAGACATCTACATAGAATTGGGATTTAATGTGGATTCGAAAAAAGAATAACATAGACAGTAACTTTCACTATTAGTTCATAATCATAATCTATTTCAATCTGTTTTATTCTCTTTACCTCAACCAGATAACTTAGAAATATGTATATTTGTCTCAGGCATGGCTGTCCTGAACATTCTAACCTTTATAGATTGTTAGCTAGCCTACAAAAAAGTATGAATTTTGAATCACTATTATCATCATTATTATTATTGTTTTAACCACTTATGTCAACCAGGCATGACATTATAGGCTAAAATGTTCAAAAGAAAAGAAAAAGATCTATGTAGTACAGCTATTTATTTATTTTTTAAATTTTTTGAAATCTTTAAAATGTTTGAACATTTTGTAAAATAGGGCTTATTAAAATGACTTGTAGTGTAAACAACTGACAGGATGTTGATAAGGATTTTTCACTTGTCTCTTAGAAACAGTAAACTTATAGTCTTATATATGGTACCCACCCCTCACAGATCTTCTTGACACGGTTCTTCAGCTGATCCCCTTGGAAGAAGATGATGAACACGGACTTGTGCACTTGGTCACCCTGTCAGAAAGAGAGCAACATATTAATATCAAATTACTGTGGCTGTATCTGGTAGGTTTGGCTATTCTCCTACCAACTTTGGCAGAGAATCAACCTTTGTTTCGGGGGCCTTTTCTGTTCTGAAATCCTAGTTTGTTGATCAAATGAAAGCCGCTTGTGAATTTGAAGATTTATCAACCATTGTGGCCAGTGAATGAAAAGAAATCTCCATTATGAAATTACACAAAAGAAGAATAACGCAGTGGTAAGTTGTAACAGCTTCTTTTAGCCAGTGCAGTATATGACTGACCGTGGTGGGGTCCTCCAAGGGGTCCTCGATGTCTGCCTGACGTAAAAAGACGTTACCGCGACACACCCTCCACAGCATCCTTTCAAAGACCTGGAGCCGCTCCCTGCTGATCACCCCGGCAACGAACCTGCAACACCAAAAGACAATACTGTTCAGTAAAGGGTCATTGTTATCCAGGTGCTTCATGGTTCTCAAAGTGAGCTCCGGGGGACCCTCAGGGTTCCTTGAGGGGCTTTCAAATGGATCCTTACAGGTCTATAACTCTGAGAATGTACAAATGGACCCAAATGGACGCTTACGTGTACAAATGGACCAGTTCCATTTGTACACTCTCAGAGTTATGGGGGTCCTTGAAGTAAAACATTTTGAGAACCACTGGTCTACGCTTTTGTTATGGCTGCTTTATAGTAACTTGGCACTAATTACCATCCTCCAAACCATTATAGGTTTTGCTATAACCTTTTGACAAATATGATTAAGTGCAGGTACTTTACCCCAGTCTGAGGGGGGCGCCACGGCCTCCTTCACTGCCTTCCATCAGGGATGACGACTCCTCTAACAGGTTGGGGTCCTCCATCTGTTCAAGTGGTTAGGATGACTATAGTTAGTTTACTAATTAAAACCTAAAATTGATGATCTGCTCTTTTTTAATGTTGCATAATAACATAATTCTGTATCTCTTGCATAAGAAACCTCTCATCCTTTTATGTAGAGCAAGCTTTCTACCCACTTTTGTATTATTATGTATGTATCATACAACAAACATTGCAATGGAAGGATGCAGAGGGAGCAGAACAATGGGAAGGGAAGGGTGTTGTGGATGAACTGAGCTACTAAACAGAGTCAGATAAAAAATAAACAGGCCTCATTGAAGAACTGTTGCGTGCTGCGCAGGATGTGCTTGAGCTCCGTCAGCTCCAGGAAGTTCTTCTTCAGAGCCTCCTGGTTGGTGTTGATCTCCTTCAGCTCATTCTCCAGTTTCTCAAAGGTGGCCTGTCCATCACAAACAAGAGCCAAAGGTTAGGTTGCATGCAACGTTTATGTGTAAAGTTTACAGGAACGGTCAACTGGTGATTCGACAATGCTTACATACAGTATATCTTTGTAAAGCCGTTTCAATTGATCAATGATATACAGTAACCAGATAACTACCTCTAAATCGATCATGTCCCTGGGGAAAGGGACCTCTGGGTTTTCTCCAGTGTCCACTGTCGGGATGTTGGCTTTCTTGATCTCCTTCTCCACAAACCCTATAGAGAAGAGAGGATTCAAAACATTCAATCATTTTAATTTTAATATTGATGTACAATACATCCCCCCCCCCAAAAAAAGAATACATCACAGAGGGCAAATGCAACCGCGTCCGATAAAGTGCATAAAGTCACAACAGTGTATGAGGTATTTCCATTATCATCCTCTCGAAGCATGTCCGACACGTCAACGGCCCTTAAGAGTTGGATAAAAGGCCCCCAAACCCTATCATATAATTCACTTTTCCTCTTCAGAATATAGGTTATCCTTTCCATAGCACAGCAACTGCTCATTTCCCTGAGCCATTACTTACTCAATTTCCTGTCCATCTCCTCACATCTCCTCACTTCATTCACAAACTTCCGCTGGAAAACATTCACATCCGGATTGAGCTGCGAGTGGAAAGGGGAGAAGAGAAAAAAAACATGATCATTCCATACGTCCGTATCCAGGGTAACATAACAATGAAAGTCCTTAAAGGACAACATTAAAAGTCATAAGGGTTTATGATTATCAAAACAACAGTGCCATGACGATAAATGTAATGAATTTGACCGCCTGTACCCTAGACTGACCATGTGCAAGAGAGACATACAGTAGGTAAGGAAATAAGAGCTGATAGTGAAAAAGGTGTGTACTGTATATATATACAGTAGGCCTATCGCTAACAGGAAGAGTGCAGCACTATAAGGAAGAGTGGGCACCTCCATGTAAAATTGGCTATTTTGTCCAAAATGTTTTAAGAAAATACATTTGGAAAACGGTCTTAAATAATGTGAAGTGTACAGTACATGATTAGAACACGATTGATTTCTACAATTGCTACAAATTGCTGCGTGCCCTGTATATCCAATCATTTTGGGCATAAACAAGAAGTTGAATGGTAAATTTGAGTCTGATAATGATGTACCGTGGTGTGCATGTTCACATCATGTACACTTTACATTACTTAAAGGAGAATTCCGGACATTTTAAGTGTTATCTTTGATGTGTCGTTACTCACATACCGACGTAAACAGTGGCATTGTTTATTTCCAGATATTCCCCTGTCGTCATATTTTCAACCTCCTCCGTTGTCATAATGGGAGCGCGTGTCATAGGGAAATTCGTCTATTATAACCGATGCAAAGTTATTTTTTTCTCTACTACTACTCATTGTGGAGTCTGATGATAGTCAAACATGCAGTGAAAGTTCCTGAGAGGCTACCGCTAATGACGAACGAGCTAACGCTAGTTGCTTGTTTCTCAACATGGCAACACCAAGTTGCCAGGTTCTGGGAGAGAAACAAGCAACTAGCGTTAGCTCGTTCGTCATTAGCGGTAGCCTCTCAGGAACTTTCACTGCATGTTTGACTATCATCAGACTCCACAATGAGTAGTAGTAGAGAAAAAAATAACTTTGCATCGGTTATAATAGACGAATTTCCCTATGACACGCGCTCCCATTATGACAACGGAGGAGGTTGAAAATATGACGACAGGGGAATATCTGGAAATAAACAATGCCACTGTTCACGTCGGTAGGTGAGTAACGACACATCAAAGATAACACTTAAAATGTCCGGAATTCTCCTTTAAGACCATTTTTTAAATATATATATATATATTTTTTACATTTTGGACAAAATAGCCAATTTTGCATCGAGGTGCCCACTCGTCCTTAGTGCCCACTCTTCTTGTATCCTATCTATCTATCTATCTATCTATCTATCTATCTATCTATCTATCTATCTATCTATCTATCTATCTATCTATCTATCTATCTATCTATCTATCTATCTATCTACCTATCTATCTATACACAGATGGAGAGAGAGATTAACATTTGTATTACATTTGTGTGTATGTATATATATATATATATATATATATATATATATATATATATATATATATATATATACACACACACACACACACACACACACACACACACACACACACACACACACACACACACACACACACACACACACACACACACACACACATTTTCATTCATAAATACTTACATCCCTGAATTGCACCATTCCCAGTTCTCCCAGTTCACTGACACAGCAGTAGGCTGCCTCAGACTGAAGGAACAGCTGGGCCAGGGTCATTTCTTCGCTCCTGAAGAGTTCCCCCATAGTGACGACCGCTGCCTCACAGGCTCACACTCTCCAGCTGTTGAATAAATATAAACACAACACCTGGGACAGAAATATCATATGATTACAATTAAAATTGGGTGAATTATTTCATAGATGTTGTTTAATGGGTCTTTTTTTTATAAGCCAAGATTATAGCTGGTAGCTACTGCAACATGACATGATCAAGTAACTGCAGCCATTCTATGATAATAGAATAGCCTACTGCAGAACTGTTATACACACAATTGCTTTATGTTCAAGTAATAATATGAAAAGATATGCATATATGGCTTTAGCCCAAACGCTCAGGCAGGCGTATAATGAGCGCAAGGTTATCCAAATAATGCACAACAGATAATAGCTTATTAATTTATGCATTGATAACTACAATTGTTTTTTAACCACTTAAACCCCAGCATCGGTATTGTGGGGAAAGCTTTCCCTGAAAATAGCAGACCGACAAGCTCACAATGCCATGCATTGCGTATGCATTGTGAGCTTGTCTATTGGCTATATTTTCAGCTAAAGCTTTCCCCACAATAACAAAAATAAAACAGAAAATACACTAGTATTGAGCCCTGGGGGACTGCAGTTACCCGTATGGGGTTTAAGTGGTTAAATAAACACGTTCATACGGGGACACTGTAGGGGGGTCCCCAGCTAAATTAGTTCACATAGCATCACAATCATTTTAACCACCTAGCTTTGGCTATTAAAAAATAGCAGATATACAAGCTCATAGCGCGGCACCGAGTGCTGCGCTACGAGCTTGTAGATCTGCTATTTTTTGAAAAAACCTTGAAAAAGTGTGCATATCTTTGAATATTTATATTTCTTAAAGCGAAAATTAACTGAAATCTTTGCTTCTGGGGGTCCCTGGCACAAAACGTTTTCAAATGGGGGTCCGCGGTCAAATGTATACCAATTTAGGGGTCCTTGGCATGAAAAAGGTTGGAAACCACTGCTCTAAACAGCGTCCAGCATCCTTCGTGCTGCAGCTCTGCCCTTGTTGGTTTGTCTCAAGGACGCCATGACGCTCGCATCGCATCCAGCGCGCAGCATCCGAGCCGAGGCGAGCCTCTCATCTGCGTGATGAGAGGCTCGCCTGAGCCTATCTTGACTTGACACTATCTTGGGGACGGTTGATATAGTGATATATTATAACACAATGACCTGATATGAAATCAGCGGAAATATATGCGACCATGTGCATTGATTGCATGTGATTATCAGAATAGGCCTACATTATACTATAATATCCCAATTTGTAGGCCTATAGTAGCCTAAAAACAAAAGTCATCGCAATACAATGAATGGCAATGTGTAAAATATACATCCGAGTAACGTTATATCACGTTCATTTCTACATGAAGGCAAAAATGAGCAGGTGCCATTAATGCATCAGCATCAGCATCATATATATTTTTAAACTACCTTATAGCTTCGCGAAAACATCCCTCACTGTTTTGTTTCACATCCTGCGACTGCAACATCCTTTCAAATCACACATTAAACATTTAACATTTAAAATAGAATAATAGTGGGAAAAAAACGCTCCATTCATTCATTTACTTACGCCCGTCGGGAGGATCTGCCTAAATTTCTCGAGATCTGTCAAAACCCTGCTGTCTCTCTGACGTCAATGATATATAGGCATAGCCAGATTCATACCTCGTCGCACGACGGTGTCGCGCTTAGAAAATAGCCGATCTACACGTTAACAACGCGTAGCGTCAGCGATGCTTTCTGGGCTTGTAGGTCGGCTATATTCCGACCCGCGACACCGTCGTGCGACGAAGCATACATTTGGCAATATTTTTCGTCATGATCACGTGACCAGTATAGCCTACAGTAGGGATAGTGGATACTAGGGATGCTGAATCCCATAGCCTGTAGGAACAATGATGGAGGCAGGAGGGAAGCAACTGGCTGTGATTCGTTTGTTGGTTGCCAGGCAACTGCTGATGTGAGCAAGCATCACCACTTGGGGGGACAGGGACATCACTCACATCCTGCAAAGGTAGCCATTGAAAACCTAAGAGATTGAATAGAGTACTGTTCTGTTGTTTGTTTAAAGCTTGGATATGCAGAATACATATAACTGGAATGAGAAATGTAGTAGGCTGGTGAAGTCAGATTTATTCATAAAGTGATTTTAACATAGACCTACAAATAGGCTATGTGCAAAGGAGGAGTGCATAGATGGACATAACTGGACAGTGTCAGTGCATCCAAATTAAACAACAGCCACTAGGTGAAAAATGATGCTTATGGTTAAGTAAAACACATTTAGCTTATGTAGCTAAACAAAGCCCTTTTGAAATGCAGCCTACTAAGAATAAAGTCTACCAGATGTGGTGGAATTGCCCACAAGCGGCCAAGAGTTGAGTCAGTCCTAACAAGATCCTTTAGAATTTTTCCTCTTGCAAACAGCGTGAGTAGAAACTCGCCCCTTCACAGCTCCACATGGTGCACGGGTTTAATCCAGGACACTGGCAGCCTGCCAGGGAGCAATTTTGGAAGCATGGAACTCCCATAATGTACATAAATTACTGCCAGAGAGTTATACGAGGAACAGTTTTTCAAAGTAAGGTTTCCCCCATTCTGATGTGCCACGAGCCATATGCTTTTCATAAGTAGTCTGCATTAAACGGTTTCAAACCCTTGAAAGGAAGAAGGGATCACAGAGCTACTGGAATACGCATGAAATTATACATCGCCATAGTGCTTGGAAGGTGTGCAGCCCATTAGTAAAGGGGAATACAAAAAACAGTACCTCTTTAAAATATATACTGTATGGATACCACAAAATCGTATTCCCTATATACTTATGTTGGACCTTGATCCTGGTGTAGAAATAGAAGATGGGATTCCATATAAGACTAACCATCTGCATGCCTGGAACTTTTTATACGAGCAGTTTTAAGAAGGAGTTTGTACTCTCTGTAGTATATGGTACAGCTTGTTTTCACCACTGTGCGGAAGCAGTAGAAATGGAAAATAATTCATTGAGACTAATGCACACAACATTTTTTTCTATATGGCATCAAAGTATGAACATTTATTCCTGTTCATTCTATAGTCATTTAATTTGTAGATGATCGATAATGGCTCCAGTATAATTTGATAGCTACTATCAGTTGATAGTATGGATTTGTGAGATAGATTTGAACCAACACCATCATTTGTGCCTTAGCATACCTTATTATACCTTGCTAAGTGATAATAAATATAAAGATAAACCCTATACCCAGGTTGATGCCATTGGTGAGAAATATCCCAGTAGTAGATTTCATGAAAATAAAGCTCCCAAAAACAGATAATACAAAACATAACTTAGGCTAAATAAATCAGATTTAAATGGGGATTTTATTTTTTAATGGTATTGCATATGGGGCACTTTGCGTTCTACAGCACTTGATTGGTCAGGGGCCAATCATGGTCAGGTTTAATTAATACATTTGAGTTAATTACTTAAAGCAGCTCTATGTAACTTTCCTCTTCTACCCCGGATTTGAACCTGGTTTCCTGCTTAAATGCTGACATTTTTAACATTGAGCTAACAGAGCCGTCCTGCTTGCTCGGGAGATGAATTGAATCTTGACCATCAGGTCAGAATTCGTGTCAGATCCTGTGTCTAGGTGAGACAAGACCTTTGACACGATCTAAATGTCTCGATAGAAGAGCAGGGAGACAAAATATGACCACCCCAATTGTTTAACTATTACAATATTGTATTAACATACTCTACCATACAGATTGGACAAAATTAAAATTTATTCATAAAAAAACTTACATTGTGAGGCTTTAAAACCTCTAGACTTAGTAAACTGGACCTGAGTTGTCTTTTTTCCTCTTTTTTCCATCTACACCAAATCTCTTTGCCAAAAATTGCCAATCTACAAGTGAGCTTGTAGATCTGCTATTTTGATCTAATGTTCCAGAATATGAATGCTGGGGTTCAAGTGGTTAACGTGAGGCACTAGTAGGTAGTGTGGTGAAGCTTAGACAGGAGCTTGGTGTGGTAAAGGCTAGGGCTAGGAATCAGGATGTGGGGAGGGCTTTCACCATTCTACAACTTAATAGCGTTTCCTTTTCCAATGCTGTCTGACGGCTGAATATCCACTGCCTATTTTTAAACTGACGATGATGGGAGGATGAAAACAAAAGTTCTAGCAGCAACATAAATACCCAACTGTACTTCTTGTCCTACAGCTATAACTACAGTGTACACACTGTATGCCCTGTATACTCTGGTGCCTGAATACAGAGTACAGACAGTATGTAGAGTGACATCATGTACTACTAGTTTGCTGTCTGTTGTATTCTCTTAACTCCCGTCTACAGAGCCTCACGCTGTACTCGTACACATTCTGCGGAAGGGAGAGAAAGAGAGGAGTGGAAAAAACGAATAGGTCCCGTCTGACATTCCTCCCTCTGCTGTGCCTGAGCGTGTATACGCGGAGCTCTCCACAGCCTCGCTCTAACTATTCCAACCATGCTTTAGAGACGGAGCAGACCAGAGGGGTGTGTCATCTGAGCACAGGGGGGCTGGGTTTCCCCTCGATGGGTAGGGTCTCACTGACAGGTGGGCGTAGTTAGGGAGGAGACAGGGGTGGGGTTTAAGGGGGGGGGGGGAGTCTAGGGGGGCTGGAGAGGGAAAACCGCCACCGGCTGCAGCTTGACTGGAGGGTTTCTCTGCCTGATGAGGCCATTCGTGTCCCAGTGCTCATGTGGTAACGTCCAGCACCACTCGACTTCCCCTAGACACTGACGGGCCTGTATCCAGGGATAGAAAGAGAGAGCGAGGGAGAGGAAAAAGAGAAAGGAAGAGTGCATGTGTGCCTGAAAGTGACAAGAGAGATACTGAAAGAAGGAGGTGAGAGGGAGAAAAGTGCAGAGGACCAGAGAAGAAAAGACACCCAGAGAGGGATACAAAGGTGAGAGAACAGAGAAAGATAACAACCAAAAGAACCACCCCGTGAAGACAGTTTCCTAACAGTCCTTCTGTGTTGAATCCCGTAAAGATGGCAGCCATGGCAGCAGTGGAGATCCCCAGCATCCAATTTGACCCACAGACCCTCACCGAAATCTCAGACGATGAGATCAACCTCCCCCCGTCGGATGATGAGGGTGATGCCGCCGCCGCCAAGAAAGAGCATTCCACCCTGGGCACAGAGGGCGACACCGGCGACGAGGAGGCAGTCAAGCTGGACCCACAGGAGAACGGGGTGATGGTGCTGGCGCTGCTGGATAAGATCATCGGCGCAGTGGACCAGATCCAGCAGACCCAGAACGGGCTGGAGGCCCGGCAGCAGGACATGGAGCGCACGGTGACCAGCATCCAGGGCGAGCTCACCAAGCTGTCCAAGACACACAGCACCACGTCCAACAGCGTCAACAAGATGATGGAGAAGGTGCGCAAGGTGAGCGTCAACGTGAAGACGGTGCGCGCCAACCTGGAGAAGCAGGGAGGTCAGATCAAGAAGCTGGAGCACAACGAGGCCGAGCTGCTCAAGAGACGCAACTTCAAAGTCATGATCTATCAGGTGAGAGAGAGAGAGAGAGAGAGAGAGAGAGAGAGAGAGAGAGAGAGAGAGAGAGAGAGAGAGAGAGAGAGAGAGAGAGAGAGAGAGAGAGAGAGAGTGTGTGTGGTTTATTTGTGTATGAGCATGTGTGCATACAGAGTTGAGTGGTTTGTCTGTGAGGTATGTGGTTGTGCATGTGCGTATAGTGTGAGTACAGTCCTTGTACATTATACATCCTTGTAGGATTGTGTGTGTGTGTACTGTATGTGTGAGTGCGTGGCAGTAGGGTAGTCTGGATTGACATTGGGATGGGTGTGGCATGATAGTGAACCAAGGCATCAAAAAGTGTGTGTGAGTGCGTGTGTACGTGCGTGCGTGTGTGTGGCGTGGGGATAGAGATGTACAAGGGTACTTGAACGTGAATGAAAAACCTCTCGTTACCTCATCACTTTCCAAATTGTGGGGAAAATTATTCAATGGTGGCTGAAGGCACTGACTGCATCGGAGACGAATGGCTTGCCACAAACACTACATAAACAGAGGTGCAAAGGCTTTAGGAAGAGGTTTTTTCTGGGGGAGTGGCAACCGCTTACCTCGAGGCATTCCTGGCAAGTGCCCAAGAGCTGTTCTCTATCTCACCATTGCCCCAACAAAATCAAACATGCCACTCACAAGTTAAATGTTTAATTTTCCAAACCAGACAGATGGTCTTAAAAAGACCCCACTCGAATTATTTCTTTACCTGACATTTCTCTCTGATACCATGTGATCCTCCTACTGTAGGAACGAAGGAATATAACATATTTTTATTATGTTATTATGTACATTGTTGTTGTGTTCGTGAATCTCACTTCCAACCTTACACTCTGAGCACATGGCTGTGTGTGAAGTTGGTTGCACAGCAAAATGTGTTAATTTTAATTGTCAAAGTTAATTTTAAATAAATTATTGTTAATGCAAGTTAAATTAACACTCATGAAGCGAATAAGCCGAATAGGCCAAATAGAAAGTTGAAATAGTAGTAATACTACTACTACTACCTCTAATAATAATAATAATAATAATGATAATTATGCATTTGATTTATAACATACTTTTTATTGACAAGAAATCTTAAAATGCAACAAATATATTTCATTCAATAGATACTCTAATGTCATTTCCAATCCCACTAATGTGTCTAATATATATGCACAAATGACTCCGTAAGTACAGTACAGTAATATCTGTGCAATAAACATTGGTATGTGAATGTTATCTCCAAGATGCTATTTCACACAACACAGTAAAATCCTCAGTGTCCATTTCTCCATTTGTACACTCTCAGAGTTAAATAAACACTGTGGATTTGTACTGTGTATGGGCCATTTGAACCTTACAGTACCTGTCTTATGCCACACCCAAATCTACATTGTGCTTTTTTTCTCAATACTTTCCTTTTAGTATTAGCAACCCACGTTTATGAGTTAGGATGGCAAGCCTTTACATGTGGACCCAACTCCCTTCCTTAACTAAGTCATACAGGATCCATTTGGAAAGTCATTTCACTTTTTCCCCATTTTTTTTAAAACAAAGATGGAAAATACCACAAGGACCCTCAAGGTTCTGTTTAAGGCAGTGGAGTGGTAGGGGTTGGTGAGAAAGAGGGGGGAGAGAGAGTGAGAGGAGAGCGTTTGAATCGCAGATAATAAAATACACTGTGCCGTGTTGTTTTTCCTTTTCTTTTTTTCCTTTTTTTCTTTTCGAGGCGAGTTGAGGGGAGCCCCGAGTGCCGGCTTTATTTAGCCCAGCCTGATGTGTAATGGCTTGCAGCTTTTTGCACAGTGGCGCGAGAACATTCAGAGTTTCCACCCTTGACTCAGACATTATGACTCGCATAGTTCTTTCTCAGTCTAGAGATTTTACCAGGAGAGGAGAGACATTTTAGGCAACTGTTTTTTCATGATTGAGGATAAATTACACGAACGCACACACGCACACACACACACACACACGCACACACGCACACACTTTCCACCCTCTCCTATTATGCTGAGGGATGCTCTGGCACAACAGCTACAGTACATATTTTATGATGATCTGCAGATAGAGCTCTGAATTAAAAAGGCTTATCCTCATCATCAACTTAAATGGAATTTGATAATTGGATTATTTCTTAATCTACAGGGGCCATAAATCAATAGTTTAATTAACTGATCAAATGCTGGAGCCGAGGGCTGCAACTTTCTGGTACAGTCTGTTTGGAACATGGCGGGCAGGATGGGTTGACATTTTGCTGCTCTTAGCCAACATCGTAGACCCTGTGGCAAGAGAAACTCCTCCATATCTGTGTAGCTCTCACACTAACTCAAAACATTGGCTTTATTTATAGTTGCCAACTATGACATAAGGTCAGACTTATCTTCATTATTTTAAAAAAAAAAGGAAAAAAAGCTAACCGCAATGTGTTTCTGTTTTCAATTCTTTCTGTGTACTGCTCTGTCTGTTGTCCTTCAGGGGGAGATTCTTTCGAAATCAGCACTAGACAGAAAGATTCCACTGACACACCCCCGTGAACTGTAGCACTGTTTTTCTGGCTACTGAAGGCTACATGTCAACACATAAATACTTAACCTTTGTGAGCATTCATTAGTATGGTTGGCATATACTCCTCTGTAAAGAGCTGTCCAAGTGTCCATGTACAAACACTTCAGCATCATTGGTTTAAAAGTAATGCTTAATTTATACACATTGTACTACAAAGTATAATCAGACCTGGCGGACCATGAAATACTCTGTGTGTGTGTGTGTGTGTGTGTGTGTGTGTGTGTGTGTGCGTGCGTGCGTGCGTGCGTGCGTGCTTGCGTGCGTGCGTGCTTGTGTGTGTGTGTGTGTGTGTGTGTGTGTGTGTGTGTGTGTGTGTGTGTGTGCGTGTGCGTGTGCGTGTGCGTGTGTGCGTGTGTGGCGCTTTGAATAGAGAAACTGCCGTGTAAATAAAAGGAAAGGTCTCAAGTTTGATGCCCTACAACAGCGATGTTTTTACCATCAGCAGCGAATAGTAAGCAGTGCAAGATACCAAGCCCCTATAAGCGTGCTCTTTGTCAGCAGAAGGCGTCTGCTAAAAAAGGAAATAAAAACAATTTATGTGGCTGCAATTAGGTATAATAAATAGGGGGCTGAGGTAAAAGTTTCCCCGACTGAAATTAAATCTGTTTTGCCGCCTTCTCATCACGCCCTCCCCAAATGACCGTTACTGCACTTGCATTACCCATGCATTGCGGTTGGTCAAAGTGTTTCCATTAGCTGTATGGGAATGGTTTACTGGTGTAGGTTGTGAGTGGTACTGTACATATACTTTAGTAGCAATGAGACTAAGCAAATAGAGGCACTTATATCACACACACACACACACACACACACACACACACACACACACACACACACACACACACACACACACACACACACACACACACACACACACACACACACACACACACACACACACACACACAAGAGTTAAATCCAGCTAAAGATTGAAAGGATCAATGATAGAGCACCCTGACCTGTCTAATCATGAAGTGCTGGCCAGAGAAGTCAGAGTTAGAGTTAACTATGGGTTTCATTTTTCTGTTAAGACTGGAACATTTTCATGCAAGTAGGAAAAAGAATAATGTGGAATAGGGAGGACGTCATTAGGGGTGAATGTAAACTATTTGTAGAAGAAGATACGGTGTGTAGGGTCATCATTCATCCCGGCGCACGTAGCACATCCTGCCCAACGAGTACAGCCTTAGCAACGGATACTAACGTTACAGTGTTTTCTGATGGCTTCAGATCTCTTTCCAAGCGCCTTCTCTTTTGATATGACATCATATCAAAGGCAGCCAGTGTGGTACAGGGTGTGGAGTGTGATTCAGACGTTCCTGATTGAGCCTGTACTTTTCTCTCTTTTTTTTTACGGAATAAGAATTCAACTGGGATCGATGCCCTGGGGAAAAGCCCTGCCCTGGACCTCTCCTGATAATAAAAACACACTGTAACTCATTGGTATTCACTGCAAAAAAAAAGGGGGTAGCTAGCACAGCGAGAGGAAACAGCTGGAGTGCTTTGTAGTGGAGCGTGGGGTGTTTATCTTCCCTTTACTACTGGATGTTGACCCGCCAGTCACCGATCCACTCCTCATTACTGGGCGCTGCCGCCCTCTGGGCCTCCCTCCACACGTGTGGTCCTCCTGAACCTGCCGGGGGCCATCTCCGTCAGGGAGTGGCAGAGAGGGGGCGTGGCTAGTGCTATGCTAATGCTAACAACATGCTGCGTTACACAAAGCCACCACCAGTCGGTGTGCCTAGCATAGAGCTATCCCGGCCCACTCATTTCAATGAAAGCTGCTCACCCAGCACATTTGCCCCTATAGGGGACACACTCCTTCTGGGTATTCATTATGTCACTGTGGTTACAACGCATGTGCTTTTAGTGTCCTTTATGCGTCCTATAAGTCACTAACTACCTCCATGAGTGAGCCTGTGTGTTGAGCCCATTGGTCGATTCCATTACTGATGAGGGCAAACTTGCAGTACCAGAGTTGGCCACTTGTCAACTTTCGCTTCAAAAGCCACCCCCGGTCCTGGGGCGGGGCCTGATGCTTGGAGAGGACAAGCTAGGATGAGCAACAGGAGTGAGTGGACCATAATCTGCGTAACTCTGTCATCACGGCAGTTGAAAGTGACAGCCTGCTCCTGGTTAGCAAGTGCAGCTGTCCTCCTCTGGGAGTGTGAGTGAGTGTTAGCAAATGCAACTTATGCCATGTCTGTTAAGCCGTAGCTTTTGTTCCTCAAATTTGTGGACAGCTATTGGACAGCTGTGTCCATGTGTTGCTGGGACTTGCTGCATTTACTGTGGATCCAACTTGGAATGTAGCAAGTCCATGGCATAGTGTGAAAGAGAGAGAGAGAGAGAGAGAGAGAGAGAGAGAGAGAGAGAGAGAGAGAGAGAGAGAGAGAGAGAGAGAGAGAGAGGAGAGATGAGAGAGAGAGAACACGAGGGAGTGTACAAGAATGACTGAAAGAGATAGCAGAGAGAGGAAGATAGGAGTACGCGTGACTGACAGATTTGCATAAGCAAATGGTGGGACTGTGGGCATAAGAGTGTGAGAGAGAAAGAGACTGAATGATAGATACGTGGTGAGGTCTCCATCTTCTGTGTAGGGAGTGGATGGGTGTGTTGCGATGAAGAGCAGGGGCCATATTTAGACAGCTGAATCACAGCACAGGCATTCCTAGCTCTCTGCTGTAACCTCCTCTGCTTTACTTTCCTCTCTTCTCCCCTCTTCCACTCTCCTCTCCTCTTCTGTACTCTCTTTTCCTTTCCTTTCCTTTCCTTTCCTTTCCTTTCCTTTCCTTTCCTTTCCTTTCCTTTCCTTTCCTTTCCTTTCCTTTCCTTTCCTTTCCTTTCCTCTCCTCTCCTCTCCTCTCCTCTCCTCTCCTCTCCTCTCCTCCTCTCAACTGGAACCAGTCAGAGACTTCCTCTCACTACTCCCCGACTCCTTTACCCACCTGGGCAATTAATATCTCGAATACTCCTACTACACCCCACCCTACAATCCATTATGTCATATTACTGTATACTCCCTACTACACCCCACCCTACAATTCCTCATCACAACTCCCATGCACTCTTATCGCTCCTTCATCTTCAACTTTCTTCACCTCTCTGTTTCTTCATACTATCGTATGGCATGCACCTTTCACCAATACCCTGGAGATGATGTATGTTTGGTTGTGTTGTATACAGTATGAGCACCTAGTGATCCTGGGTTGGATTTTGGAATTGCAGGCAGTGTGGCTTTGCTTTTGCCCCAAGTATTACCCAGTCTCTTCGTTGGTCTAAAAAGCACTGTGAATTCATAGGATCACAACAGCAGGTTACTGTAATACTGTAATTCCTACCACTTTATTCATACTGCACATTTTCTTTGCACCTTTTATATTCTCTTTTCTTGTCCTGAAGTGCCCCCCCCCCCTTTCCTGACAATCAAAAGGAATCAAGATGTTGGATCCTGGAGACAACATCTCACGTTCTACTGTCAGAGGAGATATTGTTCTCTCTCTCTCTCTCTGCTGGGCTTGTCATCCACCACTACCTCAAAACACCTGTTGGCCTCACCTCTCTCTCTCTCTCTCTCTCTCTCTCTCTCTCTCTCTCTCTCTCTCTCTCTCTCTCTCTCTCTCTCTCTCTCCCCCCCCTCTCTCTCTCTCTCTCTCTCTCTCTCTCTCTCTCTCTCTCTCTCTCCCTCCCTCTCTTGTATAGAACAAGAGAGGCAATCAGCAGCACCTTGACAGCACTGTCAAAACACCATCTCATTTCACTGTCATCACCATTCTATCCAAATGAGTCACAAACGAGGCAGGCTGGGAGTGCAGCAGGCGCGCTCGCCTCCCCCAAAGCCAGGGCCCTCCATCAGCCTTCCACAGAGATTCAAAACAGAGAGGCGGCGGCATCAAAATGATAAAGTACACATTTGGCCGAGGGCCTGGGAACGATCAAGGCCCCCGTAACGTCTCGCATGTAAATTCATCAAGGGCAGATCCATTCCTCTTGCGCAGGTCTGTCCAGATCCATATATGGAAATGTGTGCAAGAATACTCCTGTTCTTTCTCTCTCCCTGCACGGCTCTACAAGCCAGACTGTGTGTAGCGCTGCTTAGTCAGGGAGGTGGGGGTGGGGGAAGGGGGGGTTCTGGCTTCAGAGATCAGTGGTTCTCAATCCTTTTCATGTCAAGGACCCCCAAATGTATTTGGTTGTGGACCCCCATCTGAAAATGTTTTGTGCCAGGGACCCCCAGAAGAGTGTAAAAAAAAAATCGAAATTGTCCAGTACTTGTCCAATAGAGCTTGTATATCTGCTATTTTTGAATTGCCAATGTAAAAAATATGGATAAATTGGTTAAAATGATTGTGATGCTGTATTAACACATTTTGCAGGGGACCCCCTGGAGCCCCCTGGAACACCCCCCCCCCCACCCCAAGAACCGCTGTAGGTACAGTAGGGACAGCTTGCCTTGCTCTGTACGTTATGACATCATTGATTGGAGCAGGGCTTGTCGGACAGGACAAGGAGGCAGCTGTGCCGCTCAAAGGAGAATGGAGAGAATGAGAGTGTGGGGGGGGGGCAGACGATGGAGTGAGTGAGGGATCAGGGGGGAGAGAGAGAGAGAAGTAAATAGAGAAAGGGGGGAGAAGGGGGGAGTGAAAATGGACATAGGGAGAGCCACATGCTCGAGGGAGATGCAACAAATGGAATATGAGAGAGAGAGAGAGAGGGAGAGAGAGAGAGAGAGAGAGAGAGAGAGAGAGAGAGGGGGAGGCAATCTAAAAATAGCAGCTATCGCATACTTGTTTGATTGTGAGAAGGAAAGGGCCTTTAGGAGATTGTGTTCCTGTTTGGTTCGTGTCTGTGGACCTGGACCAGCTGTTGCAGGCCCGCCCCTATTGGATTGTTTTGTACTGTTTAACAGTAAAGGGCAATCAATTGATTTGCCATGTGTCAGAGAGCATTCTTTTGGTTTCCACCTTTTATCTCTGTTCTTTCACAGTAATTCTTTACTTGAAGTATGATGTGTTATGTGTGTGTGTGTGTGGGGGGGGGGTATTTACCCTTGCATTCCATACTAAAATATGCTGCTTGTACTTCATTTATATCAGTTGGCACCGAATCATTGCAAAGATACAGTGCTTTTTCAACTCTGAAAGTGTAGAAATGAAACCTGGTGCATTCTTACACTTTCAGAGTTGAATTATTTGAATGGATTTATACATACGGAAACAGACAATAAATAATGATCTGTGTGCCTTTGTTACAAGGAAGACCTACTATGACGATGATGCAGGTGTACATGGTCCAAAAAGGCCCCTTAAGGCAGCAAATGCTATCGACTCTACATCTTCATTATATTGACCAAAGTTTCTCCATGACTGTATCGACTTCCATACAGATCATTCCTCAGCTGCTGCTCACGTTGGAATAATTAACCATTCAGCAAACAAAGTACGGTATTATACCTTGACAGGCTTTCAAAATCTAGTTTCAATTACAAACATTTTTTTTCTTATCAGCTGCCCTTTAATGAAATGCATGACGACTCTGCAATAATGTTGCTCACTTGACTTCAATAGAAGCATTTGTATCCTAGGAAATCATCTTTTTTTGGCCAGAGGTTCTTTCCACATGAGTCAGATTTGGATGAATCATACTTAAAAGCTCTCAGCAATGAAAGCTTTAGTTTATTTGTTCATAGGTTCTCATCATATGATTCCAGATTTTGAAACCGATTTCTTTCATGAAAACTCAGCCTGTAGATGCATGATCAACTTGTATCTTGACCGTTAGATAACGGAGTTTATACTTTGGTCTAATTCAGGGTCTTCCCAAATGGAAGAGCCAGTGCTTATTTTTGCAGTAATGACATTCTGCAGTGACATTCACAAATGTCTTCTTTAAAATAAAATAAACTGCTGCAAAGTTTCCGCAAGCTTTAGCATACAGTACAGTTGAATTATTCTGCTATACAATTTTAAGTGTTAATGGGTTCAGGGAGTTGGAGGGGGGAGGAGTGGGGACAACCTGTTATATACAGGAGGAGCGTAAAAGGAAGAAGCCACTTCTTTTTCAGCCCCATAAATCTCTCCATAAACACTGGCCTCCTCCATTGTTATTGGAAAGATTAACAAGGGGTAGCCATGGCAACAGCCACTGTCAACCATCGCTGTCCGAGTCACTGTTAGCCAAGCGTGCTGAACTGTACATAGACCAAGACCAGGCCAAGAGTGCAGGGAGGTTCTATACCAGTGGTTCTCAAAGTTTTTAATTTCAAGGACCCCCATAACTCTGAGAGTGTACAAACGGAACCAGATGGACCTGTAAGGGTCCATTTGGTTCCGTTCGTACACTCTCACCTGCAAGGGTCCTTTTTTAGAAGCCCCTCAAGGAACCCTGAGGGTCCCTGGACCCCACTTTGAGAGCCACTGCAGTCTTGTGAGTAATAATAATCCAAATTAGGATTTTCAAATCAGGATTGGACTCATATTTGAATTGAGGCTCAACGGAATAACGGGCATGTGAGGAAAGGAGCGTTTGGACTTTTGATGTACTGTATGAGTTTAGAATTTCGGGCCTGATTTGTTTATTTGTGGAATCATGGTAAATTATAGGATATGGGAGTGGAATGGAACACCCAATAGCGTCCATAGAGATATTAATGATAGGGTTCTATTGTGGTTACATGTGCTTGTAGTGCACTGTGTGTGTGTGTGTGTGTGTGTGTGTGTGTGTGTGTGTGTGTGTGTGTGTGTGTGTGTGTGTGTGTGTGTGTGTGTGTTCTTGCATGCATTTTTGCATGCGTGCATGTGCATTTGTGTATGTTTGTGTGTGTACATGTTTATGCATGAATGCACTTCGAGTATCCCGGACAAAACTATGTTGGAAAAACAACCTCCAGCGATTGTCGACAATGGCAAGCTGCGTCTTGCAGTGACTCTGTGTGTGTGTGTGTGTGTGTGTGTGTGCGTGTGTGTGTGTGTGTGTGTGTGTGTGTGTGTGTGTGTGTGTGTGTGTGTGTGTGTGTGTGTGTGTGTGTGTGTGTGTGTGTGTGTGTGTGTGTGTGTGTGTGTGTGTGTGTGTGTGTGTGTGTGTGTGTGTGTGTGTGTGCAGGACAGATCTTAGGGCAGCCTGCCTAACATAGACATGTCAGTAACCTTGGAAACCCTTTAAGAAACCCTTGTTTTGCACCAGATTCATGCATGTGTTTCCACCAAAGCTAGTACAATAGATGCTAACAATAATGTTAGCTTGAAGCATCGGGTGCAAAAGACAAATCCTGCTTTCACTCGCCACATTTATTTACACAGCCTTAACTGTGTGGTCTAAAGCTAAGTTGAAAAGTGCCTGGATTGTTTTTCTATCTCACGTTGGTAGGATTCCAAGAATAGAAGCTACTATACTGTAGCCATAGAGAGGAACATCTCCCTTGGCCTTTTCCCAAGGAACCTATTCAGAGGAACAGGTGATGCGGACCTGTGCCTTCCAGCTATACTGTTGTCTATTGTATATGAAACGTGAGCAATCCAGCCAGGATTTTATTTCCTCCGGGAAGATTGGGAGATTTGATTCAGCCAAAATTGAAGAAACAGATCCTGACCTACACACACACACACACACACACACACACACACACACACACACACACACACACACACACACACACACACACACACACACACACACACACACACACACACACACACACACACACACACACACACACACAGCTATATGCATGCACTTGAAAAATTATGTTTAGTTGAGGTGTAATTGTGCAGTCAATCATCTTTGTATGTTTCGTAATGTCTTGAGTGAGACAAAGCAGCTGTTAACTGTCGGAAATGTTGAACTGAAGTTCAACATGGATACCAGCCAATTCTTTCTTTGACCTTTTTACCCTTTCTACCTATCATCCCCATTTCTAGTAAATTTTAGCAGAACTTCTCCATCTTAAAAGGTTCGAGGGAATCTGGAGTTTGACTGTTTCTACATAAAGTAGGAGTGTTTATATGTATAATAGGAGTTTGTTTAGTACTGTAGCAGTGTTTCTAGTACAGTAGGATACAGTTGTGACTGCTGTGCAAAGTGTGTACCTGTGAGGGGAGAGAGAGCACAAGGAAGGATGGAAAAAAGGGAGGACAAAAAGAGAAAAGAAATAAAGCGAGTTAGAACCAACGAACGAGTGAACCCAGTGTTGCTCCAGTGCTGCCTGTATACAGCAACATGCCTGGTGACTCATTTGCCTCCCCTTAGGGACCTGTGGCATGCCATCACTTTATATAGCAAACCCAGATCTCATTCTCTTTCTCTCTCCCTCCCTCCTTCTCTCTCTCTCTCACACACACTCCCTCTCACTCTGGGTCTCTTGGCGGTGATTAAAGATCCAGTGAAGAGACTCGGAATGGAAAAAAGACAGCAGCACAAAAATGTTTCTCCCCAGAGTTTAATGCAGTGTACGACAGTCACACACATTCCCATGGTGTTTACATGAGAATTGAGCTCACACAAACACGCACACACGACAGTGTATATGTGAATAGTAGTCTCTCCTCTCTTTCTCGTGCTCTCTCCCACTCTCGATCTCTCTCTCTCTCACTCTCTCTCACTCTCTCTCTTTCTCTCTCTTGACACACACACACACACACACACACACACACACACACACACACACACACACACACACACACACACACACACACACACACTGGCTACAGGAGTGCCCACCCATCACCCAGTGGAGTCTGCTTGTCGGAGGCCTTGGTTGTGCGTGACTTCCCTTACCTCAAACTGCCGATGGCGATATCTTTCCTCACAAAAGTATATTTTCATGGGGCGACCCGATAGCTAGATCCGGTTCGACTCCCGGCACAGCAGTGTGTTAAACCCCTGCTCTCTGTCCACCTTTCCTTTCTGTCACTACGACTGTCACTATCGAATTAAAGCAGAAATGACTAAAAAGTATTTTTTTAAAGTGTGAAAACTGAGTGTGCTGATTAGTTTTAGATGTAAAATGCTTTCCAGCTGCTCTTCACCTGACAGTGAGAGTTTCACTGGGGCTTAATGCATGTGGAGGAACACGCTATCCCTCCCAGTTCTACTCCCTGCTGTAGGCGCCCCTACCAATCTGTAGGAGTTGCACTTCGCTGCCAGCTTGCTCCATACAAACACTATACT
>NC_137617.1:25720563-25758063 GCF_963280865.1 Gymnoscopelus braueri
GTGCGTGCGTGCGTGCGTGCGTGCGTGCGTGCGTGCGTGCGTGCGTGCGTGCGTGCGTGCGTGCGTGCGTGCGTGCGTGCGTGCGTGCGTGCGTGCGTGCGTGCGTGCGTGCATGATTTCCGGACAGAGGCCGCATTTAGGGACAAATCTTGGACATAAAACCAGTTGATTGGAGACACAAGTTTAATTGGGGACAAAATTGCTGTCCCCAATAACATTTTACTGCATTTTCATATGGTTTATAGGGGTAAAAAGGAGGTTTTGGTTGGACGAGATATGGAATTAATTTAAGTCAATGCAGTGCGCTATGTGCTGTGCATATACGCCTGTGTCTGTGTGTGAGTGTCATATGCACTCACATATGCAAGTTTGTATGTGCAGTTTGTGTATGTGAAATGTGTGAACTTGTGTTGTGTGTACGAATGCACGTGTAATCATGCAAACGCAGGCTTGTGGACATGAGGCACATGATGCACGATCATCATGGGTCCTAGACAATAGAGTCATTAAAAGCCAGTCTAAATAGAGGTGTGCGCTGATTACTTCTGGCAGAGGCCAGGGCCAAGTGGAATCTGGTACAAAGCTCCAGGGTCCACTCGTCTTTCCCATGCCAGAGGGAGACACGACAGTGGAAAATGTAATGTTGTCAGACATACAGGAATGGAAATATGGAAATGAGAAGGGGGGAGGATGCTGCTATAGGGGATTCCTGTTGTGAGATCTGGGAGCAAAAAAAAATCTGGATCTCAGGGTTAAGGTGTGTCACACTCACACAGAAGGAGCAGACGGGCATGTGTACATGCTTACACACATTTCTTTTTCTACCGTAACCACTTAAACCCTTCAGTATATACTTATTTCTAGCTAAAATAGCCAATCTACAAGCTCACAACACATCAGACTGCGGGATGTTGTGAGCTTGTAGATCAGCTATTTTCAGAAACTTTTTTTTTTTACTTTTTAAAACTTTTTGCATATAATATATGCAAAAAGTTTTAAAAAGTAAATGTCAATATTATTGACATACCCACAATGGGATGCCAGGTTGAACGTGATTAAAAGATACTTTTTCCTCTACACGTTTGCACAGTTTAGTCCTGTTAATTAGCCATTACAATATACCCTGCAATATACCCTGCCACAAATGGCAGGGTATATTGTAATGGCTATTGTAATCTTGATGAGAATGATCAGTAGACTATCCCGAATACATACAGTACTTACATTTTGGGTTTCAAAGGTCATGGCCACAATTAAGGTAGAAAAATAAACAAACAAAGAAACTGGTTTGATTTTTAAGAAACTCTGTATGATTAATTAGCAGACTGCCCCAAAGAGATTATTACATTTTGGGTTGAAAAGGTCAAAGGTCAAGCTCCAAATTAATTGGTAATAATTGGTCATATCTGGAATGAAGATAAATGCGAAACGAGAGTTTGCACCTCCATTTGCCTTTTTAAAATGTGTTGGACTCTCCTTAGTCCAAATGTTGTATTACCAATCCTTCTAAACGTTCTTTAACACATTTTGTCTTTCTGCCTACAGGATGAAGTGAAGGTTCCTTCCAAACTCTCCATCGCCAAGTCCATGAAGGTTTCCGATGGAGCATCAGCGAGAGGGAGCAAGGCAGGCAGTATGCTAGAGCTGAAAGAAGCTGATGAAGAGCCTGGACTGGAAGTAGAAGAAGAAGAAGAGAAGGAGGACAAACCCCACGTGGACCTGTCCTCGGACGAGGAGGAATTTGCAGGAGAATTAGTGGAGGATACCCACAAGGAGACGCGCGCTGAGAAAATCAAGCGCAGCAGCCTCCAGCGCGTCCAGACCATGAAAGCGGTCTTCTCCAAGGACAAGATGGACAAGACCAAGGCGAACACCAAGGCCTCCATGGAGAAGACGAAGCAGAAGACAAAGGACAACATTGAAAAGACCAAGCTGAAGACCAAGGCGAACTATGAGAAGACCAAGGAGAACTTTGAGAAGTCCAAGCAGAAAACCAAGGATAACATGGAGAAGACGCGTCTCAACATTGAGAAGAAGATGGGCAAGCTGAGCACCCGGATGACCGTCAATCCCGACCGCAAACAGAAGATGCAGACGTCTAGCAATAAGGTGAAGAAGTCCTTCACACCGGACCACGTCGTATACGCCCGGTCCAAGACAGCCGTGTACAAGGTTCCCCCGTTCACTTTCCACGTCAAGAAAATCCGCGACGGCGCTGTTGAGGTGGTCCAGGCCACCGAAATGGTGGAAGTGTCCCTGGACGCTGAGCCCTTCAATGGGGTTGCTGACGAGGTGGAAGAGGGCTGTGAGGAGGTGGAGATGGAGATGATGAATGGAGGAGGGGAGGACGACGAGGCCGATGATGATGATGATGAAGAAGAGGAGGACAGCCATGACGCTCTGCATAAGAACAACGAGGATCGAGATAGAGACAGCGACTAGAGAGAGCGGAAAGGGAAAAGAGGTGGAGGAGGGGGTTGAGGAAATAGCAGAGACCAACATATACGTAGCTACAACATTATAGCACCAACCCTGAGGTCCGTTTGCAAAGCTGATCGAAGTGGAGGCATACACAGTCAAATCTTCAGTGTTAATTTAACTCCAAGATCGCACAACTCTAACCAAAGGGACCCTTATTTGGTTCCATTTTGTACACTCTTGGAGTTACAACACAATAATTGGGGTTAAGTGCAAGACACTTAACCCCTATATCTGCTCCCCCTTCCACGCTCCTCTGTGGGCAGCACTCAGCTGGGTGAAGCTGAAAACTGAAGTTCCCCCGTGGGATGTGATAGGTATCAAATTGATAAATTAACACAGAGGATTTTACTGTGTTGAAACGATTCACAAACACCAATTTTTTTTATTTAGCTTAGGGCTCTGTGTTTGAAGGCCCAATCTGTGATACAAATGTAACCATCAAAAATATAGAAAATAGCAGTGGAGACATTCTAGTTTTTTTTTTCATTCTAGTTGATTGACTCAGCTCTTGATTGACATTATACAACAGGTAAAAATATATTTGTAGCTGTATTTGCTGTATTTTGGGGTTGTAATAGATTTGTTTACACTGGTTATTTCTTTTAATGATTTTTTTACATTATGTTTTGATTTATGATGGGGTAAAACATTCTCCATCTCCAAACGTTTTGATGTGTCCAAATGTTCAATAAAACCCTTATTTATATGTTCAAAGAAATTCCAGATTGGGCCTTTTATCACTAAAGCTTCACCAGGGTTAGATGTTAGATTTGACAATGTAGACGGAAAGGAATCCTCACAGTTTGACAAGATTACCTTGGATGCTTGGTTTCTAGGGTCAGTTTGGGTCTAGATACTAATGTCCATGAATAGGGAAGGAGGAAGAGAGAGACTTTGAATGTGGGAGAGAGATTGAGTAGATCTGAAAAGAATAAGTGTGTGTATTTTTCATTAAGATGGCAGATCTTGTGCATATGTATTTATATATGTTATAAATACATATACACAACAACAAAGATAACCGACAACAACAACGGAACTGACATGAACAAAATGATCAAAAGAAGGGGGTGTAACCATTTTTGTTTGAAACTAAAGTTTTCATAATTTCCATGTCTCTTAAAAGAAAAAGAGTTCCTACTGCTGAATGGAAGTATGGGTGTTATTAATTTCCTGATTATAATTGCATTTTAGTAACACCTCACTCAAATATAGTTATATGAAGCTATATTGACAAGGATTACAAGCAGTTTGGGTTGTGGCTTTCCCAGCATACATATTCATGATTATATCAGGAGGCCGAAGTCGTCTTGTGTTTTGAAAATGTTACACATCATATGTGAATATTCCTTCCACTCCTATTTGTTCAGGCTTTTAAGGCACTAATAGTGAAGTGTTACCTATTTCCTTAGTTTACTTAACCACATGAACCCTAGCATCCATATTCTGGAGCAAATATCTTCCCGAAAATAGCCTATCTATAAGCTCACAATGTGTCACAACATGTTGTGAGCTTGTATTGTAGATCGGTTATTCTCTTCGAAGAGATTTGATGTAGAAGGGGAAAAAGGAGCGTAACCAAGTATAGAGCCCTGGGGGACCCCAGTCAACTATAGGGTTTAACCACTTAAACCCCAGCATCTGTATTGTGGGTAAAGCTTTTGCTGAAAATAGCAGATCAACAAGCGTTGCGTCGCATTGTGAGCTTGTCGATCTGCTATTTTCAGCGGAAGCTTTCCCCGCAATAACAGAAAACTGAAAATACACTACGCCCTGGGGGACTCCGCTCAACCATATGGGGTTTAAGTGGTTAAGTGGTTAATATTCTCATTATATAGAGGCACAGCGAATCTATTGTGATTCCTATGAGTCGATGAGCTCACACTGTAATTTGTAGTATTTGTGTATGGTATTGTTTGTGATCATACATGCTAGATCCTGAGTGTTACTGTCTGTGACTCTGATAGTGTAAAGATGGATCTGGGTTTATTTTTTACTCTCTGGGTTAAATTAACACTCAGGATTTTGGCTGTGTATACTGTATAATTTCCTTTTGGTCGCTGAGAGAATGTGATTGCTTGCTGTCACTTTTGTATACACTTTCTTTAATGCATTTTTCTTTTCTTGCAATGATTTTAAGGAATAATCTGCATCCAGAAAAATATTCTGCTTAATTGAAACTGTGCTTAAATGAAGGTCTACTCTATAGGAATACAGAATACCATGGAAATATTTTTCTATGCACAAGTGTTTGTCTTTATGTTATTTTAGATCATATGAGGGTTCTGTTGTTGAAAAGAATGGATGCATTGTTATCAGAAAATCTGTCACCTTAGATAAGGATTTTCATCAGATGTCTATGAATGAATCAGTTTTGATCATAGTCAACATTGTCTCTGTTTTGAACCCGAGTATGACAGCCAACAAGTTTCAACAATCTTCTCATTTGCTATAAATAAATGTTACAGAATCATGCTCTTCCTGTGATCTTATACTGTCCCCTAGTGTCCATTTATGGTAATACATTCCTCCAAGTCACATTCAAAAGCAGCACTTCACTTCACCATATCTCTCAACAGCTCTTTTTTCTAAATTAACACTTTACCAGTTAAAAAACAAGCTTTGGATACAAACTGTATACAACATGATGGTATTTTAATACTATTTTTAATATTGTCTGTTTTCAATTGTGTTTTATAGCCTGATTTTAAGTGCCTGATAAGAATGTTATCACAAATTGCTGTTTTCATACAACAATTTCCATGAATGTTGCCAAAGTTTATTCAGATGCTTTTAAAATTGTATGTCCATTTTTGTTGCAGATCAAACTATTTCCCAATTACAGTACATTTTGTTCACTTTCTTTTGTATATAATGTGAATCACCATCATAGCAGGTTAAAACTTGGCATGCTTGTAGTTAGTGAGCATTTCTTCTCTTTTCAACCAACTTCTGTGAACAACATTTCCCTGGACCAATAATATTTGTATAGGCTGCACAATACAAGAAACACCACAATATGGAGCTGTCATGGAGAAATTCTAGGCTATACGACCAAAGTACAAATCTGCTGGTTTTACTCCAATATTACACTTTAAGTGCAAGATAAATAGGTGCATTTGTGAGATATCTTTGAATTTTGATGTAAAGTGGCATGTTGTTGCTTAAGCAATGCTGAACTTTGTAGCTCAGACATGATTGTTTCCTTGCCCTTTTCACACGTTAGTAACTGATTTCTATACAATAACTTGTTGCTTAACCACTAATGTTTTAATTAATAAAAGCTATTGGTTCACACTTGTGGTGTAATTTCTTGAAACCATGAAAAGGTGTTAAATGTACAGTATATGTGAAAAAGTATAATTAGTGCTGTAGACCTAAATAGTTCAAATACCTGCCTATAATGACATCATCTGTAGGCAGGTTTGGTCATTTCAAACAAGATTTCATACCTTGTTATTATTATTATGATTATTATTATTATTAATAATAATAATGCCCCAAGAATGTCCCATTTCCAGTTTACAAAATGTACACAAATCTTTTGAAAATAGCAGATCTACAAGCTCGAGCTTGTAGAACTTCGGTGAAGTGGGTAATGTTTTGTAATAATAATCCAAATCTACAACTATTAACTTCAAATAATTGTAGTGAAGTAAAAGTACAATATTTGCCTCTGAGATGTAGTGCAGTAGAAGTAAAAGTACTAAAAACTGGAAATACTCCAGTAAAGTAAAAAAAAAAAAACTCAACATTTATTTACTGTATTTAATTACAGTACTTGGGTAAATGTTACTTTACATCACTGGTGAGTAGACAGTACACTAGACAGAAATGGAGGTGCCATCTTAGAATGAGCAATCAATTATATGAAGAAAAGGTTGAATATGCATGGGCGAAGTGCTCCTTTAAATCAACATTTAAAGCAAGCAAATAAAAATGGTAATGTTCTAAAGTACTATACAGCGTTGTCACTGATTGTACTTGTAGTCTATAGGAGCTTGACATCCTGATTCCTGAGGGGATGTTCTCTGTAATGATGCGTAGGCGTGGTTTCAGAGAGAGAGACACTAAAATATAACATAAATAAAACATTTTCAGGGTGAAGTATAGCCTATTTATCTATACACATGTACTTATTTATGTATAAATGTTTTGCTCTGCAGTCCAGTTATTTATTAATTTGATAAAATAAAAACAATAAATGCATAAAACTACAGAAAATTCCCTTACCATAGAGTTATAATATGCTTATTACACTTGTGGTGGGGGCGTGGGCATGGCGTGAACTTGCAGCTTGGGGGCGTGGTCGGAGTAGCGGAAATGAGTGGCAGCAGCAGCTAGCTAACGGCTAACAGCTAGCCTGATTGATGCAACAGGCTGCTGTTGGCTTTGTAAGAAAGCTGAAGGCTTGTTGTTGTTGCTGTGTAGTGATGTGATAGTTACACACATTTTAGCTAAACGGTGTGAGCTTAAACGGAGCAGAGTGTTGTGCGTGCATGGTGTTCTTAAGAACATCTGATTTACAGTCTCTACAAGGTAAGTTGCAGTAACTTATGACTTGTGTCGCATGTAAAGTTCATGTTTGGAGGAGATGGTGAAGGGGTGCAAAACAGCTTGCAATCACTGTTCTTGCTATGCTAGCTAGTAGTTAGCTAGTAAATAGCTACGCTGTTTTACCATGAGTCAAAATAATCCCACCAACTTTTCATCCATGCACACACACACACACACACACACACACACACACACACACACACACATACACACACACACACACCCTGTTTATGAATACATTTGATCATAAACGTCCGAAGGCTTGTCCAGCTAGTTGTCATTCTGAAAGACATAAAAGCTATAGGCGTTGTCAAACTAGTTGGAAAGCAGGTTTCTCTCAATTCTCAAAACAGAAAGTTGTACACAAAAGGCAAGATGGCTCTCATGATCAACATTAAGAAATGTCAGATTGCACAACAACCCGCCTCTCTGTCTTGGGCGCAGTCGTGCGAGTGACAGTGACAGATGCGATTGATCAATAACAAACAGCATGCATTGTGTTGTTTAATAAAAGCTGCAACTTGAGCCCTGCAGTTTGTCCAATGCCTTTAGACTTCATTAAAGAGGAATGCTTGACGCCTAGCTGTTTGCGATCACACATCAGGCTTGTGTGTGAGTGAGAGAGAGAGGAGGAGGAACGCAATATTTTGGTCTGAGGTGACGCTAGAATCTAGTGCACCCACAACAACCTGATGACGTTTGTTATCTCTGAACATCCTCTCTTTATCTCTTCCCTATTGCCATTATATGCTGTACAGTCAGTGTACAGTAGTATAACCCATTCTACCATCTGCCACCTGCTGATCTACCCAATTCTTCCTCTTCCTGTTTTTCCCCCTCCCCCATTTGCTTCAGTCAGACATCCAGACCAGTGCACATATCAAGTGCCAGAATCTAAGCTCATTGTTTTATTTTTCTTGGTGTGATTCTTTCTTGACTCACCTGTTCCTCTTACTGCTGTTGCTCCCATGACACCTGCATTTCCCTCTGCTGATCAATAATGGTTTATCTTAATTTCTGTGTATCTATTTTTGTTGTATCCTGTGCGATGTTTGTTTACAAAGCCTAAAAAGGCACACAGAAATGTATTTGTTCTGTTCCAATGCTCAATGTCAAAAGCACAATTAAAGCATTAACCGCAATTATTTCAATGACAATGAATCAATGTCAAGTAAAATGTCATGATCGGGAGGTCCTCAATCTCATCTCCCTCTTTTCCTGTTATCTTGTCATCCCCATCCACCCATAACATCCCCTCTCTCCTCTCTGCCTACCTATGCCAGTGAGCTTAGAGGGAGGGGAGGAGCATGGCAGTGTGGATCCAAGCGCAGCAGTTGCAGGGCGAGGCTCTGCACCAGATGCAGGCGCTGTACGGCCAGCACTTCCCCATTGAAGTGCGACACTATCTGGCCCAATGGATTGAGAGCCAACTGTGGTATGTACCAGGCTTGGTCTGCAAGAGTCTACCTCCTTATTGCCTGATTTAGTTGTGCACCGGAAATCGATCTACAAGGTCACAACGCGTCACAGCGCCAACCAAGCACCGATTACTTGCAATGTGAACTAAATTTGTTTAAAGCATTTTTATATTATATTCTTGTAATAAATTCATAAATTATTTTGTCAAAGTTCGTCCTAGCAGAACCACTGTTATAGAGGATAACGTTATATTCTCTTAGAGATGCGCATATTGCAGTTATATCCCCAGACACTGTAGTTAATCTGTAAATCGGGCGGGTTGGCTGGCTCATAAAAAATCTGATTAATAGCCAATGGGTGAAAATTATACATCAATGAGGAAAATTCAAATTTCCAGTGTATATAATTTAGTGTGGACCCCAGGAAGACTAGCGACCACTTTGTGGAAGCTAATGAGGATCCAAATAAAGAATACAAGAATATAATTAAGTTCCATACAGTTCCATAAATACGGTACTTTTAGGTTGTGGATAAAATTTATATTGGGCGTTATCATCATTTCCCCTCTTTCATCCACAACCAAGCATACTGTTCCATTCATGGCTTTTGTCCCCATGAGATTTGAGTATGTTTGCCAGGTGCGTCCACTGGAATTAGAGTAACTCAAGTGTTACTATCTGTGAGGACATGTTTGAGTCCACTATAGTGGTTATGTCCTGGGGCGTTTTCCAAAAACATTTGTCAAAATTTCTTGTTTTTCTTGTTTAGTTTTCTTTCTTTTGGGGGTGATTGTTATTGTTCGATCATATTGACAAAGATTACACAACGCGCGCACGCCGCGCACCAGGCGCAGCCCAAATCGTCTCGCAATTCTGTTATTCTGTCGTACTGTATACATAGTAGGATGTAAATTGTCATATACAGTACATATTTCCTAATATGACATAATACATCCAATGTATATGACAGAGTAAAATAATTGTACATAGTTCCTATGTATGTGACATCACGAAACAGAAGCACCTCTGTCCACAAAAGCCTGAAGTGCCTTGTGAAGTGAAAGTTGGTTGAAAATGCATGTAAAAAACTAAAAGTGTTGGTCACACAAACAAACATTGTTCTTGTGAAGCACTTGGTTGGTTACGTTTTTATAAATGTGTCATAGACCGTCTCCACACGGACATACATACTAGCAGCTAACCTATTTACTGCAGCTTTGCAACTGAACACCGCATTGTGATTTGGGCGGCTTCGTTCAACAAACTGCACACATTGTGACTTACTATCCATAGTTCAAGGGCCACAACAATAATAGACGGTTACCTGCAGGGAGTGGTTTGATACTGCTGCACTTGAGCAGGCCAATTAACTCCTAAGTCTACTACTACTTGGTTGACTTCAGCCGGGCTTAGTTACAGCCATATTTGAAAGCCTTATTGTTAAATAGAAGGGCTTGGTGTTGGTGTGTCAGAACTCAGAAGTGCTTATTTAAGTCCTGGAGAACAGTCAGGTCCTCCAGCCTAGTTTCTGTCAAGCCAATGACAATATGGGAGACACCAGATAGCTATTTATCCATAGCTGGGACAGTGGTTGAAAGGCACAAGGGCGTGTCCACACAACGGTGGGCCTGCGCGGTGCGCCTTGTCTCTGGGGCCCACTGGTGCTCCGAGTCCCCTACAGTTTAGCCCTAAGTCACACTAAAAGTCTGTTTAAAGAAAACAAATGTCTGTGGTGTGGTCCCACCAGGGACTCTGTGGAGCTGGACAACCCAGCTGAGGAGACCAAAGCCAAGCGTCTGCTGGACAACCTGGTGGCTGAGCTTCAGAAGAAAGCTCTGCACCAGGTGGGAGAGGACGGCTTCCTGCTTAAGATTAAGCTCGGCCACTGTGCCAACCAGCTGAAGGTAAGTAAATACTCCCTTATCCCATTAAGACCTGAGGCCGATTCTACAAATGCCTTCTAAATCAGTAGTTCTCAAACGTAATTCAAAATTATTCCACACTCAAGATTTTTCAACGATGTTCAAATATAGCAGATGTACAAGCTCGTATATCTGCTATTTTTGAATAGCCAACGCTAAAATCTAAAATGACACAGATGCTTTCCCGGTTTAACAGGGTTTGGGAGTAATTGTATACTTATATTACTTGAACAGAAACAGTGGTAGATGTATTTTTGTTATTTTTTGTGTATCTTGATTGATCCAACTCCTATCAATAGTTTCTTAATGTGTGTCATTTTTGTCCCTAGACCACATATGACCGCTGCCCCTTGGAGCTGGTGCGTTGCATTAAACACATTCTTCAGTCAGAACAGAGGCTGGTGCAGGAAGCTACAGATGTAAGTCTTGCCAGTCAAGGCACAGGGTTCCTACAAAGTCTCAAAAGGGATTGAAGATTGCTTAGCATTTCATTTTCAGGTTGTAAAGAGTTCTTATTTTGACAAAAAGACTGGAAAAGTGTGGAAAATATAAATTATTATACAATTTAATTATTATAAAAATGATTGACCCACTGTCACTTAATGTTCTTATTGTTCCTCTGTTGAGGAGAGATCCTTTGGATATAGGCCTTTATTCCCTCGCATTACTATTTATTCATATTAGCAGCCATTATTGGCATTCTTAATGTTGAACATTGCCCAAAGTCTTATCCATCCTTCATAATATGCAACAGTAAATGTGGGTCACATTGCTGAAAACTATGAGGCTGAGAAGTTCTTTGTTTTTAATAAGGATAGTAGAGAAACGGAGGATAGTAGAGAAACGGATCAGAGAGAGGGAAACCGAGGTCTCCAGCTGTAATCGAACCAGGGGGGTCACCATTATGTCATCGATGCACTATCCGTTCACCTACGGGCGCGCCCCAGAACTGAACTTCATGAAGTCTTACTGTCTGTCTCTCCTGATCTTTCAGGCCAGCGGTGGCAGTGGAAGCGCAATGGACAGCCTCTCACAGCGGCACCAGCAGATCAACCAGGTCTTCGAAGAGCTGCGGCTGGCCACACTGGAGACGGAGAACGAACTTCGCAAGCTGCAGCACAGTCAGGAGTACTTCATCATTCAATACCAGGAGAACCTGCGTATGCAGGGTGAGTGGGTGGGAGTCTCTATTGCCTCGTTTCCTTTATGAAGAGTCAGGCCATGCAGTGCTCTGTGAGGGACGGAGCACAGCTGAGCCTTTTATAGCTTGTCTTTCCGTTACAATCGAGGTGAACGCAGCGGTGGTCTTTGTTATGGTTTTGCTATAGTAACCCAATGATGCAATCAGCTATTTTCAGCTATCAGCTGTAATGTGAGCTGGCTAACATTAATGTAGCCTTTGTAGCCTTTCTATTGCTACAGTCCAGCTGTTTCTGGATGCCTGTGTCAGCCTGAATTTTCAAGATGGCCTGAATTGTCAAGATGGCCTGAATTGTATAACTTTACCTGTCTTTTTTTACTTGTAGACTAAATTAAAATATGTTTGATTAAGTATAAATAATTCATAGTTCTATCTTCTATGAGTCAGTCCAATCTGTCCAGTCACGGGCAAGTATAATTTAAATACTGTCTCCACAGCCCCATTCTAAACTATCCAGCACCAGGTGGCAAGCGGGGCTAAGAAAGGCTCAAATGTTTCTATTAATCTGTGCACAAGTGGGCTGAGATAACGGCACAGTGTGGCACAGCCTTGTAGTGGAAAATGGGTATACTGTATCTCTCTATCACTCTCGTCTCTTTCTCTCTCATATACAGCTTGCTTGCATGCTCTCTCACTCCCTCACACTCTCTCACATTCAACAGCCAGCTATTGTAATTTTCCACAGACTGTAAACTCAGGTGCTACTGTTGGTTCACTACAGTTCACACACTGTTCACACTGTAGTGAACTGTGTGTGAACTGTTATCTCAGTGGTGGGACTGAGACTTATTAATGCTGCTACACAGAACATGTACAGACAATGGCACCTCCTCAGCTGCAAAATGTGCTTGGCAAATGAACGGGACTCGCATTCTGGTGCGATTTGTTATCTGAATCATGTAGGATTCTGTTCTAGAGAACTCTGTTGAACCTGAACTAATGCTTTGTTAACTTTGGACTGAGTCCAGAACGGTATAACCTTTCATAGTAACACCAGCTATTGTCAGAGTTGGTTTTAATGGCTCACTTTATTTCTTCCTAGCGAAGAGAGAAGGCAGTAAATAGTAATGACTGTGATTAGAGAAACCCACAATGTTTCCACAAAAAGTGTTTTTCTGAAGAGTCACAAGAGTTATTAGTTTTTATTTGATGCAGGTTCATGCAACAAGGCCAAGATGCAGGCTTTGGGTGGACCTCTTAGGCTCATATGGGGATTTAATTGAGATTTACTAAAACCTCAGGACATGAAACTAATCCACAGGCAACAGTAGCTGGTGGGTTCACTTTTACTCATTGTCCACTGTTCAGCGAAATTGATAGTGAATGCTTAACCTGGTAATCAGTAGTTGCCTGCCAAGTTGGCTGGTCTCTATTCTCCTTCAGGCCTTTAATCCCGATCCATTTCCTGCTAGCCCAGCTCAGCAGTCTCTCGTCCTTGCCCCCGGCGGAACGGACTGCGAGGGAGGTGGCACTGCAGAGCAAGAGAGCCACTATGGAGGCCTGGCTCACCAGAGAGGCCAGCACACTGCAGAAATACAGACTGGTAGGGAGTCAGCACACACACACACACACACACACACACACACACACACACACGCACACACAGACATGCACACACTTGCATATGCACTGGTTTGTAGAGTGACGCAACAGGCACATACAGTAAACACACAGACACAATGACAAGAGTTTGGAGCAGAATTTGTTTCTGGGATGCACCATTTGAAAGATAACTCGGGAATATTATTGAAGAATCAATATGGTGGCGAAATTTTGCAGCATGCAGTCATCTATCTATCTATATTTATTTAATAATAGCCACTTACACACTACCTATAGAGCACCGAAGTCCTGACGTCACTCGTTCATCCCCAGGTTTGCGGAAGTAATTTCTCTATGGAGAATAACATTGGGTCATCTTAGAATCGTCTCATATAAGAATTGTGGTCCAAAAATAAACACCGCGTGTCGGCGTTATTGTCAGGGAGGAGGTTCTGTATAGTTTATGATAGTCAGTCACTTATATTTGATACAGTCTGTTTCTGGCGAAAATGTAACTAATTTGGCGGAAGTAACATTAGCGTTTTCTCACCGTCAGTTGATGCTTCATATCCATAAGAGTCAACCCGCCGTGGTCATTTGTTTATTTTTGGAACACAGTTCTTATTTGACGCGATATTAAATACGTCTATGGGATTCAGAACGGGGGTGGAAAACTGCGAACCAGGTAGACAAACAAAGGATGTGTAAATGACGTCAGACTTCGGCGGTCTATTGAAGGCATGTCACCTCGCTGTTATGTGCATAAGGTGTGGAGACGGAATTAGGCCTGTCACAATTATTACATAATCGCAATTATGTGAGATAATCGCAGATTATTTTTGCATAATTGTCGTAAACGTTTCTATGATCAAAATACATGTTCAAATATAAAAAAGCAGAAATAGCTGATCACTTCGTCACGCATTGTAAGCTTGTAGATCAGCTATTTCCGCTGTTTAAAAAAAAATAAAAATTCTTTGTATATTCAAGTTATTTGTCATATCTGCCCTGTGCAATTTTTTATTATGAAGCCTAAAAGCCAATCAGATATACAAAAAAATCATATGCTCCAGTTTTTAACGACACAATTAAATTTTTATTGCAATAATAATATAATAATAATATTGCAATTATTTGTATGACAATTAATCGTAATTAAATGTTCTAGTCGTGACAGCCGTAGACAGAATGGGTGGTCATTCTCATCCTGCCTTGATCTGGCCAGGGAGATAGTCAAATTGCTGGCATGACCGTACAGGGGTGTGAAGTCTAGGTCTGTGCACCTTTCTGCCTTGGACAATTAATGGACAGGGATTTAACATTGTTCCACTAATTCATATATAGCTTAATTAAATAAACTCACCAAAGGCACCGCTCACTTCACACTGGGGGTGATTTTTGAAAATGGCATGGCTCAAATATCGTGTGAGTGAACTGATTTGTTTTTGGTCAATACATTTTTTTTAACGCACCTGAAAAAAAAACAGGAATCGAACTGGATTTGATTAAAAAAATGACGCAGCATCGGACGTAAATTTTGGAGCAGGTGTGCAAGAGGTCCTAGAGAAGCATGTGTGTGTTTGTTTTTCGTGTGAAAAATCAGACTCTGTCTGCAAAGGCCTTAAGCCACAGGGTAACAGTTGGGTTTAATTGAACAGACACTGGTTAACAGAGATAAGTCGTTTTTCTTCCATTTATGGAACAGAGCAGGAATTGTAGGGAGAGAGAAGGAGAGTGGAAATGGTGAAACAAAACATATGATTCATTGATGCTTCACTGCATCATTGGAGCGCTGTAGTAGTGTATCTTGCTCAAGAACACATTGACACGCAGCTAGGAGGAGCCAGGGATCGAACCGTGAACCTTCCGATTCTAAGAAGACCCCTCTACCTCATGAGCCTCTGCTGCCCCCCTACTGCCGCTCCATTTAGCCTGCTTGCCAAACTGCCTCTAAAACTGCCTGCCCGCCCCTCAGTAAAACATTTATGCAGGCATGCAAACATGTCACCTTTAAGCGACATCGTTTTGAATCAGGAATGGTTCACCTACACGATTAGTGCAGATCCAATGAGAATCTTTTTTGGGGGGAGGGGGGTTACTCAAAGTGGAAACGTGGTTAGTCAAAGAGAAAGAAAATACGTGCATTCTCAAAGAGAAAGAAAATGCGTATGTACTCAAAGCGAAAGAAAATACGTGCATACACAAAGCAAAAGAGGATACATGCCAACTCAAAGCGAAAGAGGATGCATGTCTACACAAAGCGAAAGAGTGATGTGTTTTTTCTTTTACATGAATCAACTGTCAACAAAGGCAGCAAACAGAGATGGAGCCAATCAATTAGTTAGTTAATTATTCACAGTACAACTTGAGTCGTGAAAGATCAGACCCTGAGAGCATCGGTGACCTGTGTGGACACATTGTTAACTCTCCTGTTAGCTACAGTAATGTGACCAATTTGATAACTTGTTAGCTAGATAACCTAGCACTCTTAAAGATACATACAAGTATCCATGGTGTTCCACAAGTGCAGGTACATAATGACCTCTATGTTTCCGGTAATGAGTAGAACCTGTGTTGTGTTCTGTGTGGTGGCCAGGACCTCTCCGAGCAGCACCAGAAGACCCTGAACCTGTTGAGGAAGCAGCAGACTGTGATCCTGGATGAAGAGCTCATCCAGTGGAAGAGGAGACAGCAGCTGGCTGGTAATGGAGGTCCACCTGAAGGGGGGCTAGATGTCCTCCAGTCCTGGTGGGTATCCGAAAAAAATATTTAGTCCAGATTAATGTATTATTATCTTACTACTAGTGTTATTTTAATAGTCATGCATGTTTAGATGCAAGTGACAACAGCGAATGTCAAGAATGTTTTTCCCAATGGGTTACTAGAATTAGTGATTTAGGAGGAAATTGGCAGGGAAGCAGGTGCCAGTGAAAAAGGTGGATCCAGGGTTTAAGTGCTGCTGAAGCTGGTCATGGCTGAAATTGGAGGTTGAAATTTAAGTTAATGGACAAGAGCATATGTTCCCTCTATGGGATGTTTTCAAGAAACATAAAATAAATACAGTAGAAATATACATTATACAAACAACAGCAGCCATGCTTTGCTGGCACACTGCAACACAGTAGAAAGTCTAAAGCCAACAGCCTTCTACCCAGAATGGACATTTCACTCCTAACCAGTTAACCCACCCTGCTGACTATCCCTTCGTACCAGAGCCTTGCGCTGAATTCACACCAGCAGCTGTGAGCAAGTGTTCGTAATGTGAACATTTGCAAAAATGCTATCAAGATGTCCAAGATTATGAGTGACACCCTGTGCTCCAGCGAGAGGTGGTCAGAACGGATCAAAGTGAGCAGCTGCGCCCGGCAGCAGTGCTCACAGACAGGGAGGAGAACGGACAAAAAATATGCTTGTCTCTGGCATCTTGTTCATAAAGGATTTCTATGCGCCGTAGTTGCTCAAGTTGAACTTTTCTCAACTTTGATGCTTGGCTTTTTGTTTTCTCCACCTCCTGCCATAGGCTTTGTATTGAACTTCACTGCATTCTCAGAACGTGGCAGCAAAAGTCCACTGATGGTGTGAATTCAGCGTTACGCTTAATTTATAGTTATTTATAGTTAAGCCAAAAATAGCCAGTGCACACATGCTTCGTGTTGGGAGATTGTAGATCGGCCATATTCGGCATTCAACCACAGTGCGCAACTAACCAATAAAACTGGCCTCATAGTAGCACAATTACATCTACAAATGATCATTACCAATCTTCCCAGGATGATCATGGTAGCAGTATTTGTGGCAATAACTTACATACAGCTATATTACTATAGCTTTTTCCTCTGCAAAATATAAAGTAAGTGACCTAAATTCAGCTCAATCTCTTTTTTTCTTTGCCCTTTCTCATCCATCACCCCCCTCCTCCACCCATCAGGTGTGAGAAGCTGGCAGACCTGATCTGGCAGAACCGGCAGCAGATCCGTCGCTGTGAACACCTGACCCAGCAGCTGCCCCTGCCAGGTCCAATGGAAGAACTGCTGAGCAAGCTCAACTCAGACATCACAGACATTATCTCTGCCCTCGTTACCAGGTGGGAGTCTGGTTGTGTGTGTAAGAAAGGGCAGCAGGGCTTAATTTTATTAAATGAAATGTGTTTTAGGTTACAACTTAATCATTTTTTGTTGCAAACAAAACAGGGTCTAAAACGGCGTGGCTTCCCTGTAAGTCTCTGACATGTTGATAACATTAGTCTTGCCCAAATATGGACAGACAATGATCTGAGATTAGATACAAATATTCACACAAACAAAATATTCACGGTATGTGAAAAATCTTTCACTACTTTGGTCTACTGGCAGGCATTGTGCACAAGAAATAGGTGCTTATCGGTCCAGTGGTTTGCAGGATTAGCCACGGACACACACAGACAGACTAACACTTCTAGACGGCCCACCCCCTAGGTGCCAAGCCATAAATATATTCACAATGTGAAAAGAAATTGGGCATTGGCTTGCTTGGCCTACTGGCTACGTGCACAATACAGTTGGTACTGATCAGTGTAGTGGTTTGTCCACCAAAAATGAGATCTTGACAGGTGACCCCATTGGTGCCATGCTGTTTAAACCTTGTAACATATATAACCTTGTTACATGTATATCTGTCAACGTGGGCCTTATTTTACAAGGCTACATATTTTACAGCCCGCTGCCGGAATGTCAGATTTTCATGGTGGCTCAGTTAACGCTGATGCATCCACTTCTACTGTTGGTTGACCAAGGCTAAATATAGATGAATAGCGGAGCACAGTGAAAGTAGATATGCAGTCGTGATAATACTAATTAGAAATGTGAAGAACACACGTGTAAAATTATTGCTCACATAGTCTGTATATCTATAAATTCTAGAAACCTGTGTGTGTATCTGTGCATCTGTCCCCGGCTTCCCTGATTGCTCAACCAAACCCTTTGGCTTCACGGATTGGCCAATGTTTGCATCACTTTTGTGCCCATCGGTCGTGATAGTGGGTACTGCACTGGGTTCTCTGACAATAGGTACAGTACAACGGTTACTCTGGCAACAAGTAAAATATTGCATAAACGGGTGGGGCATGTATTCCCAACTTGCGTCATTCCTGACTTGTATTGACCCAGAGTAGGCCCAGTTAGTGTAAAAGGAAGCTATCCAACTTTGAAACTCAAGTAGCAGTTTGGTCCAAATGAAATTCATTAGTACAAAGAAATGTTAATTTTGTGGGAATTTCTCAGCCTGACAGTTGTTGCTTAGATGTTTAATGTCAGACTTCTTCCATCCTTTAACTCCCTCCAGTACCTTCATCATTGAAAAGCAGCCACCCCAGGTGTTGAAGACGCAGACCAAGTTTGCTGCCACCGTGCGCCTGCTGGTGGGTGGGAAGCTCAACGTGCACATGAACCCGCCGCAAGTCAAGGCCGTCATTGTCAGTGAGCAGCAGGCCAAGGCCCTGCTGAAAAACGAGAGCACGCGCAAGTGAGCACCACGCACACATGCACGTGCATGAGGCCTCAGTGGCAGTGATTATAATGATATTCCACACACTGGTTTTGTGCCCTCGCTGGCAGGAATTGTTTCATGTGTTACAGAGTTCTCTCTCTTTTGTAGTGAGAGCAGCGGAGAGATCCTCAACAACAACTGTGTGATGGAATATCACCAGGCCACAGGCACCCTCAGTGCACACTTCAGAAACATGGTAAATCATTATATTGGTACGTTTTAGCAGTGACTAGTGAATGTATTCACTCCTTTAGCAGATATCTAACCAGTAGCCTTTCGAAGAGTGACACTGATTGTATAGGTTGTAGGATTCAATGGAATTGTGATCTTGTGTGTGTGTGTACACTCAGTCATTGAAACGGATCAAGCGCTCAGACCGCCGGGGAGCAGAGTCTGTGACTGAGGAGAAATTCACAGTCCTGTTTGAGTCCCAATTCAGCGTGGGGGGAAACGAACTGGTCTTCCATGTCAAAGTAAGTAATACACCTCACATTTACCACTCCTATTTCGCAGAATGCGCACGCACACACCACCAGAGAATCCCTGTTCCAGAACACCCTTTCATGAGAGCACATGTGCCCATCAGTGTCTTGCTCTAAGGCACTATGACAGATGGCTTTGGCTACGGAATCAAACCTGTGACCTTGGTTTTTGCTTGTGTTTTTTTTTGTCTCTCAGCCCTTTATCCATGCCGCCTACACGGTCTCATTAAATGATTACGTTTTCATTCTAAAATACGAAGATGATTTAGTCTGTGAAGGCAACAATGGCTGTATATTATTAAAGCAATCCAAGTAGTTAACTAGCTAAGGACCTTTGCATACAAAGACCTTTACACACACTTTAGAAATGTTTTGAGGACTGAGTCAAATATTTGTGTAAGGAATTTCACATGCTCTTACAGTTGTGTCATACTTTAGCTTTACACAATCATTTAACTGTGTTAAACACTAATTTACCCACAATCAGTTAAATATTTTGAATCAATGCAGTACATTCTTTGCCACTTAACTCATTAACTTACGTTTGTATCTTTTCTTTTTGTTTAACCACAAGACATTATCGCTTCCTGTGGTGGTGATAGTTCATGGTAGTCAAGACAACAATGCCACCGCAACGGTCTTGTGGGACAATGCTTTTGCAGAACCGGTGAGTCGTCGATGCCTGGAAAGGCACTTTGCATGAAGCATTTTCATATCTCATCATGTCAGACAATGAAATTCAAAATGGTATTTTGCATACTACAGTATATGAGATCTTGCGTAAGCATGGCTTGGTTTTGAAACACTTTGTTAAAGTCATACCGTGTAGGACTTTTTGTGTGGTAGTTTGGCAATACCATGTGGTGACTGGTGGTCGCATCAAAACACCTAATCTGTAATGAAAATAAAATATCCCCCTAATCCGGGTTATTAACTAATTTTAAACATTATTTCCATGCCCTGGAAAAGATATTGAAAATTATAGTGTGGGAAAGTGTATGGAAATCAAGCTAAAGTTGCATCAACTCTACAACAAAGATTATTAATTAAACCAAAGGTAGACAAATAGCCTTGAAATTTGACTGCACGCTTTAACCATTGCAGATGTTGCTCAACTTTTGTGGTTTTCTCTGAAAGATGTTGTTTCTTTTGGAAATTAAGTTATGCATCCAGTCTGTCCCTCTCAGGGCAGGGTGCCATTCATGGTACCAGACAAAGTGCTGTGGCCCCAGCTGTGCGAGGCCCTCGATATGAAGTACAAGGCAGAGATGCACAGTGGCCGCGGCCTGTCAGAGGACAACCTGGTCTTCCTGGCTCAGAAGGCCTTCAACAGCAGCAGCAACAACCATGAAGACTACAACACCATGACCATGTCCTGGGCACAGTTCAACAGGGTGAGAGCAAATGAAGGAATATCAAATCAACTTCATGCCAAGGTCGTTTGTAGTCATTTAAAACTGTGTAATAGTGGTTATAATATTATGATAATACTTAATAAGGCACATAAAATGAACCTTTATGTATATAAAATAACTTGAAATGGGAGTAAATGTTACTCTACAAGATTAGAAAGATAAGATTCAAAACAAAAATGATATCGGGTGGTGGCTCACCTGGTAATAGGGCTTACCACATAAATAAGGCTATAGTCCTTCCCACAGCTGGCCTGGGTTCGTATTAGACCCAAGGCCCTCTCTCCTAGCCTGGTAAACCCTCCCTCCGGAAATCTCATTTCCATTTGATTTCAGGAGAGAGTCTGGCCTGATCGCCCATTCTGCAATATTGGCTGTGGGCTGGAGTTGGGCGGGAGTAATACCGTTGACTGACAACCCCTTCAGCCAATGATCGTTGTTCCCCTTCAGCCAATCAGCAGTTCAGCAGACTAATGTGACGCAACGGGACTTTTGAGACGGCCATGCCCAAAATAGGTTGCCTTATTCGGATACATGCGTGTCACTGCCCGCCCCTGCTGGTTCTCTACATTTTTATTTTAAAATAGGCTCTGTCATGATTAATTGACCACATATATGAAGTTAAACAACTCAATTCTATCCAAAGGATATCTTAAAACTAAATTCCGTACCTCAAAAAATAAGTTTGAGAGCGTTTTAAAACCGAAAGTAAAAAGTGTAACTGGCCACAGAAACAATGGCGGATCGTTCCATTTTTGTCGGCTGCACTCGGTCCCATTCGGGCTCACTCGGACTCGCCAACTGTCGCTGTCAATCACAGAACGATGTGCGACGACGCTGATAGGCTCGTCCATTTGGTGTACGGGCTAGAAACACCCAGACAAGCCTTCAGGCCAGACTCCTTCCTGAAATCAAATGGAAATGAGATTTCCGGAGGGAGGGTTTACCAGGCTACCTCTCTCCTGCCTTTCCCGTCTCTCTGTTCGCTGTCCTATCCTGAATCTTAAAACTACAGTACTGTATATCTGTAAACATGATGGGGTAGCCATCAAAAGCTGGCCTTAAACTAAATGTTTTCAGAAGTGCTTTAAAAGATACACTGATTATGTTAGTATTAGGTCTGAAGGATGTTTAATAGGCCTTGATGGCAAAATCCAGATTCGCAGTCAAGGCATTGGAGAGGATTAAACATAAGGCACTTACTCCTCATGTATTCAAATCCAGCGAGAGATGTAATCATACTCACTTCAATTTAGCTCGCTTCTCTCTACTGCATGCTCTCAGCTGAGTCAGAAATGCCATTAAAGAACAGACTTTAAAGCTGAATTTGCTTTTTTGTGCAGGAGAGTTTGCCAGGACGCAGCTTCACCTTCTGGCAGTGGTTTGATGGAGTGGTAGAGTTGATGAAGAAACATCTCAAACCACACTGGAATGATGGGTAATGAGTGCAAAACACAACAAGTCATACTTCTGATTATTTGAACTACCGTAGCTATGTTTTAAATAACATTACCTTTTCGTATTTAAGGACAAGCTATAGTATTGTGTGCGTGCATGCGTGCACGTGCACAGTGTGTATATGTATGGCAGTGACTCAGGAGGTAGAGCGGCTGCTGGCTTCCCCTGGTTAGTGTCAAAGTGTCCTTGAGCAAGACACTTAACCCCTACTGCTTCCAATGAGCAAATTGGGGCCTTGTATAGTTTCCTACGCTGTCGGTGTGTGTGTGAATGGGTGAACGTAATGCACTTTGTAAAGTGCTTTGGCGCTATATAAATACACCATACAGTGTATATGTATAGATACAGTATGTGTATCTATACACATACTTACATATTCTTATTTGTAGCCCTATCTAGCATGCAAAATTATGTGTTTTCACTATTAAGCGCTTAATCCTGGCAGTGTTAAGGCTATGTTATCATCTATAAGCTACATTAGAGGGAAACGGTGCACAATTAAAGTGTCTGTCTGTCTGTCTGTCATTGTTGTTTTCAGGGCCATCCTGGGCTTTGTAAACAAGCAGCAGGCCCAGGACATGCTAATGTCCAAACCCAATGGCACCTTCCTACTCCGTTTCAGTGATTCTGAGATAGGTGGCATCACCATAGCCTGGGTTGCTGAGAATCCCAACAAAGCAGGTAAACTAGTGCAGCAATTGACATTTTGTCACTGCCCAAAACAGGGATACTAGGTTGAAAGTGTGTCTGTGGGTTTTATAAATATTTAACCAGTGAAAATGATAAACAAGAGCTTGTGACTAAATAACTACATTGGATGCATTTTGGACACATGTTTTATTTTTATTTTTTCTGAAAAGTAACTGTTTTGGACATTAAAGGTTTATATCCGACAGTGACGAGGTGCAGTGCACCTGCTAGGAGAACCAGACATTTAGCTGAACTGTAAACCATGACCCAGTTCTCTGTCTGCACCACCTCTAGCTATTATAGTACCACACCGCCCCCTGCTGGCAGTAAGGAGAACTTAAATGTACTTTTGGGTGCTCAAGAGTTCCATCTTAATTATCATCAAGCTTCTTGCTTTAATTTTGAAACCTTATTCCCCCCCATTAAAATACATTGAACAATACAATACGTGTCATTGTCTATTCACAGCTTTGGTCGTAAATTGTACATAGACATAGATGTTTTCCTGTTGCTAATGGCATTGTTTTACATTATTAAACGTAACTGAATAATTGTATTTAAAGTGATCATTGTTGTCTGCTGCTAGGGGAGAGGCTGGTCTGGAACCTGTTGCCATATACGACCAAAGACTTCTCCATCCGCTCCCTAGCCGACCGCATCAGTGACCTCAACCACCTGCTCTTCCTGTACCCTGACCGGCCCAAGGATGAGGTGTTCTCCAAGTATTACACCCCACCACTCTGTATGTGGCTCTCTACCCATCTCATACGTTCTGGATTATTGACATATTGCTGCTGTAGAATTTCATATACAATATGTTCAAAGAAGACCCACAGGTCTAGTTATGTAGTTTGTTTGTACCTGATTGCAACAATATGCCATTCTGGAACTCTGGTACTATTCTAAATGCTAATAATGCACAAAAAGGATGTTTCATGTGTATTTTGATTTTTGTTTGTTTGTTCTCACAGCAAAAGCAGTAGACGGCTATGTAAAACCACAGATCAAGCAAGTTGTGCCAGAGTAAGTTCTTTTCATATCAGCCCTAGATCATATAACAAACACCAAAACCATTTTGACAGTCAGGCATTAAGTAACTACTACATGTGACATGATGGATTGGTATTTGAATCCCATGTTGTAACTGTATACAAGCCCCACATACACCCATAAGAAATGGAAGAATTGCATTTCAAAATTATCCAGCCATGGCCTGAATATTCAATAAATTATTTAATTCTTTGTGACATGAAGGTATTTTAGGAAAATACCTTTTCGGGTGAAAACCCAACATTTGTTAGACTAGAGGAAGTATTGAATGAGAATTGAATTAAAATTTTGCAAACATCATGCATGTTTTTGGAAAATATGTCCACATTTAACTGAAGCAGTACCCTTTCCAGATACAAATGCAATTATTGTGTTTACATCCTTTGGAAATTGGATGGCAGTGTAAATGTGTGTTAACTTCCATTTGAACACATAGTTGATACTTGTCTGTCTCTGTTCAAAATGGTTGTCATTTACCGTAATTTTCGCACTATAAGCCGCACCTGACTATAAGCCGCAGCAGCTAAATTGAATGTTTGGAACATATATAAGCCGCACTGGACTATAAGCCGCGGGTGTAAAATCCATAGATTTAGGAGGTCCCCTAGTGGCCGTTAGCTGTAAAAATCCATAGATAAGCCGCACCGTTATATAAGCCGCAGGGTCGAAAAATGGGAAAAAAGTCGCGGCTTATAGTCCGAAATTTACGGCATCAGTGGTTCAACATTTTAGTGTCAAGGACCCCCAAATTAATGTTTTTGGCCATGGACCTCCCATCTAAAAATGTTTTGTGCCAGGGACCCCCTATACAAGATTTGTGTCGTTAAAATATTTCAAAAAAGATTCCACTTTTTTGTTTTTGGAAAATAGACAATGTATATAGTGGTTAAAGGTATCATGACATTCATTTTCACTTTTTTTATTTTCAATGTTTTATTTGGGGTTTTATGACCTCAATTACACCCAAAAAACCTGAACTTAGAATATTCAGTGGATTTGGTGAGGTCACAGTCGATTAATCCCGCCCACTCTCCTCCTCGCCCCTCCCCTCCCCTATCCTTTCCTTTGGGGGGGGGCGGAGCAGAGGCGATGATTGACAGGCAAAATCCCTCACCAGGGACACCCGCAGGCAAAGATTTATTTTTTCATTGCAGTTGAAAAGGCTTTAGAAATGTGAGAGAAAAACACCTGCCATGGATCACTGGAATGGAATTTTCACTTAATTCTTTTTGTACACTTTTGAAGGACCAGGACAAAGACTTTGAATGTGGTGTAAAATGAATGTCATTAAACCTTTAAACTGATTTTGAAGCTACGGTATATTAACTCATTTTGCTGGGGACTCCCTGGAACCTGTTCAAGGAGCCCTGGGGGTCCCCAGAACCCACTTTGAGAACCACTGATTCACATGTTTGGTTCCTCATGGTCACTGTCCAATGATTGGCTCGGAAACTCCCTTCAGTGCCTTTTTGTGTTCCATTTCTTCCATAGATTCACCAACCCTGAGCCTGCTGGGAACCTGACATACATGGACCAGGCTGCCTCTCCCTCTGTGGGCCACCCCAACAACTTTACCCAGATCTACCCCCCCATGTCAGTACATGCACCGTTTATTTACTCATTTGTCCCATGAATATGTCAAAGGTCAGTTTCAATTTTCAAATTGTTAGACATTTTCATTTTGTGGCTTATTGGCTCATTATGGCTTCACCACTTATTTCAAAGCTTTTTGAAATAAGTGGAATATTTTTGCTTGTAATGGCATGGCCAAACTAGTGACACCCAGCTGAAAGTGGTTACATGTTGATAAATGGAAAATGTATTTACAGTGTTAACTCATTGAGTGCTATTCACGGCAACGTGCCAATCATGTGTTTCACGTGTTTTTTAAAAAATAATAAAAAACTAAAAAAAAAAATATGTTCAGAACCCAAGATATCATTATCTGAAGATTTGCAGCTCCATCCACTCCTTGTTTAACTTATAACTGAAAAAGGCTGTATCTCGCTTCCTAAGCACTTTTTTTTTACTTTGAAAAAAACTCTGGCACTGGGACAACATAGCCAGAAATAATTCTGGCACTCAGTGAGTTTTTTGCATTTAAAAAAGTTATTCACATTTGAAATTGTCCACTGTACAGTGAGGGGTGAAATTAAATGTCAAACTACTTTTCCATTTTCATTTTAATATGGTCATAGTATAAAGTCCACGAGTAAATGCAAGACAGCCAGACAAGCAAGTGCTGGTACAGAGCAGCCGATGGCCCAGCGCGTCGACAAGCACGCCATCTGAGTTCACAAGTCGTGATGGATGGATTAAGTCAGTGGTTCTCAAACATTTTCATGTCAAGTGAAATCATGTGAATATATTTTGTGCCAGGGATCCCCATAAAAGAAGATTTGTGTTGTTTGTGTCCGGGTAGCTCAGTTGGTAGAGCACTCGCCTTTGGGCCACAAGTTCCCGGGTTCGATTCTGGGCACCACCAACTCAGTGCATGAGTAGCACGGCTTGGGTAACTAAGTTGTGCCGTAAGTACTGGGAGCTGATGTAGGTGTTGCACTCCACCTCAGCATTCCATCTCCCAGGGGTATAGCGCATTGAAAGGGGGAATGGACACCCTCGTTCTTGGCCGATACCAACAATAAGCCACTCTGACCTACTTAATAACTTATTGTGTTGTTAAAATGAAACATTTTATCAACACATCTTCAAAAATATTTAGCTTGTAAATCCGCTATTTTTGAATAGCTGAAGTATAAATGGGGTTAAAGAGGGTAAACTGTTACTAATTTTTCTGGGGATCCCCTGGAACCCCCTCAAGGACCCCACTTTGAGAACCAATGGAATAGGTTACAACCTGGGTCCTGTTTACAGATTGCACATTGTACTTGACAATGACATGCGCGTTAGGCTAGCTGTCAGCGGGCTAGCCACATAATGTAAAAGACTAACTCCAAGTGGGCACACGTCACTTTCACCCAGCAAATAAAAGGACAGCATAGCCGGTAAAAACGATGGGGTGCGAAAGGCGTACACGCTGTTGTAGTGTATTTGGATCAAGCCAGTAATTCTATCGGTTTGTGCTCTCCTCCTGTCAGGAGTGACACCATGTTGGATGCAGATGGTGATTTTGATCTGGAGGACACAATGGACGTGGCACGCCATGTGGAGGAGCTCTTACGACGGCCCATGGCCAACCAGTGGAGCGGTCAGCAGTCATGAACCTTAACCCCCTCACAACACCCCCAACACAACAGTAACTCAATGCCCTCAGGACAGCAATGGTAACAGGAAATTACCTTATTTTTTCTCTGTCTCTGTCAGAAAATGTTGCAAAATTTGCCTGTCTGATTTTACCAGTTTTTTGTAGTGGTCAACTGGATTGGTTGAATTAAACAACCTGCAACTTCAACTCATGGTTGTCTGCCTGCCACAGTGTCTGGTAGACTCTACCAGGTAGAGTATACCAACTTTTACCAGTCAGTCAGAAGTGAAGAACATTTGGCTGTTCCAGTCAGACGAGTCATCAGTTTGCGCCGGGAAACATCTGCTCTTAACCACCTAACGACTTAAACCCTATATACTTAACTGACCAGTGTCCCCCAGGGGTCTAGACTAGGTCTGCTCCTTTCTTCCCTATACTCCAAATCTCTTTGACGATAATAGCCCATCTACAAACTCTCAAGCTTGTAGATGAGAATATGGATGGTAGGGTTCTAGTGGTTAAGATCCATTTAAAAAAATCTAATATTAGCTCATCTACAAGCTCAACAACCTGTTGTATTGCGTGTTGCGTGTTGTGAGCTTGTAGATGAGCCTTTTTTTGTTTTTGAAACATTTTTCCAACACAATTTTCACACGTAATGACATGCCCAAATTAGGAACGCCCGGTTGAAAGTGGTTAACTGCACCTCACAGGACATGTATAAGTCACTCTGTACATGCATTCTTAAAGTTTCCCCTCTATATATTTAAAACTGTGAACTATGACATGGCTGACTGTACCAGCTTGTCTCCATACACCGCAATTATGTGTTAAAGTGTAGCCCTAATAGAATGTAATAGATCCAGTATTTTATTTTGTATAAGTACTGAAAATGCTATTGGGATTTTGTTACTGTGATATTTTTTATGTCTTTGCAAAATGTATACATATTATTGCCAATATTAAGGCCATATTCTTGATGCTAATGCTATCTGGAACCAGCATTAATGTACTTGGAATACTTTGCCTTACGGTGCTTTTTGTTGGTCTGGGGTGAGATTTTGGCAACATAACAGTGTATACGTTTTCACACTTTGACCAACATTCTTTTACGGGATGAGAAAAAAGGGTATATTTTAGTCCCTTTTTTGGGGGGAGGGGGGATGGAAGTTATCATGAAGCATCCTTGCACTTTTTATGTTGTCAAAATGGAACCGTAAATGTGAAAACTGTACAATCTTTGTCCTTGCCTTACAAATGAGGCTTACTCTAATATCCGAACATGCCTGGTGCGAAAATGCTTATACCTCATATCAGCCTTCTAATACTCTTCTTTCAAGATTAGTAATATTTCCTTTTACCATGTCTTTTTACCTTGTCTGACAGTAGGTCACATTTGTGCTTATTGTTTGATTAGGAATAACTATTACAGCATACTACTACCACACAATCATAATTGTGCCTTATGATAGCAAGGATTGTCAAAGGGCAGTAAACCCCATTATGTTTTTAGCAATTTTCCATAGTACAGTACCACACTACTCAGCTGAACAATGACTATTACCTTTAGCAATGACAATTATGAATCTCATGGTGATTCAGTTTCTTCAGTCACGCTGTGTAATGAACTATGATACTGGCAATCTCAGGAAAACATTGTGAAATAAAGGTATCCATAGTTCACTTAATTAGACCAAATAAAACTATAAAACATTGAGATTAGATTATACATAATACTTTGGATTTAAATGTGGAACTTCTCACAGTATTTAGCTTTTTTGTGTTGAAGAGCTTGTCAAAGCATGCTGCAGCAAATGTTTCGTGTTTAAAACTGGCAAAAGTGAACAAGCACTTTTGCTTGAACCAGCATTTATTTGATGATATTGTTTGTTGATTTGGCAATATTATTGCTCATAGTGTTTGAATCAAGTCAGTACTTAAATACTGTACAAAGTGTATTTTATTTGTAATTCAACTAGCTTAATATGATGTAAGCACACTGTGCAAACTGTCCTTGTTGGAAATTAATCATGTTTACTTACAGTTATGTGCATTTTATGATGGGAATGTTGAAAAGGGAATTAAAGTGTTTTTTTTATATAAATCATATCTGACTGAAAAAATACATTATTGTGTCAATTATTATACAATATGTAATGTCATGTGACAACTGCATAAATGACATTCAGACTGTCATGTCAACACATTATGCCTTGGTCTTCCTGATCAACTGGTTTTACTTTTGCTTTTGTATAAGACATGAAATTCCGTGTTTATGTATTTATGATAGGCCTACTTGTTTGGATGTGTTAAGATTCAGAAGTCATTTGGGGGGGAATAAAACCATGGCAAAGTTTTTTGTTCATTTCTTTGTTATTATTGTTACGTCACTAAGCTTGTCTTTGCAACAATCTGCCTTTCATGAGACATTTTCACAGTGGACGGACTTTGACTACTCTGAAACGACTGAAGAAACAAAATGCCAGTTCCATTCCAAGAGCTTCCTTGATGACTTTTATTCAGAGTCTACACTGGAGAAACTGAGTGAAATCTTTTCATCAGGTAGGAATCACATTTGACAATTTTTCAAAAGATTGAAGAAGTTTTGAAAATGTCAGCCCGTATGCCCAAAATAGGGACACCATGGTTAAATTTGATTTATAATCACAATGGAATATTTCTGCATCTGAATGTTATCGTTTAGCTCCCTACACCACTGATGAATTTGTGCAATGATTGTTTCCTGAAGTAAGTTTCTAAAACAAAGGGCATGGATATTGATTTTAGAACCTCTCACTATAATTGGGAGGGAACAGAGTGGAAATTGTAGAGAGCTGCTGTACAGGTGTCTTGGCACTGTTATCGATATGGATGGACTTATGCATGAGAGGCAGGTGGGTAAGCATATGCATAAATAAACATTCTTTGAATGATAAAAGGCATATCACACATTGTTTTCTGATCTCTTGTTTTTCAATGTGAACACTAGATGGTTTTATTGAGGTATTGAAGTACGTCTGTCTGGCTCTCATAGACTTCATTGCGTTCAATAAAACGTCCACCCCAGTTTGCCTCCCAGTGCGTCTGTTGCATACTATGGCTTAGAACTTGTGTCCTTACCTTCTTTACATAACTCTAGTTCCCAGCATATGAATGGTCCAGGTGTGTTACCTGTTAATGAAACTGGATCAGATTCCTAAAAGTCCAATGACTTATTTTTGCATTATTGTTTGATGTGCATATGTTTTTCAGATTTTTTTTCCTTTCCTTTATTCATTCTAGTTAGAAGCCTATAATAATGTAAAGGTGGTGGTGGTTTTCATCGTCTAGTGATCACACCAGGCTTGGAGAAGAGCTCAATAGATCTGATGCCTAGAAAGGTTGCCCACCAAATTGCATTGCTATTGTTCTAACCGTTTATTATAGCCTATTTGATTATCTGTTGATTGTAAACAGTCTACATGTAGACTACTGTATGGAAACCATTCCTGCTACTGAAAATAAAAAGTTTGGGCCTTTTTATTTGTATTCAGTTATGGACAGTACAGGCTCCCACTGTACTGTGATTTGTGTTGCGTGTGTATTGAGCCATGCTGCAAGCCAAATTTCCCATGTATGACAAATACAATGACTATCTCAGTTGAACAGTAGTGTCATCAAATTGAAACACAATTTTGCAAAAAAAAATCTGTTGCCACAAATATCCCCACAATTTAATCGATGTAGATTGATTTAATCTTTGAAACATTTCCCAGAAATGGAGAAACCAAGTGCTCAATCTTTTTCCCTCATGTTGCTAATTTTGGTTGTATTTGACTTCCAGGTGATTACAGTGGCTTTAGACTGATCGACATAGGAACAGGACCCTCACTGCACAGTGTGATAAGCGCCAGTGATCACTATGACAAAATCACCGTATCAGAATTTACTGATGACGGATGTCAGGAGATCCAGATGTGGCTTGACAAAGACGAGAGACGTTTCAACTTGAGCTCTGCTATCCAGTATGTTTCCACCCTGGAAGACACATGGTCAGTAATATTTTGCTGTGGAAATTATCATTTTTGTAAGCTACAATATCTAAGCAATTATATCATGCACCAACCACACACACAGATCTGAACCACCCCTGGCGGTCTTTAGCACTAGCCTATCTATACAGTGTAATTAGATTAGGCTTCCTTACAACAGACTAGACGACTACATTGTTCAAACAACCCACCGACTAGACTGTATAATTGTGTACCTTAACTGTCTCGTTGATATTTTGAACTTAGGTCTGAGGAAGGTCAAACAAATGAAAGTCTCAACATCCAGTATGACAGTGCCATGTCAACTTTCCCGTCAAATAAGCAAAGCAAATGCCATGTGATTGTGTATAATCTGAACTAGGAGCCCAGCGGAATTGGAGAGCCAGCTGAGGAGAAAGGTGAAACACGTGCTGAAGAGTGACCTGAGAAAGGACAACCCTTTCCATCCACACCACGTAGAAACCGCCGACTGTGTGATGACCAGCATATGTCTGGGCGATCTCTACGGGGACTCGTATCTGTTTAACACCCTATACAACGTGTCCACTCTACTGCGTCCGGAAGGTACACTGGTGATTTTTGGTGTCATGGAGACCACTACTAGAATGATGAATGGGAAGAGGACAGAAGTTATTGACCTAGGTGTAACCAGTAACTTGAGGGATATTCTGACCTCATTGTGGTTCCAAATTGAGGAGTTCCAGATCTTTGCAGGGGAACTCACAAACTTTATTGTTGTGGCCAATAGAATTCCCATGTATTGATTCACATTTCAGCTTCCAAAAGTAAAAAACATTAAGAAAAAGAAATACAATGTTATATATTAGTCAGCATATTCGAGGATAATTTGATTACCTTTTAAAGATGGAGCCAGACTGTAATGAACTCATGTACTCATTTTCCCATCATGTAAAAACACTAAATAGTAAACTGAACAAATTGTAAATAAATCGCTTCACTTAACTGGACAAAAAGTAGAGTTTTGTAATATTTTTTAAAATATATATAACATTTCCAGTAAGTGGCTTTGAAGCATACTTAGTTGTGTGCCAGTATCACACACAGAAAATGTCAGATCTACAAGCATTGTGAGCTTTGGGAGCAAATCCTGCATAACTGGACATGGCAACATGGCTTCCATTGGAAAATGCTTTGGCAAAACATTTATCTATGGCTCTGCATATGACAATGTAGAGATGGCTTGTAACTGAAGCTACTACCACACTCTTGGCACTGGTATGGTTTTTCATGTGTATGTTGTCTCATATGTACTACAAGATTGCCCTTCTGGGCAAATGTTTTTTGACATTCTTGGCATTGATACGGCCTCTCTCCTGTATGTGTCCTTGTATGAGTAACGAGGTCAGACTTCTGACAGAACTTCCGTCCGCAAAACTGGCACCGGTATGATTTGTCCACGGTGTGGATTTTTATATGTCTGATCAACGTCTTAGTCAAGGAAAAGCATTTGCTGCAGTGAGGACACTTGTAGGATTTCTGTTCCTTGCAGACGTCAAATGTCTGGCTCCCCAGCCCTTTATTTGGCAAGATTCCTTTCATGTGGAGATGTTTCAAGTCAGACAACAGTTGTCTACTCCTCATCTCTTCCTCACCTTCACCTCGTTGACCTGGACTCACAGAAGAGTCTGGGTTCATTGGAACAATACATTGATTATTAGTGGTGGGATCTGATACAATGCATTGATTATCAGTGGTGGGATCTGATACAATGCATTGATTATCAGTGGTGGGATCTGATACAATGCGTTGATTATCAGTGGTGGGATCTGATACAATAAGTTGATTATCAGTTGTGGGATCTGATACAACACAGAAGCCAACAGGTTCAGTTTTGATTTGATCAGCCGGTTCAGTTTTGATTTGATTGGCTGTAAGGACAGTTGAGGTGTTGAGGTTATCTATATCGCCAGCGGTTTGGAGTTGGTAAAGGCATAAGGGCTGTAGAGATTCTTGGTTAAATTCACTTTTGTCATAGGGAGGAATAGTAAGTGGACACGTCTTGAAATCACTTTCAAGGCCTTGAGAAATTCTCTCACCCCCACTGGATGCTGGGTCTTGTTCCGTGTTGCTTTTAAGTGTCAAGGGTTGTAAGGGCTTTTCCATGGGATGGTTAAGGGGAGCATTTTCACAGAACCACCGGTCACTATCTCTGCACTCGCGTGATTTCTCCCCTGTGCGTTTTCTCATGTGAAGAAGTAGATTCTCACTCATGTGTATCCTGGTGTGAACGATGAGGTCAGACTGGTGACAGAAATATCTGTCACAGAACTGGCACTGGTAGGATGACGATTGAGTATCTGTCAATATCTCTTGATCACTCTTGCTGTTTTCACTCAGGGATGAGTCTGGATTTCTCGCACACAGGGTTTGATGGTCATCATTTTGCTCTGATCCAGCACTTTGGGTCTGTCCATGCTGCAGACTGGGGTTCCATTTAGCAGAAGGCTGCTGGTGCTCAGATGGGTCCTTCACTTCTGTGACAGTGAACACTGAAGTAAAGGAGGAGACAAAATTACAGACTGAATTACAATGCTTGTGTGGAAGAGATTGATTTAAAAATGACATGTTTGCTGATAGTTGAGGTTTTGAGGAAACTGCTCTACTGATTAGGAACTACTTTCAGGCCAACCAGAGAGCACTACTTTCAGGCCAACCAGAGAGCACTACATATTATGATTTTCTATTTAAGATACTGGTGGCCAATGTTAATGCAGTTTTGCAGCTGCATGCAGAGTGTTCCAGACCTTTTCTTGTTTTTTTTTTTACATTGTTTACTCTATAAAAGTGGTTAAAAGAATGTTTTTAATTGCACTAACTGCCAAAAACAGTGGTGACATTCATTTCTAGACTGACTAAAAAGATGGTTTGTAAAAACCTATTGTAAAGTGAGCACAAACCTGATCTTGGGAACTCTTCTGCATCCAACAGTCTACCATGGTGACTGTCCACCACCCATTTAGAATGGGGAACTTCCTCCACATGCTCCACAATAGTTCTCTCAATGATCCTAAAGATTTCCTCTGCAGCCACTGACAAACACTCAGTGACCAGTGTTCTCAGCAGCTCCATGTTGGACATGGTTAAGCTGATGTCCACAGTTTGAGTCCAGTGTGGCCTGGCAGTGGCAATTGATGCAATTATTATTAGATAATGAGATCTTGAGACCCGGCCATGTGTCCACCACCCTGACAGGTCCAGACTAGAGCTCCACTTCAACCTGTTGGGTCCTCTTGGTCCCAACTGGTAAGGATCCTCAAGACGGTGTAGACCAGGTATAGTGCAGTGCCGTCTCTGAAGAGTAAAATTGGGGGTCTGCAAGACATTTCAAACATTAACAGTGTGTTATTGTAATGTGTGTAGAGTTATTCTAGATAGACCTTTAGTTATCCTGTGTGGGTGAAAATCAGTCACCAAGAGGCAGCACAGCAGTTAGTTACAGATACAGAGTAAGAAAGGTACTCTGTATCTGGAGCCAGTTTCACCACCTCACACTAAATGGCTTTTTAAAAGCCATTTAAGCTATAACTAGGCTAAGTTTGAACTTAGTGTGAGGTGGTGCAACTGGCTCCACTGCTCCAGCAGGGGAAGAAATAACATTACAGAAGCACCTTCAATAATGAACAACAGTAAATACATAGTAGCCTATACACCTATATAATACAACTAGCCTGCACTATGCAGAACAAATAACTCTCAATGTTACAGTGTCATCACAGTATCCCGCCCAAAGCACACATGGTAAGCAAAAGGTATACACAAAAATAGCAGATATACAAGAACTCCTTCTAACGCTAAGGACATATAGAGCTATACTATTACCAAACTGATTGGTTAAAACAACATTTTATTCCATAAAATATGTTCCAGATTGCAGCATCATGATTTGTGTGCATGGGGATCTCATCTTAAACAAGCTCAGTGCTTAATGAGTCTTCCAGTTTAGTAGACCTTGTATTGTGAATTTGTACTTCCATGTACTGTTGTTCTCATGTCTTACTAAATAAAGTACATCAATCAATCAATCAGCATATACAGTTCAAATTCAAATCAAATTGGTTTATCAGTCCAGTTGCATCTTGAAGCCTAGTCAACTAAAAAGACAAAACGCACCAAAAACAGAGCTTGAAAATAAGCTTGTAGATCTGCTATTTTAGGCGAGTGACATCAGGCTTGACAGCTCACCGTAATGATGATAATGATGATGATCACACTTTCACTCCCCGGAGTCCCCACTTCGCGACGTTACTTGATCAGGCTAGAGTAGTAGTAGACAGAGAGATGCTAATATGAGCCGTTTAAAGGGGAAATCCACCCATTTTCAATATTTAACTATGTCATTAATATAGCATAAAGGAGTTGTGTGGAAATAAGAAAAAAAAAAAAAAAAAATTAACATTGCAAAAAAATGTAACATTGCAAAAAAAATAACATTGCAAATTACACTGTGATGACTCATCATGGTGTAATTTGCAATGTTAATTTTTTTGCAATGTTACATTTTTTTGCAATGTTAATTTTTTTTTAAATTTTTTCTTATTTCCACACAACTCCTTTATGCTAAATTAATGACATAGTTAAATATTGAAAATGGGTGGATTTCCCCTTTAATTGTTTGACAACAACACGCTACGCTACTAAAGATAGCACATCACAAAACAGGTTATATAGAGAGTGCGCGACGAAGACGGTCCTATTTAAGAGCACTTGGGGGACTTTTGTAGTCCGGAAGTATGTCTCTGTAAATCGATACCGTCCATCGCATCGCACCATCAAGTGTTTTGATTGACGTATCAAATTGGTCTCGATTGCGTTCAGCTCCACGATGCAGGTTTGACGTTTTTACCTCGTCACTCGGATCAGCGCCATAGATGATCAGCAGCGGCGTCTGCGATTGACATCTTGGGTCGAGGCTTGGGTCCTGAACTTCTTCTTCTTTTTGTTGTTGTTTTACGGCGGTTGGCCTTCAGCATTATGGTAGAATACCGCCCCCTTCTGCTCCGGAGCGTGGATCAGAAGCAGTCGCTCACTAAAAAATAGTTTTAGTGAGCCAACCAAACCAAAACTCTTGGTGGTTAAAACACCAAGAGTTTTGGTTTGGCTGGGAAAACAATCATTATTTTAAGGAGAAATTGGGCTTGAATCCACCTTGTCTGCTAGAAGAAGACCACCACATTTTAATGAATGTTAAAGCAGTGGTTCTCAAAGTGGGGTCCAGCAACATTAGTTATAGCATCAAAATCAGTTTAACCACTTTAACCTATCTTGAAATCTTGAACATTTTGGAATACTTTTGAATATTTCTGAAACACAAATCTTGTATGGGGATCCATCTTTTCAGATACATATTCATTTGGGGGTCCTTACATGGAAAGGGTTGAGAATCACTGCGTTAAAGCATCAGTCCGGAACAGATCATTGATCATTATTTCAAGGTCTTTATCTTGGGATCCAGTGCCCAAGTGTCACACTGGGGGTTGATCTCGCAACTAGCAAAAGCAGACAAACACAACATCGCCCTTCCCACACACACCCTTTATATCACACTCGTGACCACATCATTGGACCAAATCCAATGGACTTGTCGACAGTTTTATCGACAGTGATTTACACAAACACAAGAACACAAAGCACAGCTGTTCTGCTCTGCACAGCTAGAGAGTTGACATAGAGTCAACATAACCTTGACACAGGTCTCTTCTATCAACACACACGCACTTACGCACGCACGCATACGCACGCACGCGCACACACACACACACACACACACACACACACACACACACACACACACACACACACACACACACACACACACACACACACACACACACACACACACACACACACTACAGTCTTCCTGTGCAGTAGACACAAAACAGAACCTGAGCAAAATGCATTATATTACGGTTATGCATTACAAAAAACAAAAAAGAGGCAATTCAGGTTTATAGTAACCTTGCCCACCTCCTTCACCCATCATTCCAGCTGCTAACATCAGGGAGGAGACTTAGGGTCCCCCTAGAATTGATTTGTGCATATTTCTTAAAGAAATGTGAATTCCTGCATACCCTCTTCAACTCCAACCCCATTTTTGTTTCATCTTTGGTTACTTCTCCTTTCCTCTTTTAATATTTAAAGTGATTACAATGATTGTGCATATGATATCCTACAGTATAAGCTGGACCTTGTGTCAAATGTCAAAGATGGTATGGTTAAATGTTCCATTAATTTTGTTGAATATGTGGACAGTGTTCTACACCAGAGGGCACCATTTACCCATCATATTTGCTCAAAGGTAAGACACAATATTTTACACATCTTAGCTCACATACTTGTAGCAATGTAGCAATGTTCAAAGCAATCAACAGATGTTCATCTTTTCAAAACTTTGATATTTGTCAAAAATGCATCAGTGAGTCCAGATGCAGGCTACAATTAATCTGTATGCAATTAATGCTCAAAGCTGTGTGCAGAATTGTACAGTAAAATCTTCATTGTTAATGTAAC
>NC_137617.1:25763063-25880563 GCF_963280865.1 Gymnoscopelus braueri
CTGTGCCCACTGTGAAACTCCCTTCAATAGTGTGATATGTTGAACTACGCAGCTCTTCTTTATTAAACGTTTATTTTTAGATGGACTAGCACCACCCTAAATGTCTGAGTTACTGTGCCCCCTCAACACCTCTACTGTACTGTAGTCATGTACTGCAGATTCTCTGACCAGATGCTTCTATGGTCCCGTGAACCTGGTAGAAGCAAAAGGGTGATGTTTCTCTTTCTCTTGCTGCCCCAAAACTACACTTTTAGATCAAGACACAAAACATACCTTTTTTTCCTGGCCTTTCAACCCTTTTAAACCTTTCTCCATGTCATGCATGCTCCTTTCTATATTTTGTTCTTTGCAAAATGTCATATTGGTTGTATTTTATGCAGCTTTAACTCTCATGTTTTAACCTTCTGTTAAAGGCACTTTGGTCAACTCTGGTTGTTATTAAAAGTGCTTTATGTATCAAATTGACTTGACTTCTTTAGACGCTGAACAAAAGTGAGAGAACTTAAAAGAGAACTTAAAAGAAAGTAAGAGATGAGGGAAGTCAAGCATTCAAGTGTACCACGGAATGTGTTCGTCTTACAAGGTTATGTATAAGACGAACATAATTTTCGTTGGTCTTTAAACATGAGCTCCAGTCGATTTCCAGTGCAGTATTCTTAAATAATTTGCTAATGTCCTGAAAGAAACACAGTGGCCTGGGGGATCGTGATGTTCATTTCTTTCAAGAAAACTCTGGAGTATGGGCAACTGTATTGTAGACAAATTAAAATAAGTAACACTCTAGTCTAAAAGGGAGGATTACGTCGTAATTCAGCGGCTCGTTAAGATGGATATTCTTACAGTGAAAGGGTGGGTCGAAACCGTCAATGGCTAAACATAGTCTTTGGAGCCCTTTACTGTAGCTGGCCATTAAGATAGGTTGTGTGTGTGTGTGTGTGTGTGTGTGTGTGTGTGTGTGTGTGTGTGTGTGTGCTTTCATCAGTGACACCGCACCCCCCCCCTCCCGCCGTCGTCTCTAATGGAATCTGAATTATGTAATGTATGTAACTTCAGTTATGTTCACTATCCATTTTGACGTCCACCAATAGAAGGGGAGGAAATAGCTCCTGACATATATATATCAACACACACACGCATACGCGCACACACAAACACACACACACACACACACACACACACACACACACACACACACACACACGATGTGTTTTTGCAGCTGCTTTTCATTGCTCGCCATTGAATTCATGCATGTGGACATACTGCACCAAACAATATGCTGAAATCATGGCTGATGATGAAATGAGTGAGGAATGTGGCATTCCGGTGAAAAACGAGCCCCACTGCAGCCCATCAGGCCTCTCCAGCCATTGTTTCAACTCCATGGAACAGTTTGTTTTTCCCGTCTGCCATCGCTGCTTTGTTTCCCCCCCGCAATACCGTATCACTGCCAAACCACTTAACAAAATAAAATTTACACAAATCTATATTCAAAGGGATCAATAATGAATGAAAAGTGTAAGGAGTTGAACTTGAACCCCAGCATCCATATTCATGGGGGCAACATTAGCCAAAAATAGTAAATCTAGATTGGATCATTTTGGCGTAGATTTGGTTACCCATTTTGGGCGGGAACCCCTACTTGTAACTATATCTTTAAAGACGGGAACCCCTTTTTGGGTTCTTGTTGCTATTTACAATATATAGCAACATACATTTGTTGTAATATTTGAATACATTTTTGAAGTTTTTCAGAAAACTCAGGAAGGTCAGGATTTAGAAAGCGTTCTTAGAATCGGCCTCAGGTCTAAATGGGTTAAGACAGAAAAAAAAAAGCGGTCCATGTAGAGAGACAACTCAGGTTCAGTTTACTAAGCCTAGAGGGTTTTAAGTGGTCAATGTCCTATATTTTGTTACTTTAGGAAACCAAATATATTAATTTACTTCTATATTATTATTATCAACATCATTATTACTGCTATTACTACTACTACGACGGCAACAACACCGATAATACTAATACTACTACGAATAATGCTCCTTCCTGATGCTTGTTTCTACTAAATAAAGACATGTTCATGCTGCTGGTCCGTTGGTGCTGATGTCTTTGTTCCTGCAGATCTCACATCATCATCAGTGAGCTGCAGCCGGCAGCCAAGGTGATGGATATTTAAATGATGGTGCACCATCTGTGACCTGATATCACACACACACACACGCGCGCACACACGCACACACGCACACACACACACACACACACACACACACACACACACACACACACACACACACACACACACACACACACACACACACACACACACACACACACACACACACACACACACACACACACACACACTACTCACAACCCCAGAGGGGTGATGGACCATATGTGAGATTGTGCAATAGACTTTGCCTTTGTGTACTTTGATGTTTACATGCGCATACATGTGTATTCATGTGTGTGTGTGTGTGCTCACTTTCTGCTCTGGTTCATTCAGCTTTTGCGGGGCTATAAATAGAACGATGAGTTATTTCTGTGTGTGTGTGTGTGTGTGTGTGTGTGTGTGTGTGTGTGTGTGTGTGTGTGTGTGTGTGTGTGTGTGTGTGTGTGTGTGTGTGTGTGTGTGTGTGTGTGTGTGTGGTCCTGACCTGATAATGTTTCGTCCTGAGGGTCCTCTTCTGCTGTCCTCCAAAGAGAGCATAATGATGTAGTGTGTTCCTTTGCGCAGTATAATGTGTGTTTGTGTGTGACCATAGCCTTGTCTCATCTTGTGTACCCTAAACATTCAGACACTTAAATCCTGACCTAGATACTTCGCTGACCAAGGTTCCTCAGGTCTCCATACTAGACCCACTCTTTTTTTCCCTCTACACCAAAGCTCAACGTGCTGCATTGTAAGCTTGTAGATCCCAACCCCCCTTTTACCCTACAACAGCCAATCTAGTTTTCCACACAATTATTCACCCTACAGTAGCTTAGTAATACGAGGGATCGTTAGCTCACGTCCTACAGTAGACCAGTGGTTCTCAACCTTATCTGGATCAGGGCCCACTTGAAAATCTCCAAAGCGTTCGTGGCCCACCCATCTGACCACTTCTAGCTGCCGCGGTTAAGTGGTCAGATGGGTGGGCTGCGTGCATTTTCAGATCATGATTTGAATGATCAATCAATCGATTGTGTTCGGGCTTGGATCAATTGATCAATTGGTATACACAGAAAAAATGCCATGACATGATCTTTATATATATATATATATTGGTGTTATATTATCATTAAAATCGTATTGTTTTGACAATTATTTGGGTGCCCACGGCCCACCAGTGGTCCCCGGACCACAGGTGTCCTAGATAGAGATATTTCCATGAACCTAAACCGGATAGAGCCTGACTTGGCTTTTAGTTTTGCATACGGTCTGGTTGAAAATGTTCACAGTGTTTGCAGTTTGCACTGATTCGAGGACATCATTTTAATTGTCTACACTGTGGGCGCTGAATCTATGTTGGGATCAAATGGTGCAGGAGGTGATTATAATGCGCTGTGCCCTCTTTAGCTTAAGGTTCACGCTGCCAAATTGTGCGAGTGTGCATGTGCGCGTGTTTGTTTCATGGTGTCAATCCAGATAGAACGAAAATGTGACACTGGCATGGGGAATTTTCTTGTTGCAAGAAACCATCTCACAGCAATTATTAATGGTGGAAGTCAATGTGTTGGATGCGACATTATTGTATAGTAGGATTGCATGTGTGATAGGACATAGCACAGGCAAGAATGGGTTCTCTCTGTGTGTGTGTGTGTGTGTGTGTGTGTGTGTGTGTGTGTGTGTGTGTGTGTGTGTGTGTGTGTGTGTGTGTGTGTGTGTGTGTGTGTGTGTGTGTGTGTGTGTGTGTGTGTGTGTGTGTGTGTGTGTGTGTGTGTGTGTGTGTGTGTGTGTGTGTGTGTGTTTGCACTATAGAGAGCATGGTGGGTGGTGGGTTTAAATCCAGTGGATTAAGGTTGTTGTGTAATGGTGTGTGCCTACTGTATGCTATGTGAGATTGACGTGTGCTGTCTGTAGGGATAACATATGTACATTTTAGGGTTATAGCAGGGTTATATAAAACACTGAAACGGGTAGATTGTCCAGTGCGTTAATGCAGTGGAATCAGAACTCAGAGATTCGGACAGGACTCAGGAGATGTAACGTTCTGAGGAAAGAATGAAGAGAGTGAGTCAGAAAGAGAGAGAGAAAAGACAAAAAGAGAGACTTTAATATTAAAATGATTCTAAAATACACACTAAATTATGTCACATACGGAATTGAAATCAAAACACCATTCTACCATTCCAAATAACAGAATTGACATTTCCAAATATACAGTATTGCTTTGGGATAAAAAATGTCATCTACTCTCAAAAAGAGAATAGCTGGCATGAATATCTCACAATAACATTAACGTAGTGTAGAAGAGAAGTGGTAAACCTCTGAAATATCATGACAGCCGTTGCTTTTTAACCACTTGAACCTTGGCATCCCTATTCTGGGTGGAACATTCGCCAAAAATAGCAGATCTACAAGCACACAATGCGCCGTGCTTGTACAATGGCACAATTTGGACAACAAGATTTGGTGTAGAGGGGGAAAAAGAGCGGATCAAGTACAGAGCCAACTCAGGTCAGGTTTACTAAGTATTGAGGGTTTAAGTGGTTAAGGTCAAAATGATGTTTTCTGAGGTATGTTTGTTTGAAAGTCTTTCAGTTGTCTTGAGCTCCAGTAAGAACAAGGTCATTATTCTAGTCCAGAGATGGGTACTGTGTGTACGATGGTGACTTGGCCCGCTATAGTGAGGCTGATACAAACTGAGTGTCCTATAAAAGCCCAACATCTCTCAGAGCAGCAGCCACAGAGAAATGATTGACTCAATGAATCAGTGCGATGACGACCTATCCCTGGAGGAAAGTTAACCGCATGACCCGTCCCTATTCTGGGCATGTCGTTATAGGTGAACATTCGCCGAAAATAGGTGAACATTCGGTGCAAGTAGTTGACCTCCAGGCTCAAAATGCAACGCAATTTTTAGATTGTCTATTTCTGCGAACTCAACTGACTTACAACAAAGTATGTTGGGTTTATGTGGTTAAAACATGACTGGACCCTCGTCTGACTGCTCTTTCTGTGATTGTGTGTATACATATACTGTGTGTGTGAGTGTGTGTTGTGTATACATATGTATGTATGTGTAAGTATATATGTACACGTATATAGGCCTACACATATGTACGCATACAGTATGTATCATTGTAGAAGCCTCATACTGTATGTCCAAAACTGTAACTTTTCAGCATTCAAAAGCAAAAATAGTCAATCTGCAAGTCACATCGCAACGTGTTTTCAGCTTGTAGATCTGATACTTTTGTGTGACACTGTAATATGACGAAGTAGGGCATTAATATACGAAAGATATGGAGATAAGAGGTTTCTGCCCAGAAACGACAACGATATGTAAAAAACAATGTCAGATATCGTTGTAGTGGGGAGAGAGAGGCAGACAGGTCATAGGAAGGTGGTATATATATTACATGTAATCATATATAAAGAATGCTCAATGTGTGTGAATGCAGTCAGTGTATGCACTGTAGTTTCTCCTATCTTTGTATGTACATATTTGTCTTGGCCTGGTAAGACCTCCATGTGCACTTCATCCTAATCCATCCATGCCCCTTTGTGACCCTAGCAAACAAACAGAAAATTTGTCAGCCAGCAGTCTGAGGCCCTCTAGTGGCCAGTTCACCCCACACCACAGCCTGTCCATCGTCATGCTGAAAGGGATTTAGGTGGATTAGATATTTAGGGAAATCTCTCTTGTGGTGCTGTAAATAGACAGATGGCGTGAACCCCGAAACACACACACACACACACGCACACACACACACACACACACACACACACACACACACACACACACACACACACACACACACACACACACACACACACACACACACACCGTGCCAGTGCAAAAACAAGAGGACACTGACAGATGTTTGTTGTACTATACAGTGAGTTTTCTGTCTAAATGACATCTCCGCCATTTTGAAAAGAGAGACACCTACAAATGCCAAAACCTAAAGATACTCTCAAAAGCTTAGTAAGTTATTATTATTATTTATTATATATATTTTTAAAACTTTTTACCCCTTTTTCTCCCCAATTTAGTCGTTATGCCAATTATTTCCTCCCCACACACATTTGAGTGTCACTCTTGTTGTATCCTACTGATCCCACCGGGAGGATGTAGAGCCATCGCCCTACTCCTCCCACCCAACACTCCCTGTTGACAGGTACTGCCCCAGCCTGTAGGGATACGTGCAGTGATAGCATAGATATCACTGCAAGTAAGGTTAAGTGTTTTGCTCATGGACACTTCGCTGGGGCCTGGGAATTGAACCAGGCACCTTCTGTTTCCCAGGAGGCCTCTCTACCATCATAGATTGGAGGGTGGGTGTAATTGCACAGGAGGAGGTGGAGGTGAAGCAGCTGATGAGCAGATCATGGTACACGACATGCTGGGAGAGGGATTGATGTTGACAACGGGAGGGGGGAATGGTTGGGGGACGTGTTGGGATCCCCCCCCCCCCGCCTAAGATGAAGCCCCTTTCAGGACAAGGCCAGATTAGTGCCTCCGCTACACACACACGCACATCGCACACACACACACACGCACATCGCACACACACACACACACACACACACACACACACAGACACACAGACACACAGACACACACACACACAGACACACAGACACACAGACACACACACACACACACACACACACACACACACACACACACACACACACACACACACACACACACACACACACACACACACACACACACACACACACACATCCTACAGATTCCACCTCCCTATCACCATCACTTTCCAATTCCAACGCCATGTCTAGATTAAATTTCACCAGCCATGCTTTCATTGGGGCATCAGGGATTTAGGATAAAGACCCCTGCGGTGCCATTGTGTCCTGCTTATCGGTGTCACGATATCTGGACAGAGGTGTGATATTTTCTAAGGAAACGACGGGCCCCTTTGTTTAGGGATATTTTCATATCGACCCCTCATTTCTTTTGATTGAGAACCTGATTCCAAGAAATCTCTTCCATTCCATGGAAACGCACAGACAAAGAAAGATGCATTTTTGATTTGAAAAGCCGACAACACTTTCAAATACCCGTCAAGTGTTACATTAACTCTGAAAGTAAAAATTAGCCATTATAGGTCCGTTTTTACTTTTTACACTTTCAGTGTAAACGTTATCAAATCAATTACCACTGATATTACTGAAGAGGTGCTTAAGTTATAAGTATGATTTCAAACTGTTCCCTAATGGGAATGAAACATCATTTACCGTTAATACTGGATATGATTATACTATACCTTGTGGAACTTTGACTTTTATTTAGACCAACAAATGATACACTTTCTTTTATACTGTAGTAGGTTACAACTATTGATAAAAAAAATTAGCAGTTTTTTCTTTCTTTTTTTAATTAAACAAATAATGGAGGAGTCTGTATTTTATCATTTGATTTATTACAAAATTAATTTACTTGAACATTTTCAAAATGATTATTTACATCCAACTAAATCGGTTTAATCTGACTACCAATTTAAGGCTTATATATTTTATACTTCGTCGTATGTCTGTGTCACACGCAAATTTCACCTACAATAACATGCCCAAAATAGGGACACCAAATTGAGAGTGGGTAGTACACAACAGTACTAAAAAAAATGAGTCACTACTTGTTTCTCCTGATTTTGAGTAGAGATAGTAGTTATCTCTTCATCTGCACTATGATAGAATATTGCAACGCCAAGTGACATGACCTGACATAAAGTGATGTACTAGTGAGGACTCTTTACTCTTCATTCAAATGTCACTTCCAACAAGATGATGTTAGTTGACGTGAGCTACCAGGGCTTACATAATAGCATTTAGCCATTCTACTCAATCTACTTGCTGGTGATTGCACAATGATGATTGCATGTCAGAGCAAACGATTGTTGCTATTGGACAAAAAAAGTAATGATTTTATAATATTAAAATATAACAGAATTCTCAAAGCAAAAGACTCACAAAACTCACAGACTATGTAAATAATCTGTGTTCATTATCATTAAAATAATATTCTCATGAAAGGTTCTATTTGCAAACAGATCTACTTCCAAGGACACATTGGCTACCATGTGGACATGAGCTTAGGGCCTTTTGATAGGATGACAGCCTCAAGTCCAACTCCCTGAAAAGACTGGTCTGTTGTGTAGATTTATTTATTTCATTACAAGAAATCTCTGGACAGGAAGCAATTTCATTAGGAGGACACTGTCTGCGTGGGGCGTGGACTTGGTGAAAGAAGAAACCCATGATCAGCTTTGGATGCTGTGTGCGCGTGCGCGTGTGTGTGTGTGTGTGAGTGTGTGTGTGTGTGTGTGTGTGTGTGTGTGTGTGTGTGTGTGTGTGTGTGTGTGTGTGTGTGTGTGTGTGTGTGTGTGTGTGTGTGTGTGTGTGTGTGTGCACACGTGCGTGCACGTGTAAACTGAAGCCAGGCCAGCAGAGGGTGTATAAGAGTGAACTAGAATATCTCAGCCTTTCTCTCCCTTTTTTCTCCCCAATGGTGTTATTCACTGCTATTACATAATGAGTGACTCAGTTTGTAGTGTGTGTGTGTGTGTGTGAGTGTACTCCCTCCTGTGGCCCGAGGGGACTGTCGGCTAACATCAGCATCGAGGCTGCGTCTCGCTCCAGTGACCACGAGCCACGCACACGCTCTACAGCCGCCGCAGGGCAGGCCTCACCATTCTCCCACAGAATACTTTAAGCCTAAGTTTTACTTGGCTGTGCACCGTGCCTCGCACCGAAAATAGCAGATCTACGAGCTCACAACGCGTCACAGCACCACGCGTTATGAGCTTGTAGATCGGCTATATCCGTTGCAAGACACTGACTCATGACAAAGTAGGCTATATATGAGTTGTTACAGAATTCAGGTACACAGAAAAACACACAGCAGGCTATAGACTGACAAAAAGTGAAACACTGAGTTTACAGATAAACAAATAATAAAAACATGGTATGCCAGTGTTGTAACAAAAATAAGATAGCGGCTTAATTTTTTCTGCTGATGTAAAGTTGACTTGGCATCTAAACTGGACTGCACTACTGTGTTTTGTGTGGACAACTGGACATCCCTGCTCTTGAAAGACAGACAGACAGTCTACATAACTGATGAGCAGTTTGAAATATAAATATATTAACAAGGTTTGACAACAGGGAATTGACACAATGTCACACTAATACAGTACAGATATATGGTAGGAAACAAATTATGTAGATAAATATGTGTGTGTGTGTGTGTGTGTGTGTGTGTGTGTGTGTGTGTGTGTTTGCGTGTATATATATATATCTCCTCCTATAATTCCACAAACCTCTGGTGAGACCAAAATCTGGTGAGACCAAAATTGTTCTGCCCGGTTCTCCTCAGTGGCTGGAGCTATTGATCTGAAATTGCACACAGCCATTGACCACATTACCATGTGCACGGAACTGTGAAGCCCGTTTTTTTGATTTCCCCAACTGTCAACTGTTTATTCGCATTTTTATGTAAAAGAATGTCACCATGGTTACGGCTGCCCAGCTATGGGATGAATGGCTCCCGGGTTGCCAGATCATGTGCGCATATCCCCCCATGGATGCGTCAACCGGGTATGGACTAGTATATATAAATTATGGGGGGGGAATATGGTTCTCCTATGCACAGAGTTTTGGAGTTCCTAGTCATCTATGCACGGAATTGCCGTTTGTCAATCCGTGCTATTTCACCGTGTTTGCGGGGCGATTGGGTTGGTTTCATAGTAAGCTCCACTCTGAGATCTGTCAGCAGCCAATGAGAGCGTGAGTGACATGGGGTCGCGGCTGCACACAGGCAGCGCCGCTCCACTCTGAGATCTGTCAGCAGCCAATGAGAGCGTGAGTGACATGGGGGCGCGGCTGCACACAGGCAGTGCCACAGACAGACGGAGACACACACAACCCGAGCACGGTTTCATAGTAAGCTCCACTTGGGCGGAGGCGCGCCTCCTTCCGCATTCGCAACAAGTTTTTGAAGGCCTGCAGATGATCTTTCGACATCTCATGACATCGACTGTTATTATCCTGTTCAGTGAAATGTGCATTTTTTTTACTTCACAGCACTCTGTCTGCTATATCGAAATCTGTGACCGCCCCTCCAGAGCATGGGATATTATCCCAGTAAAAATGTTTTAAAAAAAGTAATTAATTATTCTTTTCAGAATGACTACCAAGTCAAGGCAGACAGATCTGTCATACTGTAGGCTACTGTGCATAAAGTGTCACTACATTAACACAATATCTGTGATAATTGCAAACACGAATATAGTGGACATTATGCAACAGTTTACTGAGACCATTTCAAATGTACACAATAGTTAGCAGTCAAATCAATGGTGTGAGATGCTCAACTAGTAGACCACTGTCTAATAGACATGTCCATATCCATTCAATTGATCTGTGTGCCTAGTGAAATTGGGGCACATTTCAAACGGCAGCAACTATCTATCTAATGATTTTACATTATAGCCACTCTAGCCATTACAAGTAGTTTAACACTATAGGCTACAATGAAAGTATTTACAAAGACCAAAGAACTGCTACTCGCTTTTAAGTACAAGGTAGCCAAAAATGATAGCAAACTCTACACATGGAGGTAGGAAAAGGAATACATTATATAAATATATATAAAACACTAACTGTAGCTTAAAATATGATGGTTGTAACAAATATGAAGTATATAAAACATGTATTGAGAATACAGTATGTGCAAGTCTGTAGTACATGTAGCCTAAAGGTAAAAGTGTTTTAACTAAAATACAGTATACATTAAAAACTGGACATTTTATGACAGGACAGTAGTAACTGGACAGTTTATGAATGCCTGTTATGCTTTGAACCTTGGATATTGCCACCATGCTTACCTATGAAATGCTAGAATGCACACATGCACTGTACTGTAATTGTATCAGTTTTTTTTGTTTTACTTATTTTGTTTTATGCATCCTAATGTCATTGTATAATTGTGTTTCCTTTACTTGGTGTTCTGTGTAAAGCACATTGAATTGCCTTGTTGTTGAAATGTGCTATACAAATAAAATTGCCTTGCACATTGTTTTCACTTGCTCAATGAGGAATAAATGTAAAAGCAAAGTTTCTTTCAAGGAACTTTTCTGGCATCTGAAGATGTCTGTCTTCCCTTTAGGACAGTAGAGAGACATGAAACTGGATCTCCATCCAGAATTGAACCAAGGACGTTGCAATAATATGGTCGATCTGTACCAGTGTGCCCTGTAGGCTACTTTGTCAGTCTTTGTATGAAATCTCTGCAAAATTGATACATTTCCAAAGAAATCCATGGTGATTGATGCATCAAGTGAAAATAACAACAGCAGCAAACCCCCTGAAACAAAGAAAAGAGATGGTCCATATTGTCCTCGAGTCTGTGTCCAATTAGTCTACTGGTGTAGTCCTGTAGTCAGTGAATAGAGATGGTCCTTGTGTCCCCGACTCTGTGTCATCTCTGTAATGCAGTTTACTGGTAGCTACAGTACAGTAGCAGTGGGACAGCTAGCTTTCAGAGTCAAGTAGTAGCCCTACAGTATGTCTGTCTTGTACATGCAATAAAACATGTTATTGGTCAGCTGGCAGTGAACAGAGTTTAATTAACTTAAAAGACCTAACTAAAAAAGAGAAATAGTCCACATGACATATATAAACCGAAGGAAAACTGTATGATAGGTTAATACGACTCTTTCTGTGAGTCAATGGTGTAGCTGTTAAATATAGATAGATTGTATAGATAGGATATATAGATATCCTAGAGATAGATAGATAGATAGACCTACAGCATATATACTACATGGACATTTTCCTGGCCTTTGAGCAGTCCAGATGGGAAACAATTAAAGTGTTAAAAATGATGGCAGTCAAATTGCTCAGCATTTGCACTTTCCACTGCCGAGCTTTAATTACAGTGTCCGTTTTATGAACGTGAAGCTGGTGAACAGTGTTCATTCATCATAACTCTTTGATATGAACATGTAAATGATGACTGCGGTGGGGCTGGGCTGCAGCTGCAGCCCCTCTCTCTCTCTCTCTCTCTCTCTCATCATGCATCATTACTACGCCCATCCTAGCGTGGGCGGGGCGTCACCTTTGTTGTACTCTAGGCGGGCTCACTGATGCTGCTGCCTGCAGCGTTGCCAGGTCTGCTTATTATAAGCGACTTTGGGGCTTATTTTTCTGTAATGTTGCCTGTGAATATTGTTGCGGCACTTTGGTTTTTTTTGTGGGCTAAGTTTTGGCTTGTTTCCAAATGTTTTGAGTTGTTTAAACCAGTGGTTCTCAAACAGTACGTTTCATGTCAAGTTAAAGGACCCCCAAATGAATGTCTGTTTGTCCACGGACCCCCATCTGAAATTATCATTTGTGCCAGGGACCCCCGTACCAGATTTGTGTGGTTGTTAAAATATTCCACATTTAGCAAAATAACAGATCTACAACTACAAGCTCACAATGCGTCGCATCTCATGTGGCCACATCTTTTGGGGCTTGTTTTCATAGACCCAGTTGCTTGTGCCTCTCGCAAAACCTGGCAACATTGGATGACTGTAGAACGGCTGGGAGGGGAGCAGAGTGCGACTGGTGCTCCGCAATGTTGTTGACAGTACAATAATTGGAGAGTTTTTTTTATTTTTTATTTTTTTTAAATTATTTTTATTTGGTAACTTATCACGCAGCACAGACTTTGAGGGAAAACGCTCCGAACTGTCCAATGAATGGAGTTGCTTTTTGCCTTGTTGGAATTCCTCCCCACTCTGACGCCGAAGTAAGTGCGCTCCCGTCCCATAAGTATTTCACTGCTATCTATGAATTATGAAATGACATTCATTTATTTATTTGAGATGTTATAAGAGGACACAAACACTTGTCACCCTTTACAATGGGCATTTCTCGGACATTCGCCTGGCTTTGGACCATTCTCAACCCTCCCTAACCTCTCCAAGTGGAAATATACACAATATCGATTTACTGAAATCCATTTTAATATCGGTACGTTCGCAGACTTCGCACGTGTTTGCTGTATAGAACTTGATTAACCTAATAGCCTATGTTGGTGTACTGTAGAACAAGCATGGAGGAGTGTCTCTTGCAGAGTCGTGGGACATTGTTGTTTTGGTTTGGTTCTCATGCACTTGACCGTGTCCTACGCCCCCCGTGTCCCCCCCCAAGAGAATGCAAGCTGTAGCTGGTCTATTGAAATACATAATGTAAAACATGAATAAGTAATTAGCTGAAGAAGTGCAGTTTTGTTTGAGAGAGAAGGAGAGCCTAGGCCTACGACATCCAACTGAAGAATGGGACACCCATCAAATAGCTGTAACTAAATTATGTAAATTATGACTGTCAAATCTAACTTGTTATAAACATAGTTTTTTTTTGTGTGAGCCCACTTTTACAAGTGGATCATCAACTCGTTTTCGATCTCCTCACTGCAAGCATTCTGCAAATAACTGTGTGATTCCCCAGTGACTTAAGGGAATGTGCCACATATCTTTGCTGTGACAGTTTACACCCCCATAGCAGAAATGCAGCACGGTTGGCTGGGTGGGCAGAAAGACAATAAGAAATTGGGTTCGAATGCCTGCATTTCCATATGCCAGCCCACATATTATGCAGAGTCAATGACAGAAGACACATTGTAACTGTTATATTCTCTTCTCACAGTGTGCACTGTGCAGAAAACTGAAGTTTAATTCCAAACTCATTTGAAACTAGAAAAAGTGCTCCTCGAAGCTCAGGTTTCCGCCAGGTCAGGTAGGTTATTGTGGGCCAGCAATGTTCGGAATTCGCCAATCAGGATGGAATATGAAAAATAGGACGGATCCGTCTTGATCACTTGACTACAGTTATAGTATGTACCGATTTGCGTGGAATTTGGATAAAATCTGAAGAAGTAATATAAAAAAAAATGTTTTACATAAGTTGGCCTCCTGGTGGCGCTATAAATGGCAGATGTGAAAAATGCAGGGCAAAGGTTTGTGTAGTGGGAATGTGCGTGCAAAATTTCACGGAAATCGCACGTTGTGTTCATGATTTGAAGCATTTTGTTCAAAACAAAGCACTCCTGCAAACTTTGGAAGCCAATCTTTGCCAATCGGGATGGAATATGAAAAATCTGAATGACCCATTTCGTTTAATGACTATTGAGATACTCTGTAACGATTTGCGTGATGTTTGGACAAAATCTGTAGGGAGTACTGTCAAAAAATGTGTTGATCACAAATCGGTCTCCTGGTGGCGCTATGACAGGCCCATGTGAAACATTTGGGGCAGAGGTTCAGTTCTGGCATCCAGGGAGTGTGTGTGCACAGTTTCGCTGCGATCAAGCCAATGGTGCCGGAGATTAGCTGTCCACAGACAGAACCACTTGGACGGACGGACGGACAGACAGACAGACTGACAGACAGGGTGCAAAACATAGTCTCGGCCATGCCTTTCGACCTGGCGGAGACAATTATACTTTGACAATATCTGCTTGCTTTTTAACGGATGCAACCGAACTACTAATCTTACAAATGTAACACCCAGCATTATCTAACTTTTCCTTACCAATACAATAGCCTATGGGATGGGACTATGGGAATGGGGCGGCAGTGGCTGGCAACCGCGAGGTTTCCAGTTCGATCCCGGGCTCCCCCAGAGTTAGTGTCGAAGTGTCCTTGAGCAAGACGCTGAACCCCTAATTGCTCCCGATTAGCCGGTTGGCGCCTTGCATGGTTTCCTCCGCCATCGGTGTGTGTGAATGGGTGAATGTAATGCACAATCTATGTAAAGCACTTTGGATAAAGGCGCTATATAAATGCACCATTTACCATTTACAATAACTGTTATAGCCCACTTAACATTAGGGTTGTGGCCCGGGTAGATCAATGATATGAAATTGATAACCGCCTATTTTAGTGCAGTTCACATTCAGTGTATCCGGTGATTAGGCCTGACCATTTGGCAGCCAGACAGTTATATTGATTTACATGGCTGTCAGTAAGTACTAATTGTTACGGTTAGTTTATTATAATGCACGTATGGCTTTGGTTTATTTTTCAGAACTATTGGTAAAAATGAATGACACTTTGATTTAACATTTAAAGGCAAACTATCATCTGTAAGTGGACAGTTACAGGTACAGTTCAGTCCTTTTGCCCTCAAGCAACTGTGCTCCAAGGCTGGTTCAAGCTTGAGCAGGAGATATGAAAACTCAAAACAAATGCTGTGTTGTAACTTGTGGCAAAGACAATAAATTATGTGTACACTTCAATGACAACTCTGCAATGCAACACAATAGTGTGTCCTCCTGGAAGTTGAAATAATAATCTTTATTGTCCCCGAAGAGATATTTGTCTTCACAGTCTGTTCAAAAGCAACAACAAAAAACAACACATAGCCATGTGGCACAAAACAACATATCACACAACACAACACCAAGACAATACATGAGGTCCCCACGATACACAGAAAACCTTACTATCGATGGGGCAGTTTGTTTAATGCTGCAATGGCTGAGGGGATAAAACTCTTGCTATAACGAACCTTTATAGCAAGAAAAGGTTGCTATAAAGGATGCGATCTTCGCCCAGATGGCATGAGTTCGAAGTAGCGATACAGGGCATGATCAGTGTCATTTGTTATTGTAAATAGCCTTCGATTAACTACAAATATTATCTGTCTCCATATTCCTCCCATCAGAATATGCGTGCTTAGTCAAGTACACCTCTTGTTTTAAAACTGATTCATACTAGTTGTGTTTCATGTTGCACAACGAAAATATCCGATCTACAAGCTTGTAGAACTGCTATTTTTGGTGTACAACACAGCGCACAATTAAGTATAAATCAGGCATTATCTATCTGTCCAATCTCAGACCTCCAGCATGTGCTGAGCTTGGTTTCCTTTCATGTGAACACAGGGCGTTACAGTTGCATCTCTGTAAGATAGCCTATGGGCCTACAGCACTGCTGGTAAATGCATGAATTTACCAGCCATTTTTACTGTGTTACCAGCAAACTATGTTTTCAGTATACAGTAGCCTGGTTGCCTGCTCATACAGCTGATAGAATGTACCATCAACATCAAGTCATTTTTATTGTCCATTCATAAGGTAATATCTGCAAGCTCCAAGAATTAGCTTAAAAATCCAACCAACAGTGGTAAATATTACATTGAGATATATTTTTCACCTGACTTCTTCCTTGATTTACGATGTTTCCATGACATCTTACATTATACAGTGACGTTTCCAAATTCAGTGGTGTTTCCCAAGACATTGAGCCATCAGTCAGATGCTGAGCGGTGCTGAACCCACTGACAGGTACTGACCCTCAGCACTGAGTGTTTACACTGGTGCCATGCTGAGTGATAGACATGAGGCAGGTTTGCCAGCCAGAAGCTGTGGTCAGCACCATAAGCTGTTTCCAAGCTGGCACATAACTTGACTATATGTACTCATGAGAAATGCCCTTGTCCTGGAAAGCTAGACTGGCAGAGTGTGTTGTTGGTTCTGTTTAGTTTTATTGATTGAATACTTTATTAGTCAGAAATGTAAAACCGCACGTGGTACAGTAAGACGTTAAAGCTAAAAGGATAACACAAAAACGTGTTTCCATTGTGGTCCTATGTATTCAATTCATCAACATAGCATACAAAATTAACACAATAATACATACAGTATCATCAACAAATACAAACACTATACGTACAAAAGAGATGGGAAAATGACATTCACCTCCCCTTTTGGTCTCCTGATTTGGTGTTTTGTCAGGCCAATTTTGAAAGAAACCAATGTTACATATCTTTTAATGGCTGGTGTCAGGGCATTCCACATTTTGGTGGCAGAACAGTAGAATGAGAACTTTGCCATGTTTGTTCTAAATTTGGGTGGTGCCAGATCATGGTCGCTCCCTCTAGTGTTGTGGCTGTGGGTGTCACTCACTTTGGAGAAGTAGTTTGACATGTATGAGGGTATTGAGGGCACTGAATGCTGAGTGGTCAGGTATGATTTTGTTTGGTTTGCTTAATGAGATTTGGATAGAGTGAGGAAAGGCTGAGAATACAACAATTGTGTCTTATGTGTCTTGGTATGCTCTGGTTCTGCACTGTCTATGATGGTGTTTTGGTGTGTAACCTTCATTTTGAAGTGCACTCATGCTTCATGGTCAGTCTTCACATAGTGCACTTAATTGAAAATTTCCCATTGATAACAGCATCAGATATTGTAGTGAGGAAGCTGACTTGATTTTCTAGCATTAGAACATCTCTACCTTGGTTACATCCTGATGTCCAACTATTATCCAGGTAATGGATAATGTTAATGCTATTGTTTAACAAAGGTAATGGATCACGTTAGTTCAGTAAACAAATTGAAGACTTCAGTAACAAGTCTCTTTACAACTTGGGTCAACAAGCACATAATTCATAACAAGCTGTGACAAGCTATTATAGGTTTGCCTAGAGGTTGCATGCATGAGTTAGGATGTATCCTTGTACAAACTGTACAACATTTACTAGAAAGGGGCGCTCAGTGGAGCACAAAACTAAAGCCAGGAGGCAGGCCCCTACCTCCCTCCAGCATTGTATCATCAGTGCGCATGTGTGCGGCTTGTTTTGATGTTGTCGCACTCGACACGTCAACTGCCTCTGTGATTTATATCGGGGCTGAAGTGCATGTTATTTGATGATGGAAATATTTACATCGACTCACCCCCCCAACAAACGAATCTTATTCGCCATTTGTTAATGCTATTCTGTGGTCACCAGACTCGTCACTCTGTCTGGTTTACTGGTTAGCAACACTAGCAGCTAGCGTTGCTTGGCATGGATTACGGCCACATGAGGTATCCGTGGGGAAAAATGGCATTTCCACGACATACAGTACGATTCAATGTTTCACATTTGTATGGTCAGTAGTGAAAGCGCTATTGAGGTATGCCCTATGGAGGCCCTGCAAAATGTAATTCAAGTTTTGGGTTGATTGGTTTTGCGTTGATGATATGATGTTTTTACAACATAGCTCTGTAGGAGGAGAAATGGGTTGTATGTCTGTTAGTTTGTTTAATAGAACAATACATACTGTAAAGCGAGCTGTTATAGCGCCTGATTTGATAGACAGACAGACAGACAGACAGACGCACGCACACAGGTGAAAACATTATTTCCAGCCCTGCCTTCAGCCTAGTGGAAATAAAAAACAATTGGCTTTGCTTCAGAGCAAAGCAGCAAAGGGTCGCGAACAACATACCAGCACGTCTCCCATCATCTCCCCATCAACCCCATCTGTTCAAAAGCTTTTTAGTGTACCATTGGCATGTATGACCTCTTACCCCTTGGCAAAAAGACCCGCTCAAGTGGAAGTGTGTGCATATGTAGGCCTATTTTGGGGGTGGGGATGGGGTGGTGAATGCTTAATGAGCGTCGTAAACCAAATTGGCGTGGAGCGGATGGGACTGATTGTTGTGGCGGTGGTGTTTTCTGTTTTTTTCCCTCAGTACAACAGGGACACAGGAATGAGAAGCTTGTTTGCCTCTGTTCTGTACGGTGAAAGGGGGCTAGTAGTTGGGGGGGGTTGGGGTACAGGCCGAGACTTGCTGTGAAATGCAGACGTGACAATGAGGCTCTGTGAAGCTGCAGTGTTTGTGTGTGTGTGTGTGTGTGTGTCTGTGTGTGTGTGTGTGTGTGTGTGTGTGTGTGTGTGTGTGTGTGTGTGAGAAGGGAATGAGGTGGGTGGATGTTGTGTGGGTCAAGGTTGAAAGGTTAGCCCAGGGGGCCTGATACTCCCTTGTTTAACACACTGATAGCTGTTGGTTACCACCTCAGTCTGTTGGGGAAAGGTGCATGTTTGTGTCAGTGTGACTGTGTACATGAGAGAGAGAGAGGGAGAGAGAGATTTACTTATCAAACACTAGTCTATTCTTCCTGCAGCAGGTGGGCTGCACAGGAATGTGTCAATGAAAGAGAGTGATGTTGATTACGGCTCAGCAATGGAATGGTGTGTGTGCGTGCGTGTGTGCGTGTGCGTGCACACACTAAAGAGAAAAAGAGCTGTCAGATATAAAAACGAGAGGATTGAAAGTGGGGGGACACTGAGGGGAGAAATTCTGGTAAACGAGTGTGAGCTGGATAGAAAGTGATAGATGAAACAGTGGAAGATAATAAAACAAGATGAAAGCTGGAGAAAGTGAAAAGAGAAAAGAGTGGAGGCAGTGGACGTGGGGCATCAGGTGCATTCAACAAAGTCTGTTCACTGCTACTATTGCCTGTCTCTTCTAATGTGCGTGTGTGCGACTGTGTGTGTGTGTGTGTGTGTGTGTGAGTGAGCGTGCGCGCCTTTGTGGTTGGCTGGGTGCGGTGCCCCCTTTTACCCCTGTGATCCAGAAAGCTCCATCAAAATCTATCTCTCTGGGAGGGTGAGGGGCATCTTGCCCCATCTGGACACCCAGCTGCTGCCCAGTGCTTTTGGGATCAAGTACTGTGGCACGACCCCAACCCCCACTGTCCTCCCTCCATATGTTCTGGGGACTGCTCTGTCTCTGTGCAGCGCTTACCTGTTCATTATTTAGCTAGCCTATTAGCTCAGAGTGTGGTGCTGGTAATGCCAAGGTCTGGGGCCAAAATTGTGTGTTTAGAAACAATATACATTTGAGCAAGTCGCACTGCAGCACCTAACTGCTCTCGATAAGCAGGTTGGTTTTAATACATATATTGTAGAAATGCATGCCCTACCCGGTTATACAATAACCGTGGTGCCCGTGTCTGTCTGTCCCTTTAATTCCCATATATGGAGTTCAGTGTCAGGCATGGCCAAATATGGAGTCCAGACCAGTCTATGATGTCAGTAATATGACCCTTTCTGTGTGGAGTTTGCATGTTCTCCCCGTGTCCCCTAGGGTAGGTACCCTCACAAAAACATGCAGTAATCCTGGTCACTATACTGCCTCCCCCTGGCCAGCCGGGGCGCCTGATGGAGGGGAAAGGAACTGGTTGGAATAACGTGTTCCTTCCATGCGCTACGTCCAACCAGGGAAACTCCCCTGTCAGGTGACAAGAAGGTCAGTTGGCTCTCATGCATTGAAGGAGGCATGAGCTCGGCCCTGGCCTCCCTAGGTTGGCAGAGGGAGTGTAGTGCCCAGGATTACATAGAGATTGGCACTGGGTGTAAAAAATATGGTTACAAAATCGTGGGATAAAAATAAAATAAAGTAATACCCTGACGAAGGCTAGCCGTTTGTTCTTTGTAAAGGCATATGGATAAAAAAAAAACAAAAAAAACTCATTGGTCTTGCCACTCTGAGTTCGACCATTCACTTGATTACCAAATGTCAGTAAAAGAAATCAGTAAAAAAAAAAAATTCATAAAGATGGATTTGGAAATATATTTCCTTTCCTCTCCCAAGAAAAACCTATTTGTAGATGTTTTCCTCTTGGGTGTACATGGGCAACAAGGAGTCAAGAAGTCATAAGATAAGGACAATATGTTGGTATATATACAGTAAAATCCTCAGTTTTATTTTATCCATTTGTACCCTCTGAGTTAAATTAACACTCAGGAGTTTACTGTGACTAGCCGGAACTCTTGAATCGCTGCCCTCCACACCCTCCTGTCTAGCATCAGAGTCTTGAACTCTGCAGCATCAAGGTCTTGAACTCTGCAGCATCAGGGTCTTGAGCTCTGCAGCATCAGGGTCTTGAGCTCTGCAGCATCAGGGTCTTGAGCTCTGCAGCATCAGGGTCTTGAACTCTGCAGCATCAGGGTCTTGAGCTCTGCAGCATCAGGGTCTTGAGCTCTGCAGCATCAGGGTCTTGAGCTCTGCAGTGTTGTTACAGTAGCTCCTCAGTCGCACCGCAGTGTGTCTATGTATCTACAATAAAATAAATGTTTCCTTTAGGTTGACTGAGGATTGCTTTTTCTTAGATGTTTTCCCATGGTGCCAGACAGGATTGTGTAACCCCTTACAAATTCAATGAATCCAGTAAAATAATTTTTTTCCTCCGGAACAGTATTTCTTATGACTAGTTCCATCTCATGCTATTGAACAGTCCTTCTACAGAGATATTGTAATCAGTTGTCTACTGTATGTCTTGTGTATCCTTTCAAGTCACTTCCCCTAGTACATTGCTTTGAAATATAACCACTAACACACGCACGCACGCACACACACACACACACACACACACACACACACACACACACACACACACACACACACACACACACACACACACACACACACACACACACACACACACACACACACACACACTCACTCTCTCTCGGTTTTCTCCCATCACCTCCTCAGTCACACAAGATCCAGTGTCTAATGTAGAACAATGGGCCGATACAGCTGTGTTGGTCACACTGTCCGGTGGCCTGTGGTCGGATCTGGTCCATGCTGGAGACTGGTGTCCACTGAGGGCTGCACTTGACCAGGCTGATCTCAGAACAGCTGTGTCTCAGCAAAAAGAACAATCCGTCTTTGGACCGGCCTTGGTTACGGAATGTCCCGGCCCAGCATCAGTGAATGGTGGTCACGTTGGGTCAAACAACCAGGGCAGGGAGCTAACGTTTGTAGCCACAGTGCCTGATTCATCCCGAGATTCATGTACCACTAGGGCTGAACAATATTGACAAGATAAATATAATTGTCATTGTTTTATGTAATATTGGGATTTAAACTGTGATTCATATCAAGGTTTTATTGTCATTCATTTTTCAAAACTTCAAAGCTGCTTTGTAAAAACAAAACAAACAAACAAAAACTAGATGTCAGTTTATAGGATTGACGGAGTTTGATTATGATGACAGCTTTCACCTATATTGTACTTGATTCATGGACAAAATAATTCTATGTTATTGTTTAAAAGTCCATGTACCCCTCTTACACAATTAATTGCAGCCTCTTCAATTTGGTAATTGCAGTAGTTCATGTTGCAATGACATTTATTATTTTATATTATTTATTTATGTATTTATTACTTATTTTTCAATGAATTGCTCAGCTCTACCAGATAGTAGACACATTTGACCACACCAGTGTTTGGCGGGTGCCTGGTGTACATAAATGGTGCAGTGCCCGTTCGGGGCGAGGCCACTGCTCAGAGCAGGCCCGTTCTGGAGAAAGGTGCTCATTCGATTGACTTCACACTCAACACTGTACTTCCTTGGGTCCTCAGCAATACGCCCGCCAAGTGTGAAGTGCATCGGATGAACGTTTCTCGGGATATGCAAAGGAGAGACAGTACAGAAATACTGTACAGAGATTCCAGGGATGTACATTATAGATAGGTAGGGCAGGCCCACTCTCTATGGTTAAATGAATCTTTAACTCACACTTATTATTGATAAGGACATGCTGCAATCTGCTGTATACTGTAAATGGGATTATAGGATAAGCTGAATATTATGTGATGCGCCACCCAATACTATTATGTTGGTGCCCTGTCTGGCTAAATAAGGCTTAGGTCCCCAGCCTAGCATGGAAAGTACTATGGATTCAAGCAACAAACTAAAATGTCAAACATCAGCATAATCCTTTAATAGCACAGGCTCAAGAGCACTGTTCACTCTGTCTATTTTGAGCCGTAGCCCAACACTAAATCATCAAAAAAAAATTACAAGAAGCCTGAAGAAGTTTTTTTCCCCCTGAAGTTACAAGTGGATGGTAAAACTGTGGTGTGTGTGTTTGTGTTTGCACTAGTGTTTGTACATCAAAGGGCAAGTTATTAGAAATAGGTTACTTTTTCCAGATGAGCCTGTTGGCAACAGCTGTGGTCGGCCGCAAGGAAATACGATGGAGAAATGCAAAAATATAGTATTACATTTATTTTTTGGTCCGAACAATTTTCACAGCTGACTAAAAATAGGTCAATTAGCAGGCTCATACACTTTTACATTGCATCAATGCTTCAGTTATATATTTTTGACTGGTTTAGCTTTTCACCCAGTACTGAAGTTGTTTGGAAAAGAAAATTCAATTTCAAAGTATGATCATATTTCATTTGTAGGGCTAACATGCATACTAGGTTTTTGTTTTAAGGGGGGAATAGACTGATTTACTGACTGACTCATATCCATGTGTCTGCCAGTATACCTCTCTATAATGTAGTGCTGCCCACTAGTGGCTATATGGAGGAACTTGCTCTCTGTACCCTCCACTTTGTCTTTCTTGCTCTCTGTTGTACTGAGGCTTAAATGTTTAATATTGCGTGACTATGATTGGACTCATGTGTGCACGTATGCAAACTATGCATGCAGTGAGAAACCGTTATTTTTGTTCACCGGACACAGTGGCTGATAGATTAGAGAATTCACCAGTAAGATCAGCCATATAATACACAGCAACAACCTTCAAAATTGTTGATTACCGCTGAGCAGAGAAACTTACCAGGCACACGCAAGAGTTTGTGTGTGTGTGTGTGTGTGTGTGTGTGTGTGTGTGTGTGTGTGTGTGTGTGTGTGTGTGTGTGTGTGTGTGTGTGTGTGTGTGTGTGTGTGTGTGTGTGTGTGCGCGCTCTCAGGACAGGTCTAGGTCAGAGGTCTTCAACAGGGGGTCTGCGACCCCTAGGGGGTCCGCGGAGGTACTGCAGGGGGTCCGCGAAATTGTTGTTTGATTAAACAATATTTTTGTTTTTAAAAACTTTAAAAAATATAGTTTTTCTTTCCAAAAATGTCAATTTGTCTTTAAACATAACATGACATATTTTAATAGCTTAGCATTGAATGCACAATAACATGGTATGTTTATACATATTTTGTAGAGAAAGGTCCTTTTGCACACCTACTGGGACAGGCGCGTAGGAGCAGGCAACCGTTTTTATACATATAAAACACAAATGTATACATAAATATACAATATATGTGGTTGCCCCCCCCACCCTACGAGGTAGGGGGTCCCTGCTCCATCACCCCATCAGTTTGGGGGTCCCTGACCTGAAAAGGTTGAAGACCCCTGGTCTAGGTGGTTGATCTGTCCAACAATTGTTGAATTGACCCAGTCAGGTTCCCCTGATTTATGCTCCCTTGTTTTTTCTCTTTCTCACACTCCCTCTCTCACATACACACTCACACTTCTCTCTCTCTAATTTATCTCTTATTTCCTTTTGCTCTGTCTCGCTCCCTAAGCTCTTATGTTTTATTTATTGCTAAAGTTATTTCGATAAAAAAACAAAAACATTCCTTCTTCTCATTCTCTCTTCTTCCTCCCATCCCCTCTGTTTTGCCTCTTTGTTTCTCTCTCTGTCCCAACATAAAGCAATGGTTCTGGCCTGTGTTGCTACTTTCTGCTGTAGTGATGTAGTCCAATATGGAAGACAGCCAACCCCTCGGTGCATGGGTTCGGGTTGCATGCTACTGACAAAAAATCCAATCAAATCATGTTGAGATGGACGCCTACCGAGGGTCTGCTTCTCTTCCAGTGGTTAGGAAATCAATTCAGCGTGATGTGATTTGTGTTGGAGAAAGTAGGCGTGTGCATTTGTTGCACAGAAAGGAAAAGAAAAATATGTTGTATATTTTACATACTATAGTATAGTTCATATTTGTGTTTCCAAATGTACAAAAGGTGACCCCAGTTATATTCTCAAGTAGGCCTGTGTTTTTGGCCAGTTTTCAATGTTTTCAAACGTAGGCATAAATGAAAAGTTTTTATTGTTGTATACCCGCTTAGATCCGTGGGATCGCACTGCGCTCCTCATGTGAATAGATCTCACATTTCAACTCTTGATGCCGGCGGTCGTGAGACGAGTCAGACTGCTCGTGCTCCCTCTACCTGAACGCTCACCTCTCACTCGCACCTCTCATTGAAAATTAATTACTAAGTGCATCAGTCGCTTCCCATGTGAAAAGGCCTTTACAATGCAACCTTATATTGTCAAACAGAATCTGTGTGGGTAGGCGAGATAGCAGAGCACACCGTTCATATTCAGAAATCAAAAGAGCTGTAAGATTTGTTTGCCAAAGATGACATCAAAATTCAGTCGTTTTGCATCACCCAGAGGGCGAGAGAGAGGCAGAGAGATAGTTTCTGCATTTTGGTGACTCTTATACAGAGCGGCTTATAGTGAGCAAACATATACTGTCGGTGTCAGCAACTTTGGCTGTCGCAGGAAACCAGGAATTGAACCTGTGACTTTTAAAAGTTGCAGTTCACACATCCAAACTTGGTCAGAAATATAAATGTTTGATATAAATGACAATAATGACCCTATCAAGTATCTATAAAGGAGTTTTATAGTACCTTGAACGTGGCCCTGTCTGTGCCCTCATTAACAATTCCAGGATCTATTAATTATGCCATTATGCCACGCCTGCAGGAACAACCCCTCATGAATATGCTAATGTAGCATGTCCTTGGAATCAACATGCAGAACCCACCCCCAAACAAAAAATATATATAAATAAATAAAATATATAATAATAATAATAATAATAAATAAATACATCTCGGTCACACAAGTTAATTGCAATGTAAATATTGTTACCTAGTTTTTCCATAATGTTACAATGTAGCCAGTGATAGAATAAAGGTTGTGTTCTGTGCAAACTTTAAGACGCGTGCCGTGTGTGTCTGAAGACTGTCATATGTTGTTGTTACATTGGCCACTGACTGAGCCTAGAAGCTCGGTTTAGACACAGCCGATCGGCTGTATTTGCCTCGGGATTCCGTTGTTCAAGGAAGCATAAATCTGCACGGCAATAAAGTGATAAAACTGTCGTTCTATTTACTACCTACCAATTCTGCTTCCTACCCTTGCTTTCATGTGGGTCTATTGTCCAATCAGAGGCTGAGTACAGCCATGCATTATGCAGAGCATTGCAGTTACGTCAGACGTTTGTCAGAGCCTTTGAAGAGGATGTGATTGGCGTGTCACAGATGACGTTAACGCAGTACCTGAATTTCATGTCACGTGCCACTCCTGCTTTCACTGAGAGGGCGGTCTTATGGCCAGGTTTGGAGGTAAAAATCCATATAGCGGTGCTAAAACACCAGGATTTTCATACATAAGCTTCAAAAACGTATTAAAAACAAAAAGAAAACATGATTTTGGGTGGAGTGCGTCTTTGAATTATAATAAATAATTTAAATCAAGGGTTTTCAATGTGTTTCAGGCCAAGGACCCTTAGCCGAGGGAGAGCAGGGACCCCCACTACATCATATATTGTATACAATTGTGTTGCATATCAAACGTTTTTATTCCATGCATCTTGATAAGAAGCTTTCAAAGCTAGCTCACCATATTTAGTGCCTATGTCTTGCCTCCAAATGATGGCTTCATAGATTAGTTTGACAGCACTATGTTGGATTAAAGCCTCACAATGTAACTTTTTTTGTCATGAAAAATCACACCCAGTGTGAAGTGGTCGGTGTGGTCACAGTGGTCATCACAGTGATGGAAGAAGTCATGGAAGAAAAGTAATATTGTGGACCAACCATTGTACACCCCTAACTTTAAAAAAAACATAAATGTGTTTTTTTAAAGTGCATAGTCCTATTTATAGGGCTATGCACATGTGTCATGTTTCACTAGCCAATCACAGTCCTGAATAGACTGTGATTGGCCAATCACGGTGCAGGGTTAGGGGGGTACAATGGTGGCCAATCACAGCGCAGGGTTGGGGGGGTGCAATCGAATGTTGATGTCCAAACCTCACATATAGGGGCGGTTTCACAGCCCAAAAATGGTCCAATCTGTATGCTAGAGTATGTTAATACAATATAACTTATACAATTGGGGTGGTTGTATTTTGTCTCCCTGCTGTTCTATTGAGACATTTAGATCGTGTCAAAGGTCTTGTCTCGCCTAGACACAGGATCTGACACGAATTTTGACCTGATGGTCAAGATTCAATTTATCCCCCGAGCAAGCAGGCCCACTCTATTTGCTCAATGGTAAAACATTCAGCACTTGCGCTGGAAACCGGGTTCAAATCCAGGGTAGAAGAGGAAAGTTACATAGTGTATTTTCAGACATTTAACATTTTTGGGGTGAAAAAAGTCCCTATCACACTTTTAGTCCAGTCTTTCTGGATTAAGAGCGTCTGCTAAATGCCTAAACTGTAAACTGTAAAAATGTGGTGCCCCCCTGTAGTAACTCTGAGGAACCCCTAGGGGTCCCGGACCCCCCCTGTTGAAGACCCCTGATTTAAATAACTTTAAATAACCATCATGTAGTTGGCTGCCCTTACCAACATTTGCGCGCCTCAAGGTGCAGAGAATTTGTGACACTGTGGAGACTAGCCATAGGGGCACGGCCAAGCATGTGGGGATAATATAAAGCAATGCTTTATATTTCCTATTTTACTGTGAGTCACAGATAGCTTAAATTCTTACCTGGGTTGACTTTTCCATACAAGAAATGTTGGGAGCGGAATGGAAGAGACGAGTAGAGCAGAAATGGCAGGCAGTGGGGTGGGAGATGGCGTTTGTGTGCATGTCAACCTGTCTTAGCATTTCCACATTCACTCACTCGTTTCTCTTTTATATTTACTCTGAGCGTGGCACACAGGTGTCAAAGAAAAGTCTACTGAGGCTCTGACCGTGAAGGTTTGAATGGGGTACACACGCACACGCGCACACACGCACGCACGCACACAGACACACTCACAGGGAGAGGCTTTTTAGCGTTGGTGTGTACTCCACTGTCAGAGAGCCAACAGCAGAGGCAGCAGTCAGGTTCTGAGTCTAAAAAGAGGAGACAGTCAGACCCAACACACACAGAGAGAGAGAGAGAGAGAGAGAGAGAGAGAGAGAGAGAGAGAGAGAGAGAGAGAGAGAGAGAGAGTGAGAGAGCACAGAAACATTGCTCTCTGGTCAACCAACAGGCTGGACTGGGAGGCAAAGGGATGGGAGGGATGTAAAAGAGGGAGAGAGAGAGAGCGGGGGGGTTGTCAGAGAGAAGCAAATAGATTCACAGGAGAGTGGAAGAGAGAGAGAGACAGAGGGAAAGCAGGAGGTGGAGAGAGGGAATGAGAGAGAGAGAGAGAGAGAGAAGAGAAGAGAAGAGAGAGGCATTGCCCGTGCAAAGAGAAGTGAGGACTCTATACATAGACAGCAATAAAGCCAGTCAGCTACAGCCAATACTGCACTGTAGGACCAATGTAGAGAGACATGCTGGACCTAACATGGGATCGCCGATGTTAATGTGGACTAAATGTGATTCAGCAACAGCCCACAAATTCAACTTGTTTGTGTTCAATGCGGGTCCTGGATCTGGAGGAAAGCCCGAACCTCATGGCAGGAGTGAAGGAGCCACTGGTGTGCGGAACTGACGAGGGACTCATTCTGTTCCGAAGCTGTGAAGACTAGGCGACGAAGTCAAGGGATTTAGTTGAAGATGCCACTTAAGTCAACATGGGATTGATTTCATCTCTTACCTGGCACAGAAGACTTGGCTATTAGGCACTAATTTCAAAGCTAAACCTGTAAGGACTCATCAGCCGAAGGTGAGCGAAGGGGAAAAAGTGATCAGTATGTGGCCAACAACCTAAGTATGGTGTAAATGTGTAGAAAAAATGAGAACCAGCTCAAGGATTATTCTGCTACTCTAGATTAGATTTCTATCATCACAAAACACCATGCCTCGCTTTGCATTCGGACTGAAAGAGTGTGGTATCCGATCGAGAAAGGTCTTGACGCAATCTCTGATCTATGGTGTTTGAGGCCTGTCATGCGCCCCCTCAGAGAGAGGAGTTGCGATCAGCTGCCCTAAAGGATGATGGATACCCAGCATATGCTGTAAAAGGATGGAACCTCAAACCAGATCCACCTGAAGGATTACAAATAAACCTAGACTCAGGGTTCCTGGGTCCGATGCCTCTGTTTATCGCTGGACACCCTGTTGAGCCTAGCTTCTACATTGTGTGCCGTCGTTGCCCACCATGCTGCGAGCAGAGACGGCGTGTAGGTGACCAAAGCTCTCGGATGCTGGGGCAACTACCCTTGGCTCCCATGCAGGTGTGAGTGTGTGTGTGTGTGTGTGTGTGTGTGTATGTGTATAGAGTACACGTACATGTGGGCGTCGGTGCTATGTTGAGTGTGTCGGGCGTTGCACCGGCTCCGTCGGGTCATGAGTGGTGTTTCCGTTGTTCGGTGGGTGTGGACTGCAGCGATCCGGAGCCCCGCTGCATCTGGCTCGCTGTGTTGCAAGGTGTGCCGTCCCGCCCCTCACCCCTGGTGACCCCCATCGCCTCTCCCAGAAGACGGGGGCCCCGGAGGCTTATGCAACATCACCGCCTTTACTGGGTAAGAGGGGGATATAACAAGAATTCAAAGTGATGATAATGCTTTCACAGCAAAAAAAATTATAAACTCCTTTTAACTTCTAAAAGGTCTTATACCCAAATGGCAACTTTTCTTTTTACATCCTTTAGCCTAAATATTAAACTACTTGTTAGAATGGATATTCTTTTGCAGTGCTAATTTCCTGGCATCAGTCCAGTGTCCAATACCAGCATCAGCTTGTGCATAGTTAGATTGACTGGTCTAAAAACAGCCATTGCCGTCAACAGTCTTGAGAGTCTCTGCCATCATCCCCCTCCTAGGCCTAACTGATCTGATGACAGCAGACAGGTATATATATCCTCTGAGATGCATCTTCCGCCATCTTACTTCAACCTTTCGCGTCTGCTTCGATCAGCGTAGGTGACGAGAGAAAGACGTGATTGTTGACTCAACTGTACGGTACCTCTCCTTCCCGCTGGTGTGATGTAAACCAGTGGTTCTCAAACTTTTTAATCTCACAACTCGTCGGGTGTACAAATGTCCTGTAGGACCCCACCTTGAGAATCACAGATGTAAACCATTAAACAAAACTCACAATGTAATACTCCACGGTTGCTTTGAGGGTTTTATATGTTCTTACCCAATGATCTCATGCATCTATCAACGTCTTTCCGCTTCATTTTGCAACCTACACATTCACAGTGACTCATGCATTGTTTTTAGCTGCATGACTGACCTGCCTGTAACATTTCGTTAGCCCCATGAAAAAATACTTCAACCTCCTTTATGAGTTGGGCTATTTTCATAGCCCTGTGGGTACCATTCAAAACACGCGTCATTTTAAATGAAAAGGTTTCTCTTCAACGATTTTGCTGATCTAGATTTGTTGTGGTCGTTTAGAAGAGTGGGCCTTGCTTGCCAGGATGCTCATCTGCAAGTAGAGTGAGACTGATTGAGAGTGAGATAGATTCAACACTTGCTGTCTTCATTCAGTTATCGTGTGTGTGTGTGTGTGTGTGTGTGTGTGTGTGTGTGTGTGTGTGTGTGTGTATTTTTGTATATTGATATAATATTTATGATGACGCTTAACACTTTCACACGCACGCGTTTGTGTGCACAGTATGTGTTGCTTTGTTTCTGCCTACTGTAGGTATTATATAATGGATTGCAAAAGAAGCATGCTGACTGCAGTAGCTAAAGGGAGCTCTCACCACTTTTGTGTGTGTGTGTGTGTGTGTGTGTGTGTGTGTGTGTGTGTGTATCTCTCTGTTACAGAGACACACATGCGCGCACAGTACACACACATACAGAGAGTATGTGTGTGTGGCTGCACATGTGTGTCTGTGTAACAGAGAGAGAGAGAGAATTCAATGACTGTACTCTGTACTGTATGTGTTCTTGTTGTGTCATCTTCGCAAGTGATTTGGCATTTGGTTAGTTGGTATGTTTGTTTACATGCTTTCAGTGGCGTGTGTGTGTGGCTGCCTGCAATATTCAACTGTGCATCAGAAATCATTGTCTCCGCCAGGCTGGACGGCTGAAGGCCAGAAACAATGTTTCTGTCCGTCCGTGTGTGTGTGTCTGTGAACTGCTAATCTCTGGCACCATTGGACCGATTGGTCAAAACACACTTTTTGCTACTACTATCTCTGTGGTCACATGATCAAGATGTATCAGTCCGATTTTTCTGATTCCATTCCAATTGGCTATGACTGCCTTCCAAATGTTGTGGGCTCTCGGTAGGCAACCCAGCCCGGCGGAGACCTGCGCTCCGAGGAGTGCACTTCTCTTGTTCAATTTGTTTTCAGACTGTGTGTGTGTATGTTAGGGATGAATGATATAGGAACTAGAATGGTTTGCTCAGTGGAGCAGAGAATCTCTTTAATATTAATGTCCAAATATGGAGTTCCACACAGCAAGTATGGAGTTCCACACAGCTGGGAAAGACTGGTTCGGTGGATTATGAATTCACAGAATGTGAAAAATATTCACTTTTCAGTCCGGGAATAAGTACAATAGTACATGTCTACATTTGTATTAAAAAAGGAAAGGGAAAAACACAGTACTAACACTTTATTTTTAGTTTTGAGTTCCTTGGCCAACTGGCAGCGTGCACAAGAAAGTTGATGCTGATCAGTGTAGTGGCTTGCGAGATTACGCACGCACGCACGCACGCACGCACGCACGCACGCACGCACGCACGCACGCACGCACGCACGCACGCACGCACGCACGCACGCACGCACGCACGCACGCACGCACGCACGCACGCACGCACGCACGCACGCACGCACGCACGCACGCACGCACACACACACACACACACACACACACACACACACACACACACACACACACACACACACACACACACACACACACACACACACACACACACACACACACACACACACACACACACACACACACACACACACACAGAGAGAGAGAGGGGGGTGAAAACACAATCTGAACATAATGATTTCAGAGGGTGAATTAGGCCTAAGGCATTTCAATACTCTGACTCAACATGACACCTCTGTGAACACAGAATATGTGTGGAAAACAGTTACCAAGAAGTCATTCAATCGTTATTATTCATCAGATGGACTTTTTAGACCATTTTAGTCATAACAATTTTGAACAGTGTTATTTTGTCACATTTGTTTTGAGTACAATGCGACTGATTGACCCAATTTGTCTTAGCTATCCTTGCTGAAATTAGCTATCCTGTCTGAAGGGTGCTGTAGGGTAATGTACCACAAGTAAGACGCGCGAACGCGGTAAGCGAACGCAAAAAAAGAAAAAAAAGAATGAAAAAAAATATTTTAAAAAAAGTAACCAATAATTTTTTTTTTTTTTTTTTTTTTAAATCTGCGTTAAAAGGAGCATCTTAGAAAAATACAAATTCCCCAAAAAAAAACGTGGAATAATTTTTGAACAATTCAACAAAGTGTTTGAAGTGCCTGTTTCACCCACTTCCGGGGGGCGGAGCCAAAATCCGAGCCCGATGTATTTGTTCGTAGACCCCCACTTAGGGGGGGTAGAAAAAGTTTGGGAGCGATTCGGGCACTTTTCATTTAACATGGGGTTTCAATGGGGAGTTTTTAGGAGCCTTCTCCGGGGCGTGGCTTCCGGGGGAAGGGGCGGGCTTAAACGCAACCTTGACAGGTGTGTTCAGTTTTCAAAGACCTTTCATTTGATGTATGGTACGTCTAAATTGGACATTTACTTATCTCAGAGGAGCTGCACACAGGCAGTGCACACAGGCAGTGCACACGGAGACACAGAGACACAGAGACACAACCCAAGCAGGGTTACATAGTAAGCTCCACTTGGTCGGAGGCGCGGCTTCGCCGCGCCTCCTCCCGCGTTCGCAATAACTGTAGTAAGGTCATTAAAGGGATATTTCACTTTCAAATAAAATAAACATTAAAATAAATATTTTTAAAAAATGAAAAAAGGTTATGGCAAAATCACGGCCCCCTCACACATTAGTAGGACACTCTAATGCGTGAGGGGGCCGTGATTTTTCCATTACTTTTTTCATTTATTTTTAATATATTTTTTAAATGTTTATTTTATTTGAAAGTGAAATATCCCTTTAAAGATACAGAATGATAGTGGAGCAATGGAAAAAACACTATATGTGTGTGTTATGGGCTGCTAAGCCTATAGCTGTGCTATGCTTGGACCTGGTAGAATTTAGGGCAGTGTGTAAAAGTGAGACGCTGGCATTGTTGGCATTTCGCACCAGAGAGAGAGGGAGCGAGAGAGGGGGTGGGGGTGAGTGAGTAGAGTTGTCAGCATATCTCACACTCAAGCTTTTGTTTACATACACTTGCATGTGAAATGTCAGGTGAAAGAAGATGAGTAATTTTAATATGGAGTCATCCCATTTCCCAACCCACACTTTCCCATCCCACACAGGATTTTTATGGGGCATACCTCTGTTAGTGATGTACAGCATGCATACTTCCATATGTGCCTGGTTGTAATGCAGGTGGAGTGTTGCTGTGTAAGTGAGTGAAAACACGCACGCATGCACGCACACACGCACGCACACACACACACACACACACACACACACACACACACACACACACACACACACACACACACACACACACACACACACACACACACACACACACACACACACACACACAGTGGTACGGTACATTTGTCAGATGTGATGAAACGGAGGAACGTTCTGGGGTTATTTTCAGGGTGTTCCTGAACCCATGCCTAATATCCTCGGTAGAATAACATCCAGTCTTTGTTTTTTATTTAGGCAGGGTTCATGGGTGCTACAGCACTTCCAGCTGAGGCCAATATTTCCAACAACATTATCTAATGATATGCAAGGAAATCAGTCATATTCACCCCGTCTGGCTGGCTGGGACTGAGTTATGTTTTATGAGATGTTTGTTTTCGTTAGATGTTTGTTAGTCTTGTTTTTTTTGTCATGTCTGTAGCATTACATATATGACTATATTGTTGTCTTATTGTAATCACATTAACGTGTGAAAATGTTGAATTGATTTGCTTCCGCCCTGGAAAGTATGTGTCCCCTCCCTGATGCTGGAGCTATTCTTGGAGCTGAAGGCTTCCCTGAATCGCTGCCTACACCAGGCGGCTCTACAATCCACTTCCTGCCTCGAGAGAGACTCACACTTCCTGTTGTTCTTGTAAGGTTTTAGGGCCTGGGTCAGGTCACCAACTGGCTGAGTAGTTATGTTGTGTGTGTGTGTGTGTGTGTGTGTGTGTGTGTGTGTGTGTGTGTGTGTGTGTGTGTGTGTGTGTGTGTGTGTGTGTGTGTGTGTGTGTGTGTGTGTGTGTGTGTGTGTGTGTGTGTGTGTGTGTGTGTGTGTGTGTGTGTGTGTGTGTGTGTGTGTGTTGCATACGCGTGCATGTACGCGTCTGTTTCCATCAGAGAGAGCACGTGTGAGATGTACCTGACAGATTTGAGACAGTATACCATGCATAATGATGATGATGATGTGTGCATGGGGACGTTTATAGCTTATACTGTAGGTGAAGCCAGGCAGGGGTTGACACTAACGGTTGCCCGACTGCCCGTGGCAAACATGAAACATTCGGGCAAGTGGAGTTTGCTTTCAGGTGCATTCCATCTTCATTAAATATTCTAGGCTATTTATAAACAACAATGCTACCGTTTTACACTCATTTGCACTCATTCTGGTTTTTCAAAGTGACTGTCACCACTCGGCAGTTATCGATTGGATTTAACATTTTATAATGGAAAATGTACTTTTCGGGCAAGTGGGCATGGCCTTTGGGCAAGTAGAACACGACCTGTACTTGCCCGACAGGCAAGTGCCTCTGAGACCTTAGTGTCAACGCCTGCCAGGGCATTGTGGGTGTGAATAGGAACAGAGCTGTTTGTTCTCTCTATAGGAAGTTGCTACTTGTTTTGGATGGAACCTACTGTATATCTTGGGAGTGGACTGTCCGAGGATGCAATCTGTCTCAATAGCAAAACCTTAGTGGATGGAGTGTCCATACCAGACTAGAAAAACATATATATGATGTGTCGGATAATCTATTTAATTAAAAATAATAATGTAATTTTTACACATAGTCAAGATCCAACTTTTTTTTTTTGTCACATGTGTAGTTAAATGTTTTCTGTGGCAGATTCTGCCAGTCTGTGCTAGCAATGTCCAACATAATAATAAAAACAATAAAGACCTAGGAACAATAGTTAATAAGATTATAATACAAGTATTAAGCATTAATAACCTTATACTGTAGGTGTGCAAAAACACCTATACGGTTATGTCAATATCAGACATTTAGAATTTGGAATTGCATCTTCCCTGGAATACTGAGGTAGGATGACTGTAGGATGTGTTGCAGCCAGAGGGAAATGTAGCCTACAGAAAATATAATATACATATATTGATGTTGAATTGATAACGTTCATTAGTTCTCCAGTTTTTGTCTAGTCATCTTAAAATACAGGTTTTCTGTATAAAGACTAAAGTTTATTTCCATATTTGTGCATTCTTAGTGACTGTGCATGTCTGAAGTGCAGGGCTGAGCATTGACTCACCCGCATCCTACATCCTGTTATACTTTCTGTGAAGGTGTGTGCCCCCTTGACCGTGTATTGTTCACAACATTTTCCAGGTGTCTGTTTATAAGACCTAGTAAGTTCTTTTTGTTCTATAAAGGTTATTAATAGCCAGACCTGTATATATTTTTAACTCTGCCATTGTTGGATTGAGGCAATACATTTGATTATGGGTGAGGTTGTTAAAGAAAATAGAGCTTCCTTCTGAGAGAGAGAGAGGAAGTTACTGCTAAATTCCTGACATTGGTGGAATTCTACTTAGGTGGGGTTGGATTGAGTTCTTACCCTGCTCTCTTCCACCCGTGTGAGAATGCTGTTCGTTGACTAGTACTACAGTTATTGCATTCAACTCACATGTGTCGTCCAAGCTTGTTACCAATCTCAGAAATCTTGGACTCAATGCCACCCCATGTAACTGAATCCTGGATTTCCTGACAGACAGACCCCAGGTGGTGCAGACTGGCACCAGCACCGCCTCCACACTGACTCGCGGCTCGCTGCACTGCCACTGGAGCCCCCCAAGGGCGACTGTGTGGCCACACACGTCATTATAAAGTTTGAGGACAACACCGCCATTATCAGCCTGATTACAGACAATGATGAGATGGCTTACAGACAGGAAATGAGAACCCTGACTTTGTGGTGTCAGGATAACAACCTCCATCTTGTCATCAGCAAAACAAAACAGACCATCTTGGGCTATAGGAGGCTACAGGGAGCAACCCGCCCCCCCCCCTCACATCAACAAGACTGCAGTGGGGAGAGCGAGCAGCTTCAAGTTCCTCTGGGTTCACATCAGCAATGACCTAGGCTGGCCACACACTGTAGTTTGTGTGAAGGTGCATGCTAATGTGACGTGCTCAGCTGCATCACGTTCACACAAAGTTGAACACGATGGCTGTCACTAGCTTAGCATATTAGTTGATCCATATATGTACATAATATACGTATGTCCCTCTGTCTGTCCATCTGTAATGACGCAATACACTATCATCAGAACACAAGACCATCAAACTTCATATATTAGATGAAAGGGAGCCTACTGCCGGGCCTCAGCCAAACGAAGGCAAGCCCAGTGCATCACAGGAGCAGGACAACACTGCAATTATAGAGAATACACTGGAGCAGCTCGGACAATTGAAGCCTCTTTTGATGATTTTCATGATTACATTTTTTTAATAAAATCTATACTTTTTGTACTTAGCACCTTAATAAAAGAGGCTTCAATTGTCCGAGCTGCTCCAGTGTCTTCAGTACAATTCATACTCAACTCAATATTGGACATATGGTGCAATCTGGTGCTCAAAGGTCAAGGACACTGGGGCACGCCGGTAGCTGACCAGATAGTGTGTCGACCACCTAATTGCAGCATATCTTCCCCCTCTCTGCCCTCACTCAACTTCCTGTCTCTCTGAGTCCGCACTGTCCTGCCTCAATAAAGGCAAAAGAAAATCTGCCTAAAAATAATCTTCAAAAACTAGCCAAGCAGCCACATAGCTCAACTATGTACACCTCTAGGTTCTTCTTGTTTTAACCCAATTAACCTGCTCCATCTTCTTTCCTGACAGACCAAAAAGCGGAGAGATGGCATGGTGTCGTCCAATGAGAACAGGCGCCGGCCTCTGTCGTCGGGTGAAGTGGAGGGCATGGCATGGCATGGTCCTCGAACCGTGTTCCTCCAGAAGAACTCGCAGGGATTCGGTTTCACACTGCGCCACTTCATCGTTTACCCGCCCGAGTCGTCCCTCCACACCAACATCAAGGTAAACATAGGGGTCATCACTAGAATGTCGTAGGGCAAAAAAAACATTTGATAAATAAAAAGGGTCTGGAGTTCTCGGAAGTTCAAAAAAGTATAATAAAGGTGCTCTTTGGTTGGGGACTGAAAAAAACAAGGCACTCTTCTGGTGTAAAAAGCCTTTATTGATGTGGTTATTTCATTATGGAATTTAATTAAAAAAACTGGGATAACCGACGCGTAGCGGCCCCACGGCCTTCTCCAGGGTACCCAATTGAGTGTCTTTGGGTGAGCCCAAAACTCAACTAAAGCACAGACTTTAGCAGTAACCTTTATCAGTGATATCTGTGCGGGTGAACCTGATGTAAACATGAGTGAATTCATCTCCATACTGGATCCCAGACAGTCTGTTGGGTCTGAAGTTCAGACAGACATAGCAAATATAAGGCTGTTAGGCCTGTCGGGGCTAACAGCTATTTTCATTAAATATTCTGCAGCCTAGTTGTTTCTCTGCCCTCCCTTTTAGTTATCTCACTTTGTGAGATGTTTTACATACATAATGAAGAAGGTTTTAGAGTGAATTCTAATACAGCTCAAACACATACACTGCACACACACACACACACACACACACACACACACACACACACACACACTCACTCACTCACTCACTCACTCACTCACTCACTCACTCACTCACTCACTCACTCACTCACTCACTCACTCACACACGCACACGCACACGCACACGCACACACCATCTAGTAATGGACACTAGATGATCAGCCCTTTAAACTAATCTTATGTAATGAGCCATGCTACAGCTAATCTGATAAGCTAACCTTTTGTAGCTGCAGGGTTAAACCTGTACCAGCTGACAGGGTCATGAGCTTAAAGGGCGATTCCACATCTTTGAGCCACAAAAGTGCAGCCCCAGCACGTTCCAAGAGACTTTGATGTTGAACTTACACTAGACGTTGTTGATCAGTTTTATTGTTTGAGATTTGATGTCTAATGGGTTGGTAAAACAACAATAAATACATAGATAAATAAATAAATAAATAAAGTTACATTTTGGAAAGTAACTGCCACTGTGGCTTATAAACAAAATATATTTTCTATGATCATTTCTTTTACTTTGTATAACCCTGTTATGAACGTCTTACTCATTTCATTTGTAATGCGTGTCCATCCTTGGGACCCACAACCACACAGACCTCTGGGTATTGCAGTTTTCTCTCTCCAACCAGCCTGTACAGTAGCTGGTGTTGTGGTCTATGTCACGATCCCTGGATGGCCAAAGGCCCAGGTCTTTGTCTGGACAAGTCAGGATGGAATGAGCTAGGTCAGCGAAGCCTCAAAGCCCCTCATCTAGGTCCAGTCAGTCAGACAGTCTGTCTGTCAGTCAGTCAGTCAGTCAGTCAGTCAGTTGGTCAGACAGTCCGTTAGCCAAGCCAGCGGTATGGTTGCTCAGCAACCCCCCAAACTGTCCAGTCAGCTCGGGCTGTTCTGACATGTTTCTGGGGGGAAATGTGTGTGTGTTATCAGTGTTGAGTAAGCTGCTGGAAAGTGTTGTTAGCTACGCCACTGGTTCTCCATGCGGGGTCCAGGGATCCCCACGGGTTCTTGAGGAGATTCCAGGGGAACCGGGTCCCCAGCTAAATGATGAATGGTTAGAAACCAAATGGACCCTTGTGGGCCTGTAACTCAGAGAGTATACAAATGGAAACAAATAGCCCGGTTAGGGTTTTGTACACTCTCAGAGTTAAATTAACACAGAGGATTTTACAGTAAAGATTGGGGTCCCAGAGATAAAAATCATATCAAATGGGGGTCCATGGCATAATGCATAATCAAACTGGGGGTCCTTCAAATTGAAAAGCTTGAGAATCACTGAGCTAAGCTAGCAGTTACTGTACTTTAAATGAAGCTTCACTACAGTGTACATTACAAGCTAAGCTACAGAAACATAGAAAAATAAGTTTACTACATCAAAGCTTTTTTTCCCCCCAACATTGAACCAACTTCATTTCAAGTCAATGCTGTCTCGGGGATCAATAAAACTGTCTGACAAACAGAGGCAGGCAAAACAAGTTCAGTTCAATGATTTATTAAACAATAAGCAGCCGCTGTCACTGCTCCAAAATCAATTTGGCAAAATGAAAGAAAAGAAAGTGCTCCACATAATAACAAAAAGCAGGTGCTGTGTGTGTGTGTGTGTGTGTGTGTGTGTGTGTGTGTGTGTGTGGGGGGGGGGGTGGGGGTGTGTGTGTGTGTGTGTGTGTGTGTGTGTGTGTGTGTGTGTGTGTGTGTGTGTGTGTGTGTGTGTGTGTGTGTGTGTGTGTGTGTGTGTGTGTGTGTGTGTGTGTGTGTGTGTGTGTGTGTGTGTGTGTGTGTGTGTGATAATGGATTTTATTTCTAATGCACTTTACATTTGTGAAAATCTCGTGCTACATCTAAGTGCTACATAAAAAGAATCATCACACCACTAAGAAACTGAACAAAACATTTAAAGCATGAGGGCATAAAGCCTAGAGGTAAGACCAGAGTAGCTAAAAAGGTAGGTCTTTAGTCCTCTCTTAAAGGAATCAACCGACTGTGGTGCTCTCAGGTGGGCAGGGAGGGCATTCCATAGTTCGGGGGCTTGGTCTTGGGGGTTATGAGGAGGTTAGCGTTTGAAGAGCGGAGTTTGCGAGTCGAGGGTTGTGGGGAGAGTTGCCGTGGATGCACTGATGAGTTAACAGGGATATCTTGTATTCGGTCCGGGAAGAGACAGGAAGCCAGTGGAATGAACGGAGGATGGGTGTGATGTGTTTGTGTCTGCACACTCTCATCAGGATCCTAGCAGCACTGTTCTGGATATACTGGAGCTTTTAAAGGCTTTTGCTAGGTATCCCGATAAGAAGTGTGTTACAGTAGTCCAACCTGGAACATTTGCAGGGCAAACTGTCAGTTAAATCGAAACTCAATAACTCAATGCAAACCACAATAGCAAAATAATATGCTTGCTTTAACAATTTGGCAAAAACTGGTCCTCTAAATAAAAGTTGGTGGGTGTGCGTGTGTGTTATGAATCAGTTGCAACTTTATTTAGTTTAAATTACATTCATATTCTTGGGATTGTGTCCTTATTATCAGGCATAGGTGTTGTAGATATTAGTGCTAGTTTCTCTGAGCTCATAAACGCCACCCTGTGGTCTTGTTTTCCACTACAAGTCTGCTCTACACTGTTCTGTTTCTCACACAGGATGAAGAGAACGGAAACGACACTGGGAAAGGTGAGTGTCCTTGGTTTCACCCAAGTCATTGCCTGGCATACCACTTTCAATACATCTACAGTATATACAATACTGCCTTCAAGGCAAGCCATTGTTACCAGGTTCCAGGAATAAAATGAGGATTTGTCTCTTCACTCATACCAGATAGAAAGGAACTGCTTAATTCTGTTTAGGATGTCATTATGCTTTTCAATTGTTTCCATCTCTAGATGAATACATAATATTCCTAATATAAATAACCAATGGCAGATCTGTTGTTTAATTTATGTGATGAATGGGCACTGTGTGTTTACTGTCTGTTTTATGCACCGCTTTGCATGAAGGCCATATCCCCTTTGGGGCTAATGAAGATATTTTACTGTCTATTCTGTTCTATGATTAACGAATGCCCAGGATATGCATGGTGTGTGCGTTTGTTTGTTTGTTAGTAACTAGGTGTGGTTCACCAAATTTGGTTTCTGCTCATATTTTCCTTTCAGGAAATGTTGTTGGCTCAGTATTGATGAACATTTACAGTAAGAATAGGGACTGAATCATTAGACATTGGTGTGTGTTTGCGTGTGTGTGTTGTAGCAGGTTGCCAGAGGTCTCGTCTGGAGCCAATGGACACCATCTTTGTAAAGAGTGTCAGGGACCATGGTCCTGCCCACCAAGCTGGACTGTGTACAGGTAAGACAGATCTACATGTGCGCACACACACACACGCACGCACGCACGCACACGCACACGCACACACACACACACATGCTTCACACTCCTTCTCCTGTGTGTGTGTGTACTCAAGGAGACAGGCTGGTGAAGGTGAATGGAGAGAGTATTCTAGGAAAAACCTACTCTCAGGTGATCACGCTCATCCAAAACAGGTGGGTAAAGTCTCATTACATTATATCAGTGGTTCTTCAACCCTCAGGGTTCCTTGATTGGAGTTCCGAATGGACATGTTACGAGTCCATCCGGTTACATTTGTACACTCTCAGAGTTATGAGCCTTGGGTTTTACCTTGGGTAAAAAGAAAATAGTTTTTATTACATTACTTTGTTGAATGCTTTATTCTGAATGGTCAATCGTCTTTTCTCAATAGCAGACTGCTGTTCTCATTAACAGAACATTGCTCTGCCTCTGTTTACATTGCATACAATTTGTAAGCTAATAAAATATTTGTAAAATCAGTATTTTGTATCAATTATTGACTTTGCTCGTAAGTAGCCGTGTAATAAGCAGGTTAATACATAGTGAGGCAGTCAGTATTAGACAATAAAGCCTGCCTCACTGTATATTATCCCCAGTTAATATGACCATTTCTCTAATCTCTTTCTGCAGTGAGAATGCTCTGGAACTCTCCATTATGCCAAAAGATGATGACGTGTTGCAGTTGGTAAGTGTGAGTATTGGATTTCTTCTTCTTTCTTTCCTTATCCCTCTTTCCACATTGTTATAGACCTTTGTCAAAAACATGGCTAAAGTACTTAATTCTGTTTTGTCTTAGTAGGGTATAATCTTTTTCAGATTGCCCACAATGTTAAGAAGCCAACTTTCTGTCTCCTCCAAGTGATCATGTATGTTGTGTTTCAATATACAGTAGCTGATAATAGATTCCATTGATATATCTTTCTGTTTCTGAGAACTGCACAACTTTATAAAAAAAGAAAGAATATTATTTGATTGAGGGTAACAATCTGTTTGACAACAACAAAAAAGAAGGATACACCAATGACCTATTATGGTAACGGAAATGCTATCTTACTAAGTCGAAAGCCGAATTAAGTACGTCGGCAATGTTTAGGAAAACGGCCTATTGTGTATAATGAGGCCATTTAGTTGAAACATCAGATCCAAATGTAAAGGCATGCTGCATGTTGAATCTGTTTGGCTGTCTCCTCTGACTTGTCCATTGCTTCTTGGTTTCCCATCCCTGTCTTTCTTCCTTTTTACATGTGGGCATGTGGCTCTCTCCTCAGGCATACTCTCAGGACGCCTACCTGAGAGGCAATGAGCCATACATGGGAGAGGCCCAGAACCTTCCTGAGCCACCGCCACCCTGCTACCCTTTCTCCAAGCCCAGCTCTGCTGCTCCCCAGCCCGGCCACAACCACCAAAGCCCTGTGGACAACTGGCATTGCCGACCCAGCGCTTCCCTCGCCACATCCCCGCTGGACAACCGCTCCACTGGACTCCACGTCACCCCGACCTCCGGCTGGCCCGGGGGTCACGAGGAGGAGGAGGACAGTGGCAACCATTTTGCCTCGTCAGGACGGCACCGCCGTCGCTCCTCATCCGCCGTGAGTGCGCTGGACTTCCATTTCGCCAACCACAATGCTGCCGTCGCCTCAGCGACCCTGCCCACGCCACGGAAGAGTAGCCTGCCGGTCTCGTCCCGCGCGCACACAGATGCCCTCTGCCACCAGGCACTATCAGACTGGTACTACAGCCAGGCAGAGGCGGCCGAGCACATGTCCCCTCGCCACCGAAGTGTATCTCAGGACCGATTGGCCGAGCTGGGGCTGGGGTTGGCGCTCGGCCCGAAGGCTGCCCGTGGAATATCCGCTGATCAGCGGAATCGAGAGACCCTCCTTTTCCACCACCAGGCAGCAGCTGCCTCCCACGGCCACGACTCCTATTGGCTGGGAGGGTGGGGAGGCATGTCCGGGCCAGGAAGCAGGTCATGCTCAGAGAGCTTGCTGGCGGCCTACGCCGATTACGAACACAGCTATGGCCGCTCGGTGGAAACCCTAGCGGAGGCCTCTGCGCTGGTCTCACAGCCTCCCTCGCAGCCTCCCTCGCAGCCTCTCTTGCAAGCGACAAAAGTTGGTGAGGAAAAAGACCGGAGAGGCTCTAACGGCCAGCATCACCAGACCGTGGTTGTGTCCCCTCTGGTGGCCAATGTCACAGCGCCTCCCAGTGGGAGGCAGAGTGGACAGCAGGTAGCCGAGCCCCAGGCCAGGAGGGTGAAAGAAGACGAGCTGGTGGGCTACAAGAGCTACAGTCCGTCCTTCTGCCGCAAGGCTGACCACATCCTCCAGCAGGCGCACTCCTTCAGGGAACCCGGCTTCAGTGGCACGCATCTCCCCTGGAACGCCAGTAGCAAAAGCAGCCCCACAGACAGCGAAGGAGGGATCGCGCCCCGGCCCCAGTCCACCCCAGCCCTGCTCACATCAGAGGAGGAGAGGGAGGCGGTTTCCCCTGTCCCCTTCAACCAAGATGTAATCCTGAGGCAAAAGCCGCCCTCGGGACGGCGTACAACCATCCACGCCCTTCGGCACCCCAACTACGCGGCGACTGTGGACTCGCATGAGCCCCCCGCTTTAATGCCATCTTCTGGGACTGTCGAAACCCTGTCCCCTGTCTCCGGGGGTCCGAGCATCAACCGCAGGGCCAATGGTAGCCTGGCACCACACACACATGACTCCCTGTCCTCTATTCCCTTCATAGGTTAGTGCCCTCCTCTCACTTGCACCTACAGTATAACCTTTGTGAGTCTGTGCTATGTACTCTATGCCCTCATGTATGTCATGCATACAACATTTGGTTGATGTATTTACAGTGAGTGTTATTTTGTGTATCCATAGCCAATGTTTATGTGTAACTTAAGGAAATACATTGCCGATTTCAAACTTAAATCCCTTTGTTCTGATTGATAATATAGTGTGGCAAAAAAATATGTCTTCTGTGTATGTCTATGTGAAATGTTGACATGGCAAAACAATGACGTCAAATGCATCGTTTTACACCATTGGACGCTTTTGACGAATGTTTCGCGACATCAACATTTCTTGATTTTTGCCACACTATTGCAGATTATCGAGCTCCTCACATCAGAATAATAAGATTTAGGTTGAAAATCATTGGAAGTTTCCATTTAAATAATAAAGAAACTCAACCCCTGTTATCCCCACTCACTTTTGGACCCCCCCCCCCCCCTACCACCAACACCACCACCCCCACCCCCACCCCCCAACCCTCCCAACACATTTGACCTCCACGACCCGCAGATGAACCCAGCAGCCCTACTGTTGACCGGCGGGCCCGCCACGTGCCTGCCAGCGCTGTGGTGTCCTCCACCTCCAGTGCCCAGTCCTCGACTGTGGCCGCCCTCCCTTCCGCTACCGTCACCCCCACCCAAACCTCCTCCTCCTCCCCCTTTGTCCAACTCCGTTTTCAGGAATGCAGTGAGTGACACTTAACCGTCTCGTATCCACTCTCACCTCCATACTCCAAAACTCCCTGCCTCATCAACCTCAAACGTAAAGGGATACAGTGACATTTTAGTATGCAAGAGTTCTATTCCAACACACAATTTATTTTCTCCATTTTGTTAAACAAGGACTTAAAGTCCGAAATTCTCATTTAAGTTGGTTACTGTCCTGGAGAAAGGAAGATAATTTTACTTAATACATTTGCATAACTGGGCAGACACATTGTATGAACAAAGTTCCCTTTGTTTTGTTTCTCTAAAAGTGGCTTGCTAGTATTGTTCCCTTCATTTGAGCCACAGATTTAAAATGTCAGTGTATTCCTTTTAATATACATTTAACACCATAATCCCTCTCTCTGCTCATGTCTTGTCTCATATTCATCACTCACACTCCATAGCAAAGCATCCTTCATTTTGTTGTTAAAATTCACTCACATTTTGATCTATAAAAATTTCAATAACACAGTAGTCTTGTACAGTATATCGTCGCTGTCGGGTGGAAACCTTTATGTCCAAAACCGTTATTATTAGTTTTTACAAAGAATCAGTGAAAATAGCCGATCTACAGGCTCACACCTACAAGCTCACAACTCATCGCGTTGCGTTGTGAGCTTTTAGATCTGCTATTTTCACAACTTTTGTGGGACACTCTTGTAAGTAGGGCATTAATTTAAGAAAAAAACATAAAAGGTTGAATTATGGAGATACAAAGTTTCTGCCCGACAGCAACGATATATTATATAGTTTATGTCTATGTTTTACCCTTACCTCCTCTTGTTTTTCTTTCTTCAATACTTTTGGCTCGTTCAGGTAGTATCAAGGGTCGCCGTTCTTCCTACCTGCTGGCCATCACCACGGAGCGCTCCAAGTCATGTGATGAGGGTCTCAACTCATTCAGGGAAGAAGGACGTGTCTTTGCGTAAGTTTGGACTGGACTTCAGTATCAGTTCAATATTTATTTTGCAGGTTTGTCAGAGGGGAGATTGACCACATGAACCATAGGCGTCCCACTTCTGAGCTTGTCATAATAGGGGAACAATTGACAAAAATAGCAGATCTACAAGAAAGAGATTTGGTGTAGAGGGAGAAAAGGAGTGTATCAAGTATAGACCACAGGGTGAGGCCAACGAAGTACAGGGTTTAAGTCGTTTCTATCTTCCTATCTAGTTTAATAGTTTAATATCTTAAAAGATCACAAATTCTCACAATGTTCTCGCAGTCAAGACAATTATAGTATGTAACATTCGGGTCCATAGAGTTCTTCAAAGGAGTATGGATTTTTTTTATACTGAAACAATCCATACTCTGATGAAGATGCATCAAAGTGGTGATGATCCACCAAAAACATTAGATTCTATAAATGATTTTCTAGACGGTAAGAGCAGTGTGCAGGAATCTTTTCATCTTTAAATTTTAATTTAATTTATTATTTAAGTTTAATTTGAGTTATTTTGAGATGCGAGATATGGATTGAATGTCCCCTACTTGTGTGCAAAATGCTGCCTTAAATACAAACTTTATTTTGTTAACTTTGTCTTGTTAACTTTGTCTCTTCTTCACAGGAGATTGCCAAAAAGGGTCAAGAGCTTTTTCACTGATGGGGTGAGTCCACATAGCATTGATTATCTCATGTTAAACCTTCATCATGCCGTCAACTTGCCACATGAATCATGCAATATCATCCATGAAGAAAGTATTATTTTCCCTCAGTGTTAATTTAGGCCTGAGAGTGTAAACATGCACCCAAATGGACATTTAACATATTTACTGTGTGCTTCAGTCTCTGGAGAGCCTGCGGGTCCAAGAGGAGGCCAGGTCAAAGCGTCACTCCACCTCTGAACTGGGCACCATTACTTTCAGTGACGTTCGTAAAGAGGGCTGGCTGCACTACAAACAGATCCTCACAGAGAAGGGCAAGGTAACATGCACAGTGCACACATGTGTAGTGTTAGCCAGTACCTCTCGTACAAACGTATCCTTACAGAGAAGGGAAAGGTAACACGCACACATGTATAGTGTTAGCTAGTACCTTCTGATACAAACATATCCAGAGAAGGGCAACGTACTGCAACACACATACTGTACATCCAGTGTTAACTAGTACCTCTGGTGGAATTGTCTTGTGCTGTGTTGTGTTGTCTAAACTAGCTGTACCTCTGCCACCAAAGCTATTTCTTGTACATTTATCATGTTTGGTAGTAGTAGTTGTGATTATTTTCTATTGGTAAATAAAGTGCATCTCAGTTCTCATACTTTCTCTGAATCTGATCTCTCTCACACACACACACACACACACACACACACACACACACACACACACACACACACACACACACACACACACACACACACACACACACATACACACACACACACACACACACACACACACACAGTTATTTAAAGGTTATGTTTCTATTTTTCCGCATCCCAGAAAGTAGGTGGTGGAATGCGTCCGTGGAAGCGGGGCTTCTCCGTGCTGCGCTCCCATTCGCTCTTCCTCTACAAGGACAAGCGAGAGGCGGTCCTTCATGGGGCAGGGGCGGGGCCCGGGCAGGACGAACACCCTCCCATCAGCATCCGCGGCTGCCTGATCGACATCGCCTACAGCGAGACCAAGCGCAAGCACACGCTGAGGCTGACCACTCAGGACTTCTGTGAGTACCTGCTGCAAGCCGAGGACAGGGATGACATGCTGGCCTGGATACGTGTCATCAGAGAAAACAGCAAGACCGACAACGAGGTCAGTTCTCTGTGCAGTTTGTGTGCCGTTGCAAGTGTGCACGGTATGCACGCACTTGCACATACACACATGCACATACTGTACACATATACTACATACTTATGTACGTATGTACACACACACACACGCACACGCACACACACGCGCGCGCGCGCACACACACACACACACACACACACACACACACACACACACACACACACACACACACACACACACACACACACACACACACACACACACACACACACACACACACACACACACACACACACACACACGTACACGTACACTCATAACTGGAGTTTCACATTTGTTGCAGGATTTCGGATTCTCAAGGCAAGCACTGATCAACAAGAAACTGAATGATTACAAAAAACAGAGGTATGTATGTATGTTGCCTTGCATTAATAGTGAAATATATTTATCAACTCAGTCTTTATTTATAGAGCACATTTAAGAACGACCAAGATCGAGCTAAGTCCTTTACAGAAGATGAGAGAAAAAATACATAAACCCCAAAAAAAAGAGACAAAGAAAGCAGAGAGACAAAGAAAGCAAACAGAGAAAATTACAAAAAGGCAAACGACACACGATAAGGGCCACGAATACACACGCAAAGTTGAAAGCATAGAAAACAAGTGAGTCTTTAATGATGATTTAAAAGCCTCCAGTGACTGGGCACCATAAATATGAAGGAGGCAAGCTATTCCCAAGCCTAAGGGCAGCTGCCGTAAAAAGCTCGGTCAGTTTTTTTTCAAGTTTTTTGGCTGTTTTTTGGCCCAGTCAGATGCAGTTGATTAGCCGAACTGAAGGTTCTAGTTGGGGTGTGTCAGTGTGTACAAGTTCAGGCCTGAGTGATGATTAGTTGATTTTTTTATTAGTGAAATATATTTTATTCACAACTTTGATCTGTTTTCTAAATGTGAAAAGTCCGTGAATTTGTAATGATTATAATTTGTCCGAGATTATGAATTAAATAAAAAATACTATATAATAAAAAATTGTCTTCTAAGTTGACCTAGTTAATCATCGCGGGGCCTGCAGAATTTCTTTGGTGTTTGAAGTTCATTAATTAAAGTAATTAACTTCACCTGAGGAAGACTAAACTTGGTTGAAATGTGCTTTACATTTATTTACTTTGCACCAGTGATTGAATATATGGAAGTGCATAACATTATCTTTTGAAGATACAATAGTCTGCCCAAACACATTCTATTTCTATGGTATTTGTCTGAAAAGTTGAAGAACATCTTAGAACAGGACACTTTACAGTCATTCACTACTTAGACACTGTATCTTTCACATATAAACATTGTGTATTTCACATATAGACATTGGATATAGATATTGCCATATTGTTCATGTGTCTTTTGCCCTTGAGCTTGACTGATCTTGTCTCTTTCACTGTGTGCAGTTCCACAGTTAACAAGCCGGATGCATCTCCCAGAGCTCATAGAATGATACCTCCTTTCCTCCTGGCAAAGACAGACAACGCCTCAATGAACCGCTCCTCCAAACCTGGTGGGTAGAAGCAATAAGTCTCAGGTCCAGTGATTATCTCTAAAACACTGGTTTGTGTGTGTGTGTGTGTGTGTGTGTTGCCCCTACTGAATCTGTCTGTTTCTCTGTGTGTTCAGATGATAACAAGATGTTGTGGGGCATCAACCTTATGAAGAAGAGCAAGAAGACAGGAAGTCCCAAGGCGTTTGGTATCAGACTGGAGGACTGTCAGCCTGCACTTGACCACAAAGTATGCTCAGCATGAACTCTCATTATTGTTTGTGTGACTTATACAATATATAAAACAATGACAGTTTGTTCAACCATCACCAAACGTGCTGGATATTTTCGATTAAGCTGCAGAAACATGTCCCCAAAATGTTTTTGAAAATGACCAATATCGGGTGTCAATATTGCAAAAAAAACAACAACACGTGGTTTGGAACAAATTTGGCCTTAAAATAGTGAGTATCTGTCCAACTCCAATTGTGATAAAGCATGTAAGTCATCTAATACAAGTGTCAGAAACTGTCAATGTTCTAGACACCTCGCAGCTTTCAACTTCTAATAGTTTTTGTTGACTTGAATCCCTGAATAGCTGCTTTGCACTACACAGGGCTATGTCTGTATGTTAACTTACATTATGATTGGTCCATGGGTAAGATGACCACTTGATTACGCTCTTGTAAGATAAATAGATTACGCTCTTGTAAGATAAATAGTTTTAAAATAAGTTTTGTAAAGCTACAATCCATATATTTTATGTCCATTGTCTACTTTTGTAGAGAGAGGTCATTACATGTCTGAACTACAATAATTATAGTGGCACATTTACTGTGCAATCTGGTGCGCTGTCAGATTCAAATAACTTTATATACAATGTCAACCAGTACGTGTCCTACCTGACACCAGGGTTGACATTTCTCAAAGGATGAGTAGAGAGACCACCTCCAACCACTGCAGATGTATTAGTTATACTGTATTAAAACACTCTACCATACAGATTGGTTGAAATATCATTTTATTCATTAAAATAATTCCCGGATTGTAGCTTTAAGATGAAAAATATCTTAATTTACTTACATATTCATCTTTTAATAAGATTGAAAATAACAAACTATGTTGTGTAGACAGATGCCGAGTTTGCCATTTCTTGTCATTGTTGTTACTTTGTAGCACATTCCATAATTCCTCCACTCCACCCCTGTAGTAGACACAGGTTCATATCTCATATTCTGACCTTGTATTTTCAAAGTAACCCCTGATAAGAGCGTCTGTGCGATTTCCTTCTTGCCCCCCACACCCCCAATTATATCCCTCCCTTTCTCGTCTTCCTGCTTCCTTCCTTCCTTCCTTCCTTTCTCTCTCTCTCTCCCTCCTCCATCTTCCTGAATGTCCCTCTGTCTCTGTGCCTGCTGTCTTGCAGTTTGTCCCTCTGATAGTGGAGATGTGCTGCGGTGTGGTGGAGAGCTCTGGTCTGGAGTATACGGGCATCTACCGGGTTCCAGGGAACAACGCCGTAGTGTCCAACCTGCAGGAGCACCTCAACAAAGGCATGGAGATCAACACCGCAGAAGAGGTAGGGATGGTCATTTAGTTGGTGTGTCACATGCTTCCTGCAGTGTTCAATATTCAATACCAAGTGCAATACTCTTTAGAACTGTCTATATATCCCTGTATTAATTTATTTAGCACCCATATTTCTATCAGTGTAATCAATCATCATGTATATATGTACAGTATATATTTGTTTGTACTTTGAATTGAATTTCTTGTCATTTCCACAGAGATGGCAGGACCTGAACGTGATCAGCAGTCTGCTCAAGTCTTTCTTCCGAAAACTGCCCGAGCCTTTGTTTACTGATGGTGGGTCTTGTGTTTTCTAGTGAATCTGTTATATGGTATTTATATTGGTTCAGAAAAGGGCTCATTGCCATTGAAATTGCAAAAGAATGTACCGTATATATCAGAAATCACAAGTTTTGCCTTGATTGTGGGGATTCTTGTGATAAACTGCATATAAATATTAAAACCACAATTTAGACATGTACTTTTGATAAATAACTTGTCCTATGTGTACTGTTCTTAACTGTCTATATCAGTATTTATTTTTGTGTTTTTATATGGCTGTTTCTTTGTATAGTCTGTTTGTTGTTGTATGTCTTATAGTGGACCACAATGGAAACAAGCTTTGTCTTTTTCGTGTTTAATCCATGTTGGTGCTTTTGATTGGGGACACTGTGTTTTTAATTGCCTGCCAATAAAGTATTCTACAGTATCTATCTATGTCTCAAATATATGATCTGTGCTTACAGATAAGTACATTGATTTCATTGATGCCAACCGGATAGAAGATTCAGGTGACAGACTGAAGACCATGAAGAAGCTGGTATGTGACATGAGCTCATACAAGTGCGAAGTAAACATCACACATCTGCCCTCTCAAAATGATCACTCTCACTGGTATCCTATATTAAAATTGGCTACTGGGAGGGCCACGGCCACAGTCACTCTGACTCAGACATAACCATAAACAAACCCGATACGCCCATATATAGGCATGTCACTATGATTCAGACATAACCATAAACAAACCTGATATGCAGACCGACTTCAAACTCAGTGTCCGAACCTCTAGTGAAAGTAAAAATCCCTGAATATTGATGAGTATGTGTTTGTGTACTGCTTTGGGCACTCCATTTGGAAAGAGCTGGTGGGAACTTCTGGGAACTCGGATTAGGAAAACAGTAGCATTCTAAAGGGTGCAAATGTGTCTCAAGGTGCTCACTGCTCAACATTACTAGCTCTGGGGACAGTTGATCAGTGCCTGTATAATGGTAAATGTTATCTCTCACCCGTGCTCTGTACCTGTTTCTTGCTACTCTCCCAGATTCATGACCTCCCAGACTATTACCACCACACCCTCAAGTTCCTGGTGGGCCATCTTAAGAAGGTGGCAGATAACTGTGACAAGAACAAGGTGGGTGTCAGCCTTGTCTCAATAGACCATTTTCACATAATGCTCTGGCTCTTACGTCTTACTCTGTGGTGTGGATAGGGTGAATAATACTGAATAGTGTACAGTATATGGTCACTGGTGCTTTTTCAGCAGAAGTAGTATAGTGTTACAGTTTTTACAGCAGTCCTAAAACCAGGAAGCAAGTTTACCACCGGTCTCATGGTCACATTTATTTCCAATGCTTTTTCCCAAACAGGGTTTTCGATTATTTGTTCTATGATATAAATTCACTCATTATTATCTCAAACATGAATTTTTAAAGTGTTTTTGTGGGTTTGTTTACAATTGTGTTTGCAATTAACTGCATGTGTGTAATTATAAAAAGGTGTGTTGATTTGTCTAGATTATCAAAACATGCTAATAAGCATTTGTTCTTAATTTATACAAAAAAAGATTTAATTGGAAATTTGCCATAGGAACCAAGGCACAGGTAACTTCTGGGTTGGTCTACAAAAAAATCACACAAATAAAACACCCTATTAATATTGCTGCTGGAATTGCATCTGCAGGTACTGAACTATGTCCATGTGAAGTTGATAAAATATGCCTTTCTGTTGAGTGGTGGTACATTATTCTCTATGTAACACGAACAGATGAATCAGTCATGCAGAATTTGTCCACAGCTAAAAAGAATATATGCAAACTATACCGTTCAATGTTGGAAGTTGTTTGGCTTGTATTTAGTGACACCTGGTGACAAAAAGACATTACTGCAGCTACATTGCATGAACGTAAACCATGGAAGACTTTTCTAATGAACCTCTTAATATTTTTTGACAATTATGGAGACTTAGCAAGTTAACCATGGGATAGTGCACTGTGAGCAAGTCAGTTATAAGAAAATAACCGTGCTTCAGTGGGGTGCATTGTACCCATTTACAATTACTATGCAATTATGATCGTTGGTGTCTAGATGGAGCCTAGAAACCTGGCACTGGTGTTTGGCCCAACGCTGGTGAGAACGTCAGAGGACAACATGACTGACATGGTCACCCACATGCCCGACCGCTACAAAATCGTGGAGACGCTCATCCTTTACGTAAGAACCACCTACCCACATCTACTCCACACACACACCAAGCCAGAAATATGCATCTAAACAAGTCAGTATTCTTTAGTATCCTTTGACTACCTAGCGTCCTTATTGGGCAAATATTCCGCAAAAATAGCCGATCTACAAGCTCACATTTCGTTGTGAGCTCGTAGATCGGCTATTTTCGACTAAGAGATTTGGTGTTGAGGGGAAAAAAGGAGGGGGCCTAGTATAGACCCCTGTGGGACTCTAGTATATAGGGTGTGGTTAAATGTCTGAAAGATGCCTCTTTTATGTAAACATAAGATAACATTTTTATGTTATTCATGCTTTCATCCAAAGCATCTTCCAGTATCACAAGTGTACAAGCTCCCCTATGATCAGTTATGTGATGCTATCTACAGCACAAGCTCCATCTAGTGACAAAACTGTCTTTTTAATTCAACAGCATGACTGGTTCTTTGGTGAAGGAGAGCTGGAAAAAGATGAAAAGGTATATCACCGCAGTGAAACTGTCAACAGCATGGCTTATTGGATGGAATTGTTTTTACTCATGTTTGTGCGCCATATGCCATAATTTCTCTGTGTGTGTGTGTGTGTGTGTGTGTGTGTGTGTGTGTGTGTGTGTGTGTGTGTGTGTGTGTGTGTGTGTGTGTGTGTGTGTGTGTGTGTGTGTGTGTGTGTGTGTGTGTGTGTGTAGGCCCCAGAGGATAAGGGGGACTCACAGCCTGTACCCAACATTGACCACCTGCTGTGCAACATTGGCAGGGCAGGGATGCCAGGTGAGGCATCAGGTGAGGCAGGACATGGAGCACAATTTATTACATGAAAGGTTTTTAAAAAATGTTGCTCTGCAGTAGAGAGTCTTCTCGGTTCGACTGGTTACATACAGTACTGTATATTCACAGCTATAACTTCTGCTATGTAGCCTATCCCACCTAGAGAAGCTGTGCTATATAATTTACCAAGATGCCATTTCTATTGGTTTCAGCTAAATATTTTTTCATGTGGTCTAAATACAGTTTCAAAGAACTTTATAAGTAGTAGTTTCAGTGACTAGTAGTGTTTCATGGATCAGGTCATATTTTCAGTCAGGAGTTAATTCATGAATTCATTATTCTCGAAACTTTAACCTCCACTACCTGTACTCCCAAATATTGCATAGCCAGACGATCAGAGATCTCTGCTTATTGATACATCTGGTGACATCTGAATTCAAAGAATGGATTAAAACTGGTTGGAAACCATTCAGGGAAAAATAAAATAACAGCATCACAGAACCAATGCAAAGACTTTGGGCTTAGGGAGTTCCTTCATAATATGGGATGATATCAGGATTGGTTTTCAAAGCAGTGGGCGTAGGTTTGTTACCGCATGTTTATTTCTGGCGTCCAAACCCTTTCATTGCATTTAGATTTCCACAGATGGAAGAGATCTTCGATCATCTGGCAATGCGAGACTGCCCAGATATATATACTTGAAGCAATTGTATTCTTCGTTGCACAACCACGTCCCTAAAATGGCCCACTGTCATTCAGTGTGGACACACAGTATGGGTCCACTGTCATTCAGTGTCAAGGCCCTTTTTCTTAAATCATTTCCTGCTGCACTTTTTCTCCAACTGTTCTTCTGTCTGGATATTTATGATGTTTCCTACTTTTTCTTACTGTTTGCTTCGGGACCGTTTCGACCCTCTCTTTCCCTAGCTGAGACAGTGGATCAACCTCTTCGGTAGGACCATGTCTCTCTCTTTGTGTCTGTGTGTGTTTGTTTTATGCTCATTTCCTGGCTTTTCGTCTTGTTTTCCCACCCAACAAACTGTCTCCTTTCCCGTTGTTAAATTGAAAAGTGAACGCTGGTCGTAACATAGTCTTGTACCGTTGCTGAATAACTAGAACAGTGATTAAAAGTTTCAACCATGCAAGCGTTGAAGCCATGTACACTTTGAGCTACAACTTTGCCCCTCAAAACTACATTCTACCAGAATGGTTCCTCATTGTAGTAGATTTTTTTAGAGTTTGGAATATTATATTATTCAGAGCTGTGTTGCTTTTGCATACATTTTTCCAAACTTTCTACTAGGCTATTTATTTTCTATTTGATTTAATTTCATTTTCAATATGTGCATTGATGTAGAAGGAACATTTGACTGTCTACCAAGTAATGGGACAGTTGTCTATGGTTGCAGCTGTAAGGTTGATGGAGAAGCAGGCACAGTCAGTGGTCCAGGGGTTTTAAATGTGAAACTCTTAAGAAGATATACAGAAATCCAAGCTATTTTGTCACCATGGCTGGTGTTCCCTTTTAACATTGCAGTTGTGTGTGCTGCTGTGATGAGCCTTTCATTTAATACTACTGATACTACTACTGCCACTACCATTCTGTGCTGAACATGATTCTAACTCAATTCCGCCCCCTCACTTGCATACAGATTCCACCACCAGCGATTCAGTTAAGTCAAAGGTAAGAACCCATTGCATCTTGATCATAGAGATGCTTTGCAAGTCTGACATTTGCATACATTCTTTGTTTCCTTGATGAGTCTATGATGTCCTAGTTATGATGTCCATATTATATCTGACATATTTCATATATCTCAATAACACTGGGGATTAATAAAGTCTTAACTACCCCTCAGTATATACTCTTCACTATATAATCACGAGATGATGACATGGGCTCTGCGTTTCAGGTTTCTTCAAGCTCCAAGAAGGACCTCAATGCCAGAGACTTCCTCCCCATGTCACTCATCTCTGCTGTGACCCGGAAACGTAAAAAATGCCCCAGCACCTCCCACCCGGGTAGCAGCACCGACGAGGACTCTGAGCACGAGCCGGTCAAAGCCAGCAACTACGGGGCAGGGGACGGAGAAGAGAAAGAGGAAGAGGAGGATGGAGAAGAGGATGTAGTCAAGAGAGAGCGTACCCCTCCCAGAGAGGAAACGAGGGATAAAAGGGATAAAGGGATGGAGGCTAGAGAGGCTACGGAGGGAAAACCATCCCCTGCTGGAGGAGAAGGGGTTGACAAGGGGAAATTGAATGAAAGGGGGGGCAATGGGAAGAACTTGGAAAAGGAGTGGAGGCAGCATGAGAGCATGGCCTCTCCTAGGGTGACACCCCAGCCTCGTCCCAACAGTTTCCTCTACTCGCATCACCCTCTCCCAGCTAGTGTTCGCGCCACCTACCCGAGACCCCCAGTTGGGACCAGTCACACCCCACACCTGAAGTCCCACAACCAGGCCAAAGCACGCCCTGTTGTCCCCTCCTGGCTCTCCCCCAGCAGGCTTCCCAGTACCTACCAAACTTCCAACCTGCAGGTGACCCAGCAGCCCCAGTGGTACCAGCCGGTGCCGGTTCGCTATAGGAACAGGACTAGGGCAGGGAGAGCGAGGGCCGTGTCCATGAATCTGGATGTTGAACGGGGAAAGAACGAGGACCGAGTCTGGGGATGGAGTGGAGAGAGGGTGGAGGTGATAAGGGTCATAGAAGGAGCGCCGTCGAGACATTATGGACATTTTGAGGTTCCACAGGGATCCATCGTAGGTCCTATATCAATTCAGCATAGATCACAGACAGAAGCACTTCCTCGTTTGGCTCAGGAGGACCCCTCTCTCTCTCCCACCTCCTCAGGATGGATGGATCAAGGGTCCCTCAGTTCTTCCACTGTGGTGCTAAGGAGATCACCTCTGGAAGCCAGGGACAAGAGGAGAGCCTGGCGTCGTCACACAGTTATAGTTTAACCGGGTCATATCCTCTTGATGCAGTGTAAAGCATTTTCCGTTTACTCACAAACACTGGAATGCTAATATCACCAGGCCCAAAGCCCTACAGTCCCTAGGGTCATGGAGTTACAATGTGCGAATCCCCTTCATCTAAAGGTTCCTCTTGTCTCACCGTTGGAACTGATGTCATTAAGTGGACATGTTTATATGTTGATAAACATTTTTACAATTACAGAGTTTCATTCCAAAATTAGACATCCATTCTGACAAAATGATTGCTGTCATGAAAATAACACAATTGTAAAGCCAAGTGAATTTAAGCTACCTTGAGCCCTTTACTTAAAAAATATTTTAACAATGTAAATATCTGGTTTTAATTCTCATCAATCACCACGAGGCATAATAATTTCCAACAAAACCCAAGTACCATTTTGGAATGAAACCCTTACATTAGCTGACAGTGACAGTAATCAACACAAAGGAGAAAATGAAAGGAAGCTGTTTTAAACATTTGAGATTCAGCTGAATCTCAAGCTGCTGTTGTTGCATTTAACACTCACCAGCACAGACCTTTTAAGTAACATCGACAGCCTTTAAGACTGTTGGACTTCTTCCATTGCACAAGTACTGTTATCTATCCATACTGGCCCTATTCTAATAGACCTATTCTAAGTACTGTAGCAACCGTTGCAGTTTTCAGTTTTTCTAATGAAAATGCTTTAGAATTCCAAGCTACCGTGTACATGGCTTGTCATCACTAACGAATGATGTCCCTGCCAAATGGGGAAGTATCAAATAGGATTGGGTGCCTTAACAGCAAACCTCTAACAGAAGGTAAAAACATGACATATTGTGCCAGTATGCATATGGTATGATACAGTGTGGTGGAAAATCTGTCATTCAACTCTTGGTCCTTTATTGACCATAATGCACCATAATGCAGTAGCCATTTTGTTCTTACATGACACTTGTCATGACAAGTGTGACATAAGAGCCAAATGGCCATTTTGAGAATATGGACAGTTCAGTCTTCCCAAAACCTGCTTTGTGGATCAACTAGTCTATATGGGCAAAAATACTGTCATGTCTCACTGGTAAACTCTCTTGTTGGGAACGTCAAAGTTTTCTTGGACACAAATGCCTCATTTATACTTTGTAGTGGGACTGTGTCACTTGCCGTCATGAAGTGATTTGCAAGCTAATAACGTGGCATCACAATTAGTTAGCTTGAAAATCAGTTGTCAGCCAGCATCATTGTCGTGCGATGGAGTGTAAGTTGAGTTAAACCTGAAACTGCATGGGGCCATTGACATATCAGAAATATGCAAGGTGTCTACAAATGTCAAACAAATCTATAGTTCTTCCCTGTGTTTGTGGGTGGGGAGCTGGGGGGTGCAGACTGCAGACCTTGAATGATACTCTAGCATGCCTCTGTTGTTGCCCTCTGTTGCATGAGGAGCAAAGTGTTTAACCACTTAAGCCCTATTCAAAATCTTTAAAAAATAGCAGATCTACCAGCTCACAACATGTCGCGTTGTGAGCTTATAGATCTATTCTTTTAAACGTTTTGAATTAATTTTGAAAGTATTTCAAAAATGTTGCCTGTAATGACATGTCCTAAATAGGGACACCGGGTTTAAAGTGGTTACGGCAGCTGTTTAAAGTCATGCCAAATTTCAGTAAAACAAAGGGGTCATTGCACCATATCAGCATGGACATGTGGAGAGCCAAGAAAAAACAAGCACTTAGTTCGATACACAGGCGCCCAGAGAGGCTTCAACTGATACCATATCAGTATTATAAAGAAAGTATTTAAAAGGATATCTGGACATACCTCAGTCCTCTAATCTTGGAACAACTTCCTTAAGTCCAAACCATTTCAGTCTTATGGCTAATTTATACATTGTCATAATGATTGTTGCTCAGCAGAAAAATGTGTCGCATTGCTCGCTGACGTGGTCAAACGACAAAGTATATTATACTTTACCTGAGTGTTTTTATTTCTTTTTTTTTATATTGTTTCTTTCCTATGCTGATGCATTTGAACCCTAGTTTATAAAGCCGAGTCTGAACAGAAGCGGAGGCAAACCAAACTACTACTGCCCAACCACTGTCCTCCAACCAGACTCTGTGGTTGTCCTGATCATATCTAGACTCTTGACTGTCAGTCCCTTTTGTCTTTCTATCTGTGCCCTTGTGCATGTACTATTATGTACGTGGGTGATTGTGCGTGGACCAATTTTGTAACAGTTGTACAAAACCTTGTTAAGTTAACCTATGTATATATTATACATAATATATTAAATTATTTGTTTTGAAAAGGGTTTGACCATTGATCACCCCCGAAACACATGCGCACACACACACATCACAACATTCTAGTGGAGATTTTGTTCGCTTTAATTTCATCTCATGCTTGTCATTATCATACATGTACAGTAATAGGCTAATTGTTTGGAAAATATTTCTCACAACCTTTGGTGAAGATGTACAATTGTATGCCAGTGTTCACAACTACCGAACTGCAGGTACGGTACAAACGATGCCTGTTCGGAGCCAGCAACTGTCACAGTTTAGGTCTGTAGTACACTAAGGCCCCAATACTGTAGTTAACGTACTTTACTTGAACAGACACTTAGACAAGTGACAGATGCATTCACACAATGACTCCATGAAACTAAGTGAATGACAGATCTCCTTGGTGAAACGAGTTAACCATCCATTTACTGAGATGATATACTGCATGTACAAGACATTGTATGCATGCATTTACATGCGCACAACATCTTGTACATAGCTCTCTCCCTGGCAATGATCACATCCCAAATACAAATCGGTTATGTGAATCACGAACATTTAAAATTTTAACCTTGTGAAGCTGCCTTCCATGAACAGCGGGGAAAAGAAAACGTAAATGCGATCAGATGTACATACCTCAGCATCTCAGATAATATTAGTATAGCATATGTATGTATGTTTCACACAATATCAATCGACTATCCCAACAACAATGGGATATGTTAACAAGCATGAACTCGACACTGAATAGCTTAATAGGAAACGACAATCACTCGTTATCAACTGAAATAAATTAATACGTGATTATATAGTGTTCCTGGAACCTGAGCTTTACAACAGAACCCAAAACAGTGGACAATGATTCACTAAGTCCACTAAAATCCTCTCCCTCTGTCCTGCGCACATAGAATTAGAGGTGACTTTGGAGGAAATGTTCCTATGGATTGATATTAGCGATAGTCCTTCTCTCCCAAATAGCAATGAAACAACGATGCGTCCACAGATTTCTATGGATGGGCCGTCGCATGTCCACGCCAGGTTTGTTCACGAGGAGACGCGGCCTCTCCTCTGGGACCTCCTCAGCAGGAGCACTAGGCCCTGCGCAACAAAGGGCCACAGCAACAGGAGGAGCGCAGTCCGGCCCGACACGTCAAAAGGCCACCATTTGTCCTCCTGATGACAAAAACAGGTGTGTGCTTTTAACCTCATAAACAAGTGAACACCCCTGCCACTTCAGCAGCTTCCCTTATCCTAGTTACTGTACATTTATTTTATTAGCAAATACCATTATGGTTTGTGCACTTACTCCAATCTTGCACTTTTTAAGTTGTTCCAGATTAATTGTTAAATACCTTAATTAAAATTTCCAAGGAATACTATTTAATTCTTTGGACAGTCGGGATGAAATTGGTTGATTCTGTTATCATTATTACCTCTTGTTCTGAGGCCGCAGCTGCACACTGCAGACATGGTCTCCAATCTGCATTCTGGGCCTGATGAAAAATAACAGCAGAGAGAGTTGAGAAATATCTCCCACTGGGTGAAATGCCTGATGAAGGGGCACTATATTTTCATGCACAAAAGCAGCAGTCTGTTAATTTTCTCTTTCCACCACTGTACAACCACTGCTCACTCTATATGGGAAGAACACTTTAAAAACCTTTATCACATGCTATGTAATACTACAAATGACAAGAAAACAGATTGTCTACAAACTTCCCCTTGAAAGAAATCTGATATTTACCTGCTATTTTATGACTACATCGCATCAGCACTAAATTAAGTGCGTGGTCTGTCTCCAGTTCTATCAATATGTCCCACTGCAGTTTAGACCAATGACTGCATGTATAATTTATTGCCAACATGGCAACTATTAAGTCTTTCTGATAAATATATATTTTCGAATCTATTCTTCAGCCCATGTGCGGTGCATTAGTGTTCTCAAACACTGAATCAGCAAGCAGTTGGCATCATAATTTGTCTTCTGTTCTATGCCGTATCATGTTTTCTACCTCTCCTTAAAATCTAGAAAAGAATGACAGGGAAAAGATAAACCCTATCAGCATTCCATAGAAAGGCAGGCTTACATTTACAGCAGCAAGCCTCTCCACCACCTCCAGTCTGTCCATCACACTCCTCATGTCCTCTCTCAGTCTCCGCAGTGCCAGCACAATCTGCTGTTGTAGGTGTGTGTCCTGCCGCCTCTCATCTCCATCCTCCGAGCCATCGCCTCCCCCCCGTCCACCTCCGCCTCCCATCACCGGGGCCCCTCGAGCTGGATGCCTCGGACTGCCCTGGGGAACACCACCTTTAGAACACAACACAGGTTACTGTAGGTTAGATAAAGGTTACTGTACAGTACCTCCATGCACTTTACACAGTTATTTAGAATGTAGCTCTAAGCCCTATGAGTATATTGGATCAATCAATATAATGTAAGTTCAAAACAACCTAAATACAGTAATTATATTTCCCTGAAACCTTGCCCATGTAAGCAGTCCCTCATGCAAAGAACACAGAATTCAATCACATCATGAAGAACTTTGTAAAATAGCTTAATCTGCTATGGAAAAGCTATCGTCATCCTTAAACAATATCTACTGGCAGACTGGAGTTCAGCCCAGATGTAGGAAACCAAATAAAAGCACCGTCTGCAATCAATTAAAGTCTGCAGGTTGATTTTGGTCTACAACTAGAAGTTATCATCATTTTATATGGAAACTGTCAGCTGCTGATGGGACTTAGCCATAAATATGAACACATGAATTCCCAGGAATACTGGCCCCAGCGTACGTTCTCTCCAGCCGTAGTGTGTAGCATCCCTTCCAGTCTCTCTATTCCTCCTATTGGGTGGGCCTTTCCCATCTCCTGCCCCTTCTCCACCTTGACCGGCCCCAACCTGTGTTGCCTCTGGAACGGTTTCCAGTTGATGGGATTGGACTGGAGTCACCGCTGAGTGGACATGGCCATTCTGAAGTCCATTGGACATAGCCACTTCCACCTATGAACACAGTTCAACCCAACATTATACATCAAGGTCACAATGTCTTCTTTCAGATAACTGCACGGCTGAGACAGATCACCTAAATTTAAAGGGGGCTCTTACGACCCATAATAAAAAAGTTCTAATTGACAAGACACCTTTCATACTCCATACTGCCAACAGAACTGTTTCGAGAGCTGATCCCTCCCCTCTAAGTAATCTGATGGAATTAATCACAGCTGTGTAGCTTGCTCCGTCTCGAGCTGCAGGGGCAGGTTTGTGTACATCTAGTGTGGTTATTTTAATACCTGGATATCGGACATTTGTCACGGAGGTATGGATGTTTTGCTTTTTCTTGCGACAGTTTGTGTTCACGCATGGTAACTAGAGGGGGGGGCAGTATCGACATCTTGGTGTGCTGGGGTGACCACCGTACTGCATTATCAGTAATTTAAGCCAACATTAGAACATGGATTTCTATCATTTTTACCTTTTTGTGGGGGGAAAAAAACGTGCTGATACATATCAACTAAATAATTACCGTAGCCATTGGAAACATAGATGTTCTTTTATTATTATAATATGCACTGTTCATTATTCCGGTGCATCCACACAAGAAAGTGAAGCAGCCAAAAGAATAATCAACAGCATAACTATTAAATTCAACAGTGGGTTCTTTTAAATACTGATTATCTGAAAAGAAAGGCTGTTGACTGAGCAGAAAACTGACAGTGTGGTGTTGTGTCCACACACACACACGTACACAGTTGACACAAAGCAGACGAGCTGCCAGCAGTCAGGGCAACATGATGCAAGTAACTAGTAGAGATGCACCGATACAGTTTTTTTCAATTCCGATCCGATATATCAATTAGGATATTTTTCGATATCCGATATATATGCCGATATCCGAGCAAAACTTTAAATACAAAAAAAAATGCATTACCTTTCAATTAAAGACATTTATTACTGAATATTTTAAAGTACAATAACAGTAGAAAAAAAAATACACTATGCTCTATCACCAAAAGAAAATACCTACAAATAATAAATTAAAACATAGCATACTTAGCTGCTTCTTAAAATTGTATTAAACACAAAAAAAAATCGGAATGTGGATCGGTTATGTCATGTCCGATATCCGATACGTGAAATAAGTCATATCGGTAGCCGATACCGATACGGTATCGGTGCAACTCTAGTAACTAGGGGCCGTGGCTAGAAATCTTGGTCCCCTGAACAACTGAAACCCCTAACAATATGAATTAAGCTACACATTAAAAGAGGTGCATTGATGACGCAACTTATAATATTGCTTTTAACAGTTTAAGTAGCAATTTTTATAACAACTCCAATTAGTTTTTTGCATTTTAGCTTAAAATGTATACAGTGAGATGGTTTTACGCTCTTGAACTAACATAAACCTATACTAAATCATTACTAGCAAATAACAATGTGCCCGCCCCCCTGGGTATGGGATCTAAACAGCTAACTAATACCTCCGGGTTGTGGGAATGCTTTTAAACTCTGTTCTTAGGGAGTTGATTTTACTTGCGACAAGCAGCAAAATGCTACTCAGTGCATCTTTATGCCGAGTATATGTATTTTAGCCTGATATCTCTGGCCGGTTCGAGTGCCCCTGTCAAGTTCTGGGGCCCCAGAATTGTTTTAGGTCATTACTTCTCCCACTTGCTGGAGCAGTCATATTCTAAGGTTGATGAAGACAGTGCCAACACAAAATGTCTATCCAAAGAGCGTTATACCCCAAGATATGAATAAACTGTACTTATTTTAATCATCAGTAAGTGGCCATGCGTGGGATAATCCAATCTGAGCCGTGCACTTTATCAGAAAATAACATGGATTATTATCTCATGGTGGATTATTATGGATAATCCATGAGATATTATGGATACTTTTATCACTGCTATTACCACTAATCACACTGCTTCAGCCATTTTCATGAGTCATACCTTGACGTTAAGCTGCTCCACTGAATCCACAGAGTCACAGAAGATCTCATTCTCAGAGTCACTGGTAACCACCAAGCCTTCACACACACCAGCGTCTACAGGAATAGAGTGAACGACATATATGTCTAAAGGTTTTTATTCAAAAATGTAATACCGGTATCCACTTTGAAACATTACACCATTTTGAATGATGACTGTTTGAACATTAGGTGTTGTAAACATGTATCCTGTACAGTATACCCAAAAGAGGTTAAAAATAAAAGGGAAAGGGTAGGGGTTAGTGGTGCTTGCAGCAGAGGCTATACTGCAGGTTCAATGTAAACATACGTATGGGGAGATAACTAGCTACCTCTCAGAGAGGTTGAGGTGGTTTTATACAGGAAGAGAGGAAGCAAAGCCCTTAGTCATTTCCTACCCTGAGTGACGGTGGAGACTGCGAGTTCAGTGGTCTGAACTGCCCTGTCACAGGGACTCGTGTCCTGCTCAGGAGCTTCTGGCTCATCTTCAGGTCCCACCTCCTCCTTCACCTCCTCCTCTGCTCCTTCAAGGCTGTCAGCCTGCTCACTGACTTTTATACCTGGTACAGAGACAAACTATTATGTTTGTGGAGGACAAGAACTTGTCAGCCCATACAGCATGCCGTAATGGCCGCTGAATTCTGAGATTCTCTAGCCACCTTCTCTACTTGCCCAGCTAAATGCATTGTTAGAAGTGATTCAAGGTATTTCATGCTCACCTTCTCTGAGACTGAGAAAAGACTGAGGTGGACGGGGCATGTCATCTATGACCACGTAGAGAGGCTCAAAATGGTGGAACAGCGAGGCAGTCTTCTCATTAATCGGCGTGGTATCTATGACCTGCAATGTTAATAGAAAATTTGATTGACTGGTAAACTTCAGAAAGGCCTGATTTTAAATGTATATGGTTAAAAGCATAGTGATAAATTGAGCCAATGTTTTAGTTAAAAGATAAAGTAAGAAAAATACTTTGGTATTATTGGTATATAAAACCTCGTTCATAGCTGCCCTTGCCAGCGATTTGTGTTTTTTTGTTTTGTTATTTTGTTAATTAATTTACATATAGAAAGTCTAGCTGGACATTTGAATCGTTTTGATCGTTCCACCACTAGAGAGCAGCAAATAGCCAGCTTGATCAGCTCGCTGACACACTCGCCCCCCCCCCACACCCACTCAAACAGTCAAATACATGAAACCGGATGTGAAGTGGTCTCAGATTCTCTGATCGGCGAAAATTACGATGTGATACACGACGGGATGACTGTTCGTCACCCAGACCATAGATTATAGAAGGGGAGGTCTCCGATCGTTTTTTATACCGTGTGAAAAACCGTGTGTTTCCCTATTATGGCCGAAAATGACTGAGGGGGGGAAAAAATGAAAACCGGAAACGGAACCCAAGTCATGAAACCGGATGCAGTGGTGGGTGAAGTAAGTGGAACCTGAAACTTAAAGTGATTCATTACAGAATAGCGTGATCAGAGCATAAATATCAAAAAAGACCATAGATCGCATTAATGCGATCTTGGCGGCCAGGCGCGCTATTTATTAGATCGCATTAATGCGATAATGGCGGCCTATGAGTTAATACATTTTTGGATTATCATATCAATGTCTGGCAGAAACATGCTAGCATCAGTTTGCTCTAGTCAATGAGAGTTGGATAGCAAGGGGTTGTAGACTGTTACGAGCTACTGTACAGTTGGACTATGTTGCTACAAGTGAATAGTAGAAATATTAGCTCCCACGTTATGCATTATTATTTTTTCTTGATGTGTATATCATCGGATTAAAACATTCTGGTTGCTGGGTTTACCGTACCTCTTGAGCTACTTTCTTTATCTCGTCCACATATGCAGACATTGCGCTCTCACTGCTCATGTCTCCCAGCCGGCTCCAGGCATCCCTAATGTCAAACAAGAACAATCACTTCTTTGTGTATTTACCAGTGCACTATTGTCAATGCAACCGTATGTGTAATCCATGGCTCGGACTTTAGAGCTGTGGTTCCCAAACTTTTTCAGCTCAAGACTCAAAAGAGAAATTTGGTGTCTCCCCAGGACACAAAATTACAAAAAGGAATGAGTATTTAATCACTTAAGCCCCATTTAAAAAATAGTGACAATAGTTGATCTAAAAGGTCACAATGCGACCCTTGCGAGCATGTAGATTGGCTATATTCGTTATCTCTAAATGCGAAATATAATAAAGTATTGTAATTACAGCAGAAATTCAAAATCAGTCCTGTGTTTGTTGTCATCATAGCAGAACCCATAGGAACCCCTGTGGTTAGTACAATACATATTAATAACATATTAATAAGCCAGTCCAGTGTGTTTTGTCATCAGACTGGCCTGTAGGAACCATATAACCATATATATATAAAATATCTACCTGTAGAAAGAAGTAGATGTACTGATAATAATAATCATCATCATTTTATGCAATGTTATGTGTGTGTATGTACACGCATGCACATGCACATGCGCGCGCACAAACACACACCATTTGTAGCGTCCTACTGGATCCCAGAAGCCAGGGCGGGAAACAGTACAGGGTCCACACACAGCCTGCTTGTACAGGCTGTAGAATCGCAGCATCACTTCGTAGGAGGGCCGATAGCAGCCTAGGAGATAGACGTAATGTTTTATTAAGTGTAATTGTACCCTTCCACAGCCTGTTCAGTTAATCTCGGTGTCGATTCCTCATTTCCACGGAGGGAAATTAGAGAGGATTATAGAGTTCAGTTGGGAGAGAACACAACCATGAAAAGAAATAACTTGTAGATACTTGGTGGAGATGTTATTATGCCAAAATGTCAGAACCGTGTTTTTTTTAAGGTTGTGTTTTACACGGTATGTTCAGGAAACTTGTCTGCAAACATGGCAGCCTTTCCAATGTACAGAAAAAGTAACAGCAGCACTAATATGAGCTATAGCCAAGTTAAATCTTGTTGTGTTTAAGAAATACAGGAGTGCTGCGTGGGTCTGCAATAATAATATATTTTCCATCTTCGACTGAACCCAATGCCTTGGATAATTGTTTTTAAGTGAATCTAGGAGTTCTTGACATTTTACACAAAGGAAAGGAACTTTATGCTTTAAAATGTTGTGATGGAAATTTAAACCTGCATCATTGCATTGAGCACTGGATAACAATCAGTTCAAGGGTGCAGTGTTATGAATGGAGCCTTGTGTGCAAATCAAACCACACACCACACCACACCACACGTGAAGGCGTTCTATTTATAGTAAAGGCAAAGCCAAGTTTACATTACATACTCAGTAAAATCCTATGTGTAATTTATCAATTTGTAAAGGATTAACCATAACCAAATGGATTGTGTTCTTTAACACCGTATGACAGAGTTATGTTAACCCTCTGGATTGTATTACAGTGGCCTCCATACCATTTTTCGGGAGGTTTTGAATGACATCCACAGCAGCCTGGAAGCGCCTCTGGTGATCAACCAGGGGCTCTGCTGCCATGGCAGGGACCGGCATGACAGTATGCAGGGTGCTGGTAGACATTCACTCTGGGCAACTTCAAGTTTGAATGGAGCTGGAATAGAAGCACGGAGCGAGGAGAAAAATGCACACACACTTAAAAGCAGTGGTGGAAAAAGTACTGAAGTAACAATACTGCTAATCAATACTGCATTGTAGAAATACTCTACAAGTAAAAGTCTGGTATTCAAAATGTACTTGAGTAAAAGTACAAAAGTATTGGCATCAAAATGTACTTAAAGTACCAAATGTAAAAGTACTCATTATGCAGAAATCTTCCATTTCATATTTTCAAAATGTATAAAAATCATTTGAAAATAGCAGATCTACAAGCTCACAATGCAACGTGAGGTTGTAGATCGGCTATTTTCAAATAGACAAAATCTATATAGGGCTGAAATGGTTAATGTATGGCTTAAATCAGCAAAGTAACCAGTGTAGTAACTAAAGTTGTCCAATAATTGTAGTGGAGTAAAAGTACTATATTTGCCTCTCTGAGATGCAGTGGAGTAGAAGTAAAAGTACTGACAATTGGAAATACCCCAGTAAAGAGAGAATACCTCAAAATTGTACTTAAGTACAGTACTTGAGTAAACGTACTTAGTTACTTCACACACCACTGATGACATGATGACAGGCTATTTAATCAGATAACAGTGGACTGCTCACCTCACTGTCTACTCGTCCTATCATGTCATAATAACCAGTATATAACGCCGTCCGTCGTATTCCTTTGCTCTACAAAGGGCCACAGAGGTCCTGTACACGTCCCGCGCACATTCCAATGGCGTGTTTGCGTGCTTTTCCTCGACCGACGAGCGTTTAATTTAGTGACAAAGTTTAATTACCAAACCTTGCGTTCTTCTCCATAGAGGTGTAAAGGTTCTCCTCTTACTTTCTGCTGTCTGCAGCCAGAGGGAGACGACTTCCGTGTTAGATCACGTGACTAAGGAATAGCCACGCCCATTTAAAGTGACAGTGTCATGAATAAACCATGTAGAGCGCACAAAACAAAAGAAATCCCACAAACATGACTTATAATTAAATTTCTGCTGCAGTTAATGAGATTTTTAGATATTGCATTTTACACAGCATGAATATTAATTCCGGAAATGTTTCTTTATGTTCAGGAAATTATGGTTATTGTGTGGCATATACATTGGACCCATATACGGCAGTAACTGCACACAATCTTTTCAGGTCAGTCAACTAACGTTAGAGGGCATCCTTTCATCACAATCTATTTTCCAAGCATTGTTCGGAATCGCTGATATTAGGATTAATACTCTACACACCATCGGAGGAGATATATGGGACGATCGAGTGACTACCCTTTCCTTGTAATATATTCACCATCTCCGTGTTATTAAAATGGTGTGGTTGGTTCGCACAGGGTCGAATACGTCCCAGACAGTGTTATTTCACACTGGGGTATAGTGTGGTGGGCATGCATGCTACATGAGCCTAATTCTAGGCTCTAATCCGGTTTATGCTGCAGCGGCAGCCTGAGAGAGAGAGTCCTCCATCCAGCCCCACGTGACATCATCACTTGAAAGGGATTGAACAAGTCTTGCCTTTCCTCTCAAGAGGATAAATCATGAGGCGCACTGGACTCTGAGAAGCACCGGACATTTGTGTACAACGAGCTGAGCTCCATATGCATGCATCCAGTGATCTGTGGGTCTGACAGATTGCTGGATTAAGTTGTGTGAGCGACACAGGCGTGAAGAAACCAAGAGAATATACAAGGAGATCAGAGTCAGTGTGCAGCATGTTGGGTAGTGGGGGTAAGAAATTAGCTTCTCCTGTGAAGAATGGAGCCGGGACGTCCGAATCTAAATCAATTGACCCTCTAAGACATTTGGGTAAGTTCTCTAATGTCGTTACTGCTTAGAACAAAACAAAAAAAAGACTCATTGTTTAATTGTGCGCTTATCCATCCCATTGACTCTAATACAAGAGTCAATGGGATCGATATCTAGGCTAGCCTTTAAATTTTAGGTCAGGATAATTCAATTATTATCAAATTATAAACTCGTTGAACACATGAGCACAGTTATGACAGACAGATGTGCATTGTTTATTAAATATATTTGTGATTGGTATCTAAGAAATCAGATATTGTATTTCTTCATGACCACACTGGCCTATTACTGGGTTGTTAATATGTTAATGTACTGATGGGCTGGTTCCTACAGGCCAGACTGATGACAAAACACACTGGACTGGCTTATTAATATGTTATTAATATGTTATTGTACTAACCACAGGGGTTCCTATGGGTTCTGCTATGATGACAACAAACACAGGACTGATTTTGAATTTCTGCTGTAATTGCAATATTTTCTTATTCCAAGTGTAATGAGGCTTCTTTATTAGAATACATTAATTATTAACTTATCTATTGTTAGAGGTGTGATTCAATGAAGAAAGTTTACAGTCATATTATTGGAAGACAGAGGATCCCCTCAGACTGTCAGAGAAACAGGGTGGGAAATTAACAAGAGCCACATTTTGACCAATAATGTGTCCACAGCATAAGCCATTTTGGCAGGTAGCCAACCATCAGTTTTCCTGTCCTGCTAGTACAATTTGCATGACTGCTAAAATACTTGATATATTTACTGCATTCATTGCTGCAAAGAGCCAGATTGCAGTTGTCTCTCTCTAGGGCTCTCTCGTGGATAAATCAGACCGCCTCTGTACTTAACCAAAACAAAATTAGCTCTCAGGTCCAGAGCTATTCTTTCAGGCGGGGCTCGTCTGCTTTGCACACACTGTAATGATAAACTAGTGGGACCTACGTACAGCGACACACTGTAATAATAGACTGGGACTATGCTATGTGATCCCTGGCTTCCACTTAATTGGCTCGTTTTTAGGTACCATTTGGTTCAGATGGGACATTGACCAACATTCTCCTATCAATTTATCTAAAATGTTCATCATTTGGGATTTTCAATCTGATGAAACTTTTACACAGCCAACCAAGCCAGTCACATGTTTGCTAGTCTCAACTATCAAAATGTGTGTTTGAATTTTTTTTTTTTTTATCATATTAGTATTTTTTCATTGCATAATGATCACTAATAATAATCAGTTATAATAATAATGAATCAGTATTAATATTTATTTTTCCCTAAACACTGATTTGAATTAAGGGGTTACAGGAATACGAAAACAGATTGTATAATTTTGTAACATTTACATCATCATTATTAGTTCATCATCATAGTTCTCCCTCTGAACAAAGAAGACAAAGGTACAGTAACTACTTCCAACAAGCTTAAACTAGCTTTAAACTTAAAGTTTGCTGTGTTAACAGCAAACTTTTTGAGTCTCACATCCTTGTTGGTTGGTTGGTTTTAACCAACACCACCAGTGTCAGTACCTAAGCCTCTGTAAATGCCAGTACAATAGCATGTTAATGGTAAGAAACATCTCTGCATTGTGCCCACTTTGAGTTACTACTAAACCCTTGTGTTTGGGATGAATACAGATGCACTCTCACTGTGTGGTGGGGATGTAACTGTATACAGTTATAATACAGATTAACTCTCACTGGGTGGTGGGGATGTAATGGCATACAGTTTTACGGTATACTGCGGTATCAAGTAACTACGGTTCATAAACATCCCTGTAATACTGTGCTCATGGGTTTAACCATTGCATTAGATATTTTATGTAAATGTTCTAATGTTAATGCTTAAGAGTTTCAGTTAGATGCACACAATTTCTTGTCATTACATCCCTTCTGGGCGGCATTAACCACAAATAGGGCGATTCCTATCCAGTGCTGTGGTAGTATTTTCATTGTTATTACAGCTTGGTTCAGCATGTATATACTGTATTTAATGTAGTAAGCGGGTCAACAATCTCCCTTTTTGTCCTTACAAGACCTCTGCAAAGGAGGAAAATATAGTGTCTCCTAATGTTTGTTGCTTATTTCTGTGCTGAAATGTGTTTTAACTAAACAACACTGAATAAATGTAGTCTAGTTTCCTGAGAATAAATCAATATGCATCCTGGGTTAGGAAAAACATTTGCCTTTGGCTTTCATTGCTGTATTTGGCATTTGCAGCTTATATGACCATTCGAGATCCACACAGACATTTGTTCCATTGGTTGACAGGTTGCTGTGGCCTTGAACCTTGCAGACCATATTTTGGTTGCTTGTAAAGCTTGTGGTCAAGCTATTCAAGCTTATTTTGCTATAATACACTTTGTACATCACCCTGTATAAGAGAATCAATTGAGTTCCTAAAATATAAATGAAAATGTAATACAAATATCTCTGGACAGAATGCAGTGTCCACTGTCCACCCAACAGGTCCTGTGCCATCTGAGGTGAGCGGAGTTGTGTGGACAGTGAGTTCCCCACATGGTTCCTGTGGGGCACATAGTCAATAGAGGAGGCTATGGATACAGTTCACCTGACCATACCTGTGTCTTCTGTCAACTACTGCAGAGAGGAAACACTCATGCTGTTGCATTGCAATTCACTGTTGAATATTAGCAGTCTATAGAAACAGCTATATTTACAATACAACCCATGCGATGCGATGCCAACACCAACTCGGGACTCCTGAATCGCTGCCCTCCACACTCTCCTATCTAGTACAGTGTTGTTAGTTAAGCTGTCACACCACAGTGCATCTACATAGGCGGTGCGCTTCTTACCTTTCCTGGCTTTGCCCTAGGTTGCCTGCCACTATAGTTACGGGTGCCTGACGCAGTGCCCTGCCCTGTCTTTGTCTGTGACCCGTGGTAGGTCCCCGTAGAGGACCACATTTCTGATGTGGTCCGTCCATGTGACACCTAGTGCCATTTGTAGCATTCTTGTGTAGACTCCATCCAGGGCCCTTTCCTGTTGTGCTGTGAGGGTCCATGTCTCTCAGCCCCATACAGCAGTACCGACTCCACTGTAGCTACGAATAGCCGCCTCTTGAGGTCTTCTCCCATGTCTGATTTCCACACTCTCCTCATCCCATGCAAAGCATTCCAGGCAAAGTGCACACCGGACCTTCAGGTCCTGTTCTGTTGAAGCAGTCCAGGCCTCGAGATATTTGACGTCCTCGACTGCTATGGTCCGCAATGGTCCGCAAATGCTGTTCTTGATGTTCCTATAATTCTAATGATGCATTATGCATTATACCTAAAATAGACGTAGTTGTAAAACTTCTTTTAATTTCGACCAATGGTTCACAAATACTATAGAATCAGATAATAATATTGGCCCAAATGTTACCTTGTTTGCAATCACAACCCAATATATCAGGTTCAATAACATGTTTGCACCAACCCACCAGTTGAGAAACAGTAACAGTGCCTGCTTGACTTCTGGCATGAGGCCCCTGTACGTCATGACATCTTGCATGTCTGTGAGGATGGCAAGGCCATCTGTTTTGTCAGCTACATTCAAATGTCTCCTTTACACAAACATACGTGAGCAATGTTGTTCTCCTGACTTATCATTTAACTATTCTCAAAAACACAAATATTTTTCAGTTGAAAATATTATCAATATTAATTGTTTGTGTCATACGACCTGGTTGTTTGATAAAGTACGGTATAACTTGGACTTTAGCCCAGTCCAAACAAACATTGTGTGTACGTGTGTGTTTGGCTGGTGATTCCAGTATCAAGACTGCTCTGTCAGTATAGTGACCAAGCCCTCCTAGACTACAGTGCGGCTACTGTTAGTTAGCATGGGTCTTACTGTTGCTATATTTATGAAGGAGAAGTGAAAGGCTGTTGGGCTGAACACATATAGTGACTTCTATGTTTTTTTTCTTTAGGGAGGAACAACTATATACAGGGGATATTTGATGCAATACGCTCTGCACTTTCCACCAGACACACACACACACACACACACACACACACACACACACACACACACACACACCGTCAGTTTCACCTTGCAACATTTGTTCAGCCACATTATGTCATGTGGCTGATTATAAACAGTTGACTGAATTACATTTGTCTTACACCTGTTTTTTTGGGGCAACATTAAACCCCATTTCTTACCATAATAATGACCCATTTCTTCATGGGGTCCAGAACAATGGACCGTCAATTTCTTCTGGCTTTACTGACCTCATCAGAACTTAGGGAGAAGTATTTTCCTTCCTTGTGGGAGGTAAAACATGGTACACACACGATTGGCACGCTTGCGCACACACTCACTCAATCACAGCCACTTTGCTCTCAGATAAGAAAACCTCATTGGGGCCAGTTTGGCCACACTCTTGTGGCTTAAAACCCAGTCTTAGATAGCTTACATTCCACACTCTATTGGCTTTTACCACTGACCAGTGTGTTTGATCCATGCAGTGTTTGCTACACTGCATCCTAAGGACAGTAGGTCTACTGTAGGTGTGATATCAGCAAAGTAAATAGCAACTGCCAATGTGTGCCCCAGCAAAAGTTCTGTATTCTCCTGAAATGTCATGTGAAAAGTACACTATAGGCTACTGTATACCCCTGATTTTATTTAGTCTAAGCTGATTTTATTTAGTCTAAGAATATATACAACTTCATCAGTTAAAATGCCGTCATTCAAAATTCAACATACGGTATGCCTTTCTGCCCTCATTGTTATCTCCACACAGGTGTCTCGCATGTACAGTGGACTTTCAAAACTATATTGTTTTGTGTAATTCTGTGGAAGTCCTTTTGTCATTTCAAGGACATTTAGCATGTGTTTTTTGGAAGGACAAGCAATGCTCATTTACTGGTCTTATACAGGACAGGTCAACCTTTGGCTAAAGCGTACGTGTCAAGGGCTGGAATTTAAACCACAAGCTCAATGTTGTAACAAGCTGCGTCATACAGTAGACTGGTCATCCTAGTTTTGACTCATTCAGCTGTTTATGAATAAATCCACATGACATAATGTGGTTGAACAGATGTCAGCAGGTCATAACGGGCAGAGGAGGTTTGGGCCACCACAGGTGGATTCATTCAAACAGACAATGAGCATTTGGGGTTGTTATGATGAGGCGTAGCAGTGAGAGCAGTTGCAGCGTGTGTTTGCTGTCTCAAGAAGACAGCTTAAGAAATCCTCAGTGCCAAGATTAATGTAAAATGTTTACAGGAGCCATCTGGAGACAGTTCTGTGGCATAACAGCAGTACAGTATACAGTATATGAGTATGTTGAATATTAGAGTGCATCTGTGAGAATTGTGTGTCTGTTTGCTCATGGAAATATTTGTTCAACACCAAGACCTAGATGACCTAACTTATTATAAGAGTCCACACATTTGTTATAATACAAAGTTGTTTGGAAATATAACATCTGCTTATGCCCAGGGCTTATTCAACACAACCATCATTTATAGGACATACTGTATACGCACCAATGCCTATTATTATGCACCGAATAATCGGCCGATACTCGCCTTGTTGACTGCTATCAGTGTATTGACAAATAAGATGGCATTCACTGATGCCAGTGGCCGATGTTTATCTGTTGTCTCATAAAACTGTATGATTGAATTTGTGCTCATTGAAAGATAGTTTGATGCAGGGCTGAAAGACTTTAACACTATTATTTTTGATGGTGAAGATTTATTTGTTTCCCGGGCACAAATCACAGTGCTTTTCTTCATAGACATTACACACAAGGCAACAGTTTATGTCAAAAGCAAACTAAGATATTGAAAGGATAGTTGATATGACTTCTTCACTTCTTACACAAATTATAGATATGTTGTATGTACTGTAAAATCCACAGTAAAATCCTTAGTGTTAATCTAATCCTGAGAGTGTACCATTATTTTGTTTACAATTGTACACTCTCGGAGTCACAATTTTGCTGTGCATGCATGTATATCCAAAAGATGTTATGGTACAGTATGTGTTTATGTGGACATCTCAGAGTGACAATTTTGCTGTGCATGTACAGTATATCCAATGGTATGTATGTGTTTATGTGGACATCCAATGTGCGTTCCATGTATGAGTCCTGTGTTCGGTTGGATTGCATCTTACATCAGCAACAAGCTCCAGCCCCGGTGACCCGACCCTCCAGCAGGCAGCAGCTGACATGGGGGCCTGTATCATGAGATAGGAGGGGTTGGGGTTTGAGGCTGCTCCAAACCAGAGCAGCACAGAGACCCTTGAGGGAGCTTGCTCACTGTAAGGCCCGGCACAGACCTGTGCCAATTCCCCCCTTGAGACAACGACAAAGCCTAATTAATTCTCTGTGCTATGATGGTGTCACGTACCAAGAAGAACTGATCTACATGCTAACAACGTGACGCATCAGTTATTTTTGGCGCACAACAGAAACTAAATTAAGCTTAAGGACCCACCAAGGGCAGCCCACAGCCCATGGCTTAGCCTGCCCTGTCTAGAAACTCGGCACAGTGCTTTCCTGCTGCATGACATCCATGAGCTGTACATGGATAAGTCAAGCACATTTTAAATGCCTCTTGACTCTCATTACTCACAGTTGATTTCTCTAAAAGGCAGTAAGGGGTATGAATATTGTGACTGGACTTGAACACTTAGCTGATTGCAGGATCCACTTTCTTCTTACTGTCTAGCTTGTCCTTCTCTGTCCAGCTTCATTCCTCTTTTTATCTCTATTTAATGTATGCCTCCATGGCAGTTGGACAGACTCACTACTTCTTCTCTTACTTCTTTCTCTTCTTGTCTTCCAGCTTCGTAAAATCTGATTCCCAGATTTGACTGTGACTCAATTACAGAGCACTTTGGTCAGATATACACACCAGCCTCTAATTCAAGAAAACATCTCTTCTCCTTGATTTTTCTGTCCTCTCTTTTCTGTCTGTCTGTCTGTCTGTCTGTCTGTCTGTCTGTCTGTCTGTCTGTCTGTATCTAATCTGTGTCTAAAGGCAGGTCGTCAGCCACCAGGCCTCACCTGGGGGTGATTGAGGAACCTATAGCTCTGGTCCATAGCGTTAGGAGTTCTCCGAGAACTCCTTCTAACGCTATATGGACCAGAGCCATGAGGAACCTATATACGGCTCTCTTCTCCTCCTGTGAGCAGCTGTGTTTGTTTGGGTTACTGCCTTTATTTTTGCTTATACATTCGCACACGTGCACACACCACACTCCGCTCATCCATACACTGCATACACAACTGATGAATACCATTTGATCAAACATGCTTGTTCATTTATTCTGTCTATTCTTCCCTGTTCCCCCTCTCTCTCTCTCTCCATACTTTGGTTGATCTAGGAGTGGAGGATGATGAAGATGTGAAGTTAATGTTGCACGGCTCCTCTATGGTGAAGGTATTATTCTTGTCCTCTTATTCTTCTGCTTCTTCGTGACATTTGTTCCATGTATCTGTTCTCTAGATCAACCTCTTTAGGATGTGCTGGTTTAAGACACATCATAACGTGTCATGAATGAACCTCGTTTGCCAAATATATACACATAATCTTTTTTATTTCATGTGTTAAATAGCTCTATATTCCGATTGCAATATTGCTATAGAGAGTTTGTTCTTCCCATCTCTCCAGCTCTTTAGTAAACAGAAAATGCATTTTCAGGACAGTTTTCCATAACAGGAGGAAGACCAGGATAAACAAATGACACTGGAAGTGAGGAGATAAAAAAATAATAATTTGGAACTGGAGCATAATTTTAAGCAAAATTAAAATCTAAATTATCTCTCCAGCTCTTTAGTAAACTTTCCGTTTACTAAAGAGCTGGAGAGATGGGGACTGAATTAACTCTCTACAACATAGCAATGGTTACTATAAGAATATAAAGCATTAACTTTTAACCCTAATGCCAGTTTTATACCTCATCGTACGATGGTGTCACACAGTGAAAATAGCAGATCTAAAAGCTCACAATGCTTTGCGTTGTGGCACTTTGTGAGAATTTTCGCCTATAATTACATGCCCAAAATAGGGATACTAGGTTGAAAGTGGTTAAATAAAAAACATTTTTTTTCCTTATTTTTTCCCCCCGAAACACATCACTTACACCCCCTTTTAATTTATCTTATTTCTTGAAGGTGCGCTCCCCCCGCTGGCAGAAGAGACGCACTCTGAAGCTGCTGGATGATGGAGTCACGGTCTGGTGTCAGTCCCACAAGACCTCCAGCCGCGCCAAGGAGCTGCAGTCCTGTGAGTGTTGGCTCTGTGTGTGCCAGCGTGTGTGTTTGTGCTCGTATAGGTGTGTTGTGTAGGTGTGTGGCTGGGTTTGCGTCAGTGTGTGTGTTTGTAAGCCTTGTGGTCCGCTCGCGTGTGTGTTTATGTCACGTGTGTGTGTGGATAAATGAGTTGGTGTTTATATAGGTCAGCTGGTGAAATTAACGCTCTGTCAGTCTGGGCGTGTATCTTTACAGTGTCATGAATCACGTTTACCAGCCCTTTTCTCTCAGGTTCTCTTGTTGTTGTCAGATTGTAAACCACATATCTACATATAGCTCGTTTTTCACTTACGTCAACGTTTTGATTCCACACAGCTCGCAGTACCACGAGTGCATATATTTCCAGGTAGCCCAAAGTGGCAATCAAACCCTTAACCACTTGAACCCCAGCGTCCATATTCTGGGGGGAACTTTAGCCGAAAATAGCAGATCTACAAGCTCACAATGCGTCGCAGAGCTTGTAGATCGGCAATTTTTGGCAAAGAGATTTGGTGTAGACGGAAAAAGTGGTCAAAGTACAGTTGTAACTCAAGTCCAGTTCTCTCAAGACTACAGGGGTTTAAGTGGTTAACACTGGCAATGTAATGGCCAGGCTTTTCCCCTGCTGAGGTGCATACTCTAAAGCCTCATGAACTGTTTCGTGTTCCCTGCTGCTAGATTGACAACATGCACTTCTTTAAGACATTGATTAGATGGTAGTAAGCAGGAATCTCCTGGTCCGCGTCCATAGAAATGGTAGAGCTGAGATGCTGGCAGCTGTACTGCGTTTGTAAGATGAAACATACTGTGTAAAAACACAACCTCTACTTTGACATAGCTATAAATTGTACCTAGTGCCCACACACACACACACACACACACACACACACACACACACACACACACACACACACACACACACACACACACACACACACAGGCACACGCACACGCACACACAGCATTCTCCTCCCTCGCTATCTCAGGGTCACACAAGGAGCACAGATTATAGTGCTGGGTCTATTTAAAGGCCGTGACCGAACTGCAGCCCATCCTAACCGTAGATCAAACAGTCAGATTATAGGACATCATATAGCGGTGGGAGTTGGCCCTGCAGCCTGTGGTTTGGTGATATATGGTTATCATACAGCATAAGACTCAAGCAGTAGGTTGGCCTCCCTTAAATAGGCCTTTTAATTGCCACAGGAGCAGATTCCCTTATGATGTGGCTGTGTGTGTGTGTGTGTGTGTGTGTGTGTGTGTGTGTGTGTGTGTGTGTGTGTGTGTGTGTGTGTGTGTGTGTGTGTGTGTGTGTGTGTGTGTGTGTGTGTGCTCGTGCGCGCATGCACGCACGCTCTTTCTGCTCTAACCACCAATAGCTGGGTGTGTTTTTCATCCTTTGCTCTCATGACACCCAGGAGTTAGCAACATTATTACAGACATGCCCATTCCATATCAAAGAGTTAGGAGTACCCACACATTTGCCCACAGCTTTCAAATCACAACCTACTTTCTTTGCTAGACATACACCCATACACACCCATGCAGACAGACATACACACACACACGCACGCATGCTCGCTGGCACGCGCACACGCGCACAGCGTGTGCGCGTGCCAGACACAGACACACACACTACAGAAACCCTCACGCAAGATTCAATATTTTGCTCAAGGGAACTTCAGCAGGGTGGCTATTTGGGGTCAAGGGAAATCAAACCTGGGACTTTCCAGTTACAGCATCGTGGAACCAGCCTTGCTAAGTAACAATGTTCCATCTTTTTTCTCTTGTATTTACAATCTGCACTATTAATATGTACAGAAAAGGTTACACAGAGAGTGCACAAATGAACTGTAAATATCTATTTGGTGCCATTTGTACACTGTCAGAGTTAAATTAACCCTTGAATTACACTTGTACTATGAATGCATTTTTTAAGTGTATAGACTTTATGCAACAAGCCTTGATATGAGTCTGAGCTCTGAGAGAATAGACAGTACAATACAGTCTGTTTTGGAAACCAGTTGGAAAACAGAGATGGGTAAACACTGGGCAGTGTTTGGTCAGTGGGGATGCCATGTATTAATTTAGCTCATTCTAATTTATTATACTGTTAGCAAACTCACACTGACGTCAACGTGCAATGTACTGTATGAACAAACGAAAATAGGTACATCACTGTTTGTGAGCGAGGGGCAAATAGCAAATAACTGTGGAAATTCTATTCTAAGGAAACGTTATTTGTGTTGCTTGTGTTGTATGTGCATGTTTGAGTGTGTTGGGCTTGTGGTGTGGCTACTTACTTTTGACAATAATGGAGAGATTGGAACCAACAGCATGGCATTGTTCTAGATGCCAAGCCAGGACTATAAAAATACAATATTCAGTAATGTATCCGGACATACTGTGTATACTGAATAAAACGGGAATTTTCTCTCTCTGGGTATAATGCAGACATACATTCTATAACATTGGCAGCCACACGTATCCAAATAACTTGTTCAGATCAAATGATAACAGCTGAGTGTGTTTCAGAGGTTACATTAGGCCAGTAATTGCCCTCACTCACTCACTCACTCTCTATGAGGAGACTGTAAAAAATCTCAGCAAATGCTTAATTAACTGTCTCAAAACTGCCTCTAACCACAGATGCATGGACGGCACTCATCACCTAGCCTAGCCTACCGTGCGTGTGACGTGCCTGGATGTGTGTGTGTGTGTGTGTTTGTGCCTGTATGCTTTATGTGAGCATGTACTAATTGTACGTGCGCAGTGAGTGAGTGACTCAGTGCCACACCTACCTTACTGTAAACACACTCACACTTCCACAGAAGGTCAAGGAACCATGTCAAGAAGACACAGAATGAGCAGTTTGTGCAGTATTACCACTGGTGATTCCAATTGAAAGCACTGCAGGAATTCACTGATGTGGACTGTAATTTATTTTTTCAACACTCTGAGCTGAGTACATTCAGTCTCAGCCTGAGAGCTCCGACTCATTGAAATAGTGAAATTAAATTTTTACTTTTCTAGGTACTGTTCATTGGTTCACTGTTCAAACTCATGTGAATTTAAATACATTTATTTACGAGTGTATGTATGTATGTATATATGTTACAGGGTGATTGGAGAACCAGGGCGATTGAAGAAGGCACGCTCGTTTTTACCACCCACCCAGCAATTCTGTAGAAGCAACACTAGAGGGAGCCACAAGCCAGGCTTGTGCACAAACATATATGGCCGAGACCACACACACACACACACACACACGCGCGCACACACACGCGCACGCGCTCATGCTTTTTTTGGTTTATTGAAAGCTGGACTGTTAAGATACTTTTATTGTGTTCTGTCTTTTGTTTTAGTTTCTCCCTGACACACACACACACACACACACACACACACACACACACACACACACACACACACACACACACACACACACACACACACACACACACACACACACACACACACACACAGTGATCCATGAAAATAACTATTCTGTCCCTATCGGTTTACAACTCGAACGGCGCTGTGTCGACTAGCAGAGCATCGGCCGGTCAGCGCGGGCACTCACGCCTGGAGGCGCGAGGGCGCGCCTCCTCGGCCTCAAGCTCTGCTGAGTCGGCGCGCCTCCGTCATGGACAACGCGTGTTCAGCGTTCCCCTAGCGTAGCTTCCTGGTTGCTATGTGGGGGGGAACAACAAAAGACAGGTCCGCGTCGGCGCATCAAAGCCCCGCCTCTCCGCGTTCTCCTTCTCCTCCTCAGAGGAGGAGAAGGAGGACGGTTTATTACGCGAGGCTCGTGAGGAGGAGGAGGAGGCTCCTCCTCCTCCTCCTCGCGAGCCTCGCGTAATAAACCCCCGCCTCGCAGCGCCGCGTCCTCCTTCTCCTCCTCCTCCTCGCGAGCCTCGCTAATAAACCCTGTCTCGAAAAGCCCCGCCTCGCCCCGAAGCCCCGTGCCTAAAAACGAGCGCTCTGTCTTCAATCGCCCTGGTTCTCCAATCACCCTGTGACATATATGTATATACTGCATGTATGATCTTCCATGCGTGTATGTGCAGTGTGATTCTTGGCAAGTGTGTTGTGTGAGTGTGAGACTGAGAAATTTCCATTGCGGGACAATATCTGTGCCTTAGTTTTATGAAACATTGGTACAGTGCGCACCAATGCAGACACTACAGCAGACACTGTAGCAGGTTGCGTGTGTGCGTGCATGTGTGTATGCATGTGTGTGCATGTGTGCATACATGTACATAAATAGGCTACTACTTTTTTTAAATGATATGTGATGAATAAAGGTTGATTGATTGATTGATGTGCACGCGCATAAGTTAGTTAGGGAGGCACTTAAAAGCTAAGTGTGTTCATTGAAGCGTTTCACAGTAGAACAAGAGCAAAGGCTCAGATGTCATGTTATCTCTCTTCCAGTGTAATAATTATCTCTCTCTCTTCTTGTTCCCTCTCTCCTCTCTCTCTCGGTCTCGGTCTCGCTCTCTCTCTCTCTCTCTCTCTCTCTCTCTCTCTCTCTCTATTCTCCTCTCCATTCCCCTCCATGAACACACCCATAGTCTCAGTGACAGAGGTGGAGTGTGTGCGCGAGGGCTGCCTGTCGGAGACCCTGCGGCGCATGGCGGGCTCGGTGCCTGAGGGCCGGTGTCTGACGGTGGTCTTCAAGGGCGCTCGCAAGAGCCTGGACCTCCTCTGCCAGAGCCAGGAGGAGGCCCAAAGCTGGACCCGCGGCATCCGCACCCTGCAGGAGAGGATGGAGAACATGACCCAAAAGGATAAGCTCGATCAATATCCTTAGAAACCTTTGAGGGGCGCTGGCAGATAAAGTAGTTTCTGACTGGAGACCTGTGTTGCGTGTCCTTCCTCCTCTCTGCCATTATTTTTCCATCTGCTGTCTTGTCATGCCTTTAAATTAGAAAAGAAATGCTACATTTAGAATGTGTTGCATGCAGCATGTCTCAGACATGGGACAGATACTGATTACAAACCTCTATGAATGTGTACAGTATGTGACTGTGAGCTCTGTCAGCTTTCCCTCAGCGCTGAGAGCTGGGTTTAGAGACACACACACACACACACACACACACACACACACACACACACACACACACACACACACACACACACACACACACACACACACACACACACACACACACACACACACACACCATGCATGTTCAGCAGACTCACTCATGCGATGTGGAGTAATTCAATGGGACATTGGACAGTAGTCCCATTGTCAAGAGCACCTTGATGGTAGTGAATGAGGGAGGGGTGAATGTTTCTCTTTCACTTTCCCCCAGGCAGAGTTACACAGCTGCTCTCTTGGGATACAAACGGGATACAACCCTTTGACCACAAGCCGTTGGCCGGTTATATAACTTTCGAGACACTGCCATCTCTACTTTTTCTTTCCTTGACTTCATGTGTGTCACCTGGATCCATGCCTACCTGAGCCGAGCTGATGAGAACCATGACGGTAAGATGAGCTACGAGGAGGTGCAGACACTGCTGAATATGATCAATATCGACCTGAGTGATCAGTACGCACACAACCTCTTCCAGGTGGGTGTAGGCGCACGCATGCACGCACACACATACACGCACACACACACACACACACACACACACACACACACACACACACACACACACACACACACACACACACACACACACACACACACACACATACACACACTGCACACACACACACACACACACACACACACACACACACACACACACACACACACACACACACACACACACACACACACACACACACACACACACACACACACACACTTAATTGGCTAAACTAAATTAAAACTAAAATTAACATACTGTAGAGGATAGAACTCTGTGTTGGCAGGTATAACGGTTTGACATCATTCTTTTGTTTATTAATCTTCACATACCTGTGTGATTTACTGCAGTGCCCTTTTCTCCAATATACAGAATATCACGGTCGACTGTATAGACTGTACAAATTAGCATTCCAAAAAATCAAGGCAGGACATTAAAAAACAATTTGTACTCTGGGCAAATGAGCATTCCAAAAATGTACTGTACCTGCTACGCTCAGCACTATTTTATCAGACAAATACAGTACATTGTGGGCTAGAATAGAGCCTCCATGCTTTACTGAACACTAACCCCCCTCCCCCTCCCCCCTCTCCCCTCTCTCCCTCCCTCTGACAGAAGTGTGATCGGTCTGCAGACGGTCGTCTGGACCACGGGGAGATTGAGCTGTTCTGCAGGGAGCTGCTGCGGAGACCTGAGCTGGATGCTGTGTTTGCACGTTACTCTGGCAACGGCTGTGTTCTCTCCACCACGGACCTGAGGGACTTCCTGAAGGACCAGGGTGAAGACGCCTCACTGGTCCACGCACAGAGCCTCATCCTCAGCTATGAGCTCAACGAATGGGGTACGACGATACATTATAACGCACAGACTGCTGAGGGATGAGCAGTATGTGCACACATACTGTACATGTGTATGTATGTGCATGTGTGCATGCGTGCATACTTGCGTGCATGGGCAGCGTGTTTTATTCCAGGCTGAATTTGCAAGTAGTCTGATGACAGTGAAGTGACCATTTAAGTAACCTTTCTAATGCCAAAAAAAAAAAAAGAAGGCAAAGAAAAATACCATTACTGCATCAAAAGTAATCAACAAACAATACTAAAAAACTGTTCAAACATTGGCCAAATTTTCAAATAATATAAGACCGAGGCAAAGAAATCTAGCAGATTGCGAGGCGTTGTGAGCTTGTCGATCGGCTATTTTCACAATATTTATCTGTCAACCGAGTCAAACTAAATTGAATGCCTCAATGCCTCCTACATTCCAAGTGCTTGTCAGAATGGGGGGTCCCCAGTTCAAATATGATTATTTTGGGGGGGTCACGGCCTGAAAAGGTTGAGAACCACTGCTCCGGAGGGCCTTCCTTTCCCTAGTGTGGTGTTCTCATTACCACACAGTGGTGAGGATGCCCTCCACAAGACCTCTGTAGGCTTGGATGAGAGCCTGATGGTGCGTTCATACGGGCAGATTAAAAGATACAAAGATACAAAAATACACAGCATCTTTGTCGCTGTGTTGCTTTGTACCTGTGTTGCTCAACACGGTCGCTGACGTCATCAAGCGTGCGGACATCGGAGCTACAGTTGTAGTTTTGTATCTTTGTGTCTGGAAGTTGAACCCTCCTCAACTTGAATTTGTAGCGTTGTATCTTTGTCGCTAGAGCTACAGCTACAAACGTCGGATGTATCTTTGTATCTTCATGTCGCTGGTTTCCATTGAAAATGAATGGTAGCGTGTATCTTTTAATCTGCCCGGGTGAACGCACCATCATACTCGGCTATGAGCTGCCGTTCTTCAGTGACATGATGAAATGCTGCTACTGCTGCGCCTTCTTGACAGTGGCCGAGACGTTTTCTGATAGTGATGGAACGTTCATGACAGATTCGTTCACAATGACTCGTTCTTTGGCGTGAACGAACTAGTTCACTTCCTGAAACTGTTACGCTCCGACTTTCGGTCATGCCGTCCCCCCGCACCCCTTTACATTATTTATTGGAGTTATGTATTACTTCTACACATTATTATATTACAAAGAAGATGGTGCAATTAGATCGTAAATGAGAGTGCTGTGTTTCTGCGTGTGAACAAAATAGTTCATTCACCGATATGAATGTTTTTTCCCCACCACTATTTTCTGACCAACCCAGGTTGTTGGTGAAGTACAGGCCCAGAAACCTGGAGCTGTCGAAACATTTCACCTCATTACTTTTAATCCACAGAAGTTCCAGAGGGGGAGCTTTCTTCCTGAAAGCTAGGATTAGTTCTTTGGTCTTATCAGTATTGAGGATGTTGCCTGCAGTGCGATTCATTGTTTCCCTTGAAATAGGATCGTTTCCCTTGAAAGTTTATGGGAGGACAAGCTGTCATGAATATAGAGGGGAACGATTCTAGTTCTACGGCTGAGGCAGCAGCCCTGGTGGGCTCCAGTGCTAATGTTCAGTGCTGCTGATATTCCCATCCTACCCACCTGAGGTCTTTCCATAAAAATAATAATAATAATTCCATCTAAAATACAGTTGCAGGTGGGAGTGGGCACTGGGCAGCCCCACAACTGCCAGTTGTGTAACGGCCATGCCCCTATGCCTCACTGTTGGCTGGCAGTGAGGCTGTTATGTGTTTCACCTTTTTATACTCACACAGCACATTCCACACACCCGCACACTGCAGACATGACTGCATGATTACTGACTTGTTCACACACTTCATATCCATTTTAATTTTGGTTGTACCTCATTTTCACTTAAATTTTTGTTAAACAAACACGACTTAAAACTTTTGACTAATTTTGGACTCATTTGCCATGTGTTCCCCTAATACACGATACTTTCAAGTTCTGAAAAAATCTTGACAAGAAGAACTTGTGATAACAGTTCAAATTGCAATTACAATAATCACTTGGATTAGATTTTTTTTTAAAGTACTAGTTGTCTCTCCTCCTTTATTGACTCATGTGTTTGTCTCTGGCCCAGTGCAGCCCAGAAGAACCAGTTCATGACGGCCAACGGCTTCACCATATACATGCTGTCTAAGGAGAACTGTGTGTTTGACCCGGACCATGGCAGAGTCTACCAGGACATGACCCACCCACTGTCTCATTACTTTATCTCCTCTTCTCATAACACCTACCTCACCAAGGACCAGCTCACTGGAGACAGCAGCATTGAGCCTTACATCAGGTACTAATGGACCAGGTCATCAAGGTGCTCTTGAGAATGGGACTACTGACCAATGTCCCATTGAATTCAGGTCTTACTATACTTGTGAGGACCAAATATCCCCACAAGCATAATAGAATTTGACAATAAGACATTGACCATATTCCTGGTCCATGCAAGATAAAAGTTGTCATTGTTATGGTTAAGAAATAATGTTTTGAGTTATAGCCACCAATACACGTCCGTGACAGGTTGGCAAGTGACAGGTTGGCAAAATAAACCAAAATCTATTTTGAGGGACCATTGCTTAATTGTACGGCTACGACAACTACAATTATGTGGCAGTGGTTGTGGACTGGTGCCTACTGTACCGTCAACTTCAAAACATTGTTTTGCTCAACCACATGCTATCAAAGGCACACAATTAGAAACACACTAAAAAGAGTTTCTAATTTGTGAATGAGGCTTTCCATTCATATATTACCCCCAAAAAATGTGAAACACAGAAAACAGCGGGTTGCATTACCTGTGCACCTATCGCTCCCAGACTTAAATCTCTATGATCTTTCTAACCAGATGTATTGTTGGGATGGGTAATGAGGTTTGTAAATACATACAGTAATAATTGCAATGAAGTACCCCAGCATAAGCACTTTACTGTAGCTAGCTAAATCCAAAGTGTAACTAAATCCAAAGTGTAACTAAACCCAAAGTGTAAATCCAAACTAGTGTAACTAATGCAGTAGTAGACTTACTGTACTACTACTTAAAGGTGGGGTAAGTGATTTGCTTTGGTTAAAATAAGTGTTAAATAGCTCTATATTCTGATAGTACTCATTGCTATAGAGTGTTTGTTCAGTATTAGGAGTCTCCTTGTCTCTCCACATCTTTATAAAACAGAAAATGCATTTTCGTTTCAGTTTCAGTTTAATTTCCAATTTTATCCAACCAGGACAGAACTCAATCAGGATACAGATTAAACAAGTGAAATTGGAAGTGATAACACTAAGAAATGAGCAGACAAAATTGGAACTGGAACACTATACAAATTAAGCTTAAAAATGGGTACTTTCTCCTGCTTGGCTGAGATTTTGACACCTACCGAAAAATGTATTTTCTGTTTATTAAAGAGCTGGAGAGACAGGGAGACATCTGTTACTGAAAAAACACTCTATAGCAATGATTACTATCAGACTATAGTATTTTAACCTTTTAACAAAATATTTTTTGTTTTAACCAAAAAAGATCACTTACCCTACCGTTAAGTAAGTAGACTTACTTGTAATGTAAAGGATTACAAAATACCCCCCAGTCCCAAATGGAATACAGTATGTAGTACAGCATTTTGTATCCTAACTGTTCCCGTCCTGTCTCTGTCAGAGCTCTGAACCACGGCTGTCGTTGCGTGGAGCTGGACTGTTGGGATGGAGACCGAGGCGAGCCGGTCATCTACCACGGACACACACTGACCTCTAAAGTGCCCTTTGTGGAAGTCATTCAGACTATCAATGAGTACGCCTTCAAGGTGAGGACAGCTGTTTAATAGACCCCTTAACAGACGACGTCACACTGATAAGAGAACCAGTATGCGCACAACCAGTATGCGCGCAATGAAACCCATTCTGTCAGGTCTCGCTAGGACGCGCCTCACTAGCCAACACACAAGAGGGGGTTGGGGTGTGCTGAAACCAGCGCAACCCGAAACAACACGTTGGGAATTGATTGCGTCAAACAATCACCTGTGCATCCAGTCTCAATGTTGGTAAACAAATAATTGGTCTATAGAATCAACAACACTTGTTTCGGCAAGTAAAGTCCTGCACATGTATAGACATTGCAACTACTTTCGCACTGAGACTTCGCAAGTACCTAGGTCTGTCACGATTACAAATTTAAGTTGACGATTATTTGTTACACAAATAATTGGGATTAATCTGCTATTTCTATTTTTTTTTTTTTTTAAATGCAAAATAATTGTGATTATCTCAAATAATTGCGATTAGACGATTATGTAATAATTGTGACAGGCCTACCTAGTTATATTGACAAAAAACGTTAGTTAGCCACTTACAACCTGGTATCCCTATTTTGGGCATGTCGTATCCCGACACGTTGTGGGCTTCTATATCGGCTATGTTTGCTACTTTTGAAATGTCCAAAATAGGGACAGCAAGGCTTAAGTGGTTAACATTGCTACTTATGTATGATGATACCAGCTCATGGTGCTCCCGTCTGTGCCCCCTCACCCCCCAGGCGTCTCCCTACCCTCTGATCCTGTCCCTGGAGAACCACTGCTCCATTGAGCAGCAGACAGTCATGGCGCGCCACCTGCGCTCCATCCTGGGAGACAAGCTGCTCGCCAAGCCCCTCAACGGACTGCAGCCCCACTGCCTGCCCTGTCCGGAGGTAAGGAGCATGGATAGGACAAACAGGCTGCATCCGTGGTTACGTGGACCAGTGGTTCTCAAACTTTAAGGACCCCCCATAACTCTTGTATACTCTCAGAGTTACAGACCTATAAGGGTCCATTTAGAACCCTGAGGGTACTTGGACCCCACTTTGGGAACCACTGACATAGACTGTTAACCTGGGTATGCTACAGTCACATTGTGTGTCAGCTTAATGTCTAAAATGTAGTTGTGTAGACTAGTATGAATATGGTTCAAAAAACATACTCTGGGTAGCATCAGGTGTGAGGGATAGTACAATCTGCCGAGTCTTCCCTGCTGTACGCTTTTATCGCATTTGTATTATTATTCACAAAATTTAAAGTTAGGGCACACATGTCAAACTGCCTGATATGCAGTAAGAGAATCTCTGTTGTTATCTGCAAAACAGGAGCCAACTGTGATTACTTTGACTATAATATATATACACAGTAAAATCCAAGTTTTAAATTAGCACTAAGGATTTTACTGTACATTCTTACACTTTTAGTTTTTTTCTTCTTCTTTGCTTCGTTTAAATTTGAATCAAGTTCTTGCTATATTATAATTCAGAATAAGAGAGATCACTAGGTGAGGTGGATTGCAATATTTTGCAGTGTGGGAGCTTGTTTCCAGGAGACGGTGAGTTTGGACAAGGTTAAAAATAGCTGATGACTCACAGGCTGTGAGAATTTCAATCTGGCGTGTCTATTTCACATCCAGAGGTTTTCCCCTGGTGGAGATGCAGCCATCTAGTGTTATGAAGCATTTGCAAACAATTGCAAATGCAATTTAGCTGGGATTATATGTAAAGGAGATGGCAGACTGTTTGTGTTGGAGAGGACTTTAGGGACCATCTGCTAGTCAGTGTCCCACTTATTCCAAATTTAGCCCATAATCGGAACCTATGGTCTGTGTGTGTGTGTGTGTGTGTGTGTGTGTGTGTGTGTGTGTGTGTGTGTGTGTGTGAGTGAGAGTGAGAGTGAGAGTGAGAGTGAGAGTGAGAGTGTGTGTGCGTGTGCGTGCGTGCGTGCGTGCGTGCGTGCGTGCGTGCGTGCGTGCGTGCGTGCGTGCGTGCGTGCGTGCGTGCGTGCGTCTGTGTGTTATGTGCCCCAGTAACCACACTCCCTTGAGGTCACTGCACAATATTTTCTCTGCGTTTGCGATCATGCATTTGCGTTTGCGTGTGTGTGTCCATCCTTCTGCAGCTAATATTGCATACTACTGGGACGAACGTTGGCATATTTCTTGTGCACGATGACACAATTCTCAAATATATTCAAAGCAGTCAATGACAACTATGTAATCTTTCTATTGATTCACGAAACCTGTGTGTGTGTCTGTCTTGGGCTTAACTCTGAATCGTCTCAAACTTGACGTGTGTGTCTCTGGGTGTGTGTGACCCAGAGGTGTGCCCCCACCGAATGGCAATTTGATCGGACGAACGGTTTCCGCGAACCAAAAATCACAAATATCTGTATTTGTCTGAACACGGGTCTGCGGAGGACGCACCGATTCTGTAGTAGAGGACCGCGATACTCAGTGTAATTGGAGGGAATGTATGCATCGGCTTCCCTGATTGGCCTACCTGACCCGTCGAATTCCGGATTGGATGTTTTTGTTGCTGGTGTAGGTGATTGGCTGAGCTTTGCAACCCATTTTTGTTGTGACGTTAATGTAAATAACAGAGAAAATGTGAGAGATGAGAACATGGGATGGTCAATAACTGAAGTGATGGCGTGAGGCAAACCGCCATGCATGTGAGGCTTAGCACGCGTGAAACAACGGGCACTTGACACAGAACTTACCGCCGAGGCACGGAATATGGGTACTCGGACAATGGGTACAACGGATAGACCATTATTATCAAAACATCATCCAAATATATTATCTTGGTGTGTGTGTTGTGTGTGTGTGTATGTTCAGGACCTAAAAGGGAAGATCCTGGTGAAAGCAAAGAAGGAGCGACTGCCAGAGGAGGAGAGTTCCTCTAGCTCCTCAGACAGCTCCTCGGATGAGGAGAGCAGCCGAGCGGAAAGCAAACCCAGGACTAAGACAGCCAGCACAAAGGTGGGCAGAATACCCTGTGTCCTTGTCCATAGTTACTGTACTGCAGTGGTTCTCAAGCGTTTTAATTTCACGGACCCCCAGTTTGGTATGCATCAGGCCATGGACCCCCATACTGTAACTAGAGTGTACAAATGGAATGAAATGGACCGGTAGAGGGCCCATTTGGTTCCATTTGTACACTCTCAGAGTTATAGACCTTTAGGGTCCATATTTTCCTACTGTAACTATCAATCATTTAACTGGGGACCCCCTTGGAACCCCCTCAAGGACCCTTGGGCGTCCCCGGACGGCACATTGAGAACCAGTGATGTAGAGTATTCACACTAGCAAAGGGAAACTGCAGACAAGTCTAACAACGTTGCATGCAGTTGCTATTACTGTAGGAAAATAATGCTTTATATCATTGGTTCTCAAACTTTTTCATGCCAAGGAGCCCCGAATTGGAGGGTCTTTAGCCACAGACCCCCAAAAGATGTTGTGCCAGGGACCCCCATAAGAGATAAGATTTGTGTTAAAACATTTCAGGATTTATTCCCAAATTACTTTTTTTTTCAAGTTCACAAGCTGAGCTTGTAGATTGGCTATTTTTGAATAGCCAAAGCATAAAATAGCGTCAAACTGAATCTGATGCTATATTAAATAATTTGCTGGGGTCCCCGGACCCCACTTTGAGAACCACTGGCATAGATTGTTTAATTTACCTTTCTCTTAATGGTTTGTTGTTTTATAAATGTGTATGTGTTGTGTACTTCCCCAGCAGCCACATGTGTCTAAACTGAGTGCGGAGCTGTCAGATCTGGTTGTGTATACGCGCAGTGTTCCATTCAGAGACTTTGAGCACTCCTCCAGGAAGCCTGCCACCGACATGTCCTCCTTCTCTGAGAGCGATGCTCTTAGACACGTCAAAGACACTGGTATAGTGTGTGTGTGTGTGTGTGTGTGTGAGAGGGATGGGGAGACTTGGGGAGTCTGAGGGAAAGAGTGAATGTCTGCTTCTCTGTGTGCGCCTGTTCACTGTATTTATTAAGTTCACGTGTTAATATTTGTGTTTGTCTGTTTACCATGTTTTACTATCTTCGTGAGGACCAAAGGGATGATAAAACCAGAAAAAGAATTAGGCATTTAGGGATCAAGTACCTGCATACTGTACTGCATATCTGTGTACATTAGGGATGGACATATGGGCAAAATTATTTTTTGGGGGTAAACGTGTGTACTTTTACATGGGTAAACGTGGTTAAATGTAGCACAGGGGTCATCACCATGGCAGCTCGTGATGGACATTTTCATTAATATTTCATTTTTGCCACAGACATGCAAAATAATCTTCTTACCCAAAACACATTGCCCTAGCCCTAAATGTATACTAATGGCCTACTAATGTGTCATAGGGTCTATTCCAATGTGCTGCACATTTTAAGACAATAGTATGTCTGCATTAAACTACTGAACCACTTAACCACCAAAAACTAAATCCTAATTATTTTGGATAATAATAATTGAGTCTCATCAGTACATCCATCATCCATCGCAAAAGGGTCACTTAGCTGCAAAGGTGAGTGGGTGTGTATTATACATCTCGACTTTTATAGAGATTGCTGGCTTCAAGTTCAAATCAAGTTCTACCAGCAAAACGGTTGGTTTCGTTTGGCAAGGTACAGTAGCTAGTTGTGGTTTCCATTAAGGTGATCAGGTATTCTAAAAGACACACACTACAAACACTTGATTTGATTTATTAGACGTAATAATTACATGTTAAATGCTTCTCACGGAAACGTCAAGGATAAAATGCCAATGGAACACTGACAAAAAATGTAGGCCTAATGATGAGTGATTAATGATGGGCATGCCAGGATTTTAATTGAATGCAGTGTCACAACAGTTTCATGCGAAGGCACCTAACTTTGATCAGAGGTGAGCTAACTTTTAGGTTGGAGAAGGAACCAGTCTGATTGAGTGTTATTATAAAGGTATTATTAAAGGCGAGATATAATTGACCGAAGTTAAGTTTCCGAACTTTTTTTGAGCAGTTTAGTTGTTATTGTCATTGTGGACACTTTGAAACACTGTCTCTCAACTAACGACAACCAGCTTTACTTGTCCAGTTCTGCCCTCCTTTGCTTTGGTAGCAAATAGCTCCTTCTGAACAGATGACATGCCTTCTGTTTTTGCTCTTTTCCTGCACCATTTTCTCACTGTGGTCCCTCGCATGCCGTTGACTTTTAAAAAATGTGCCACGGACATAGACATGTCTTGCCACGGACACGTTTGTCCGTGTACGGACATGTTGATGACCTCTGATGTAGCATGATGTCATATTTATACAAATTAACATTGCAGTACACATAGCGAGCCTTGTACACAGCAACTGTATCATGTCGATGTTGTCGGGCAGAAACATTTTTTTTGGTATATGAATGCCCTACTTCGTCATACTACAGTGTCACACAAAAGTTGCAAAAATAGCCAATCTACAAGCTTGTTTTCAGCTTGAAGATCTTGAATTCTGAGGATTCCACCCGACAGCAACAATGTTATAAATAGCACAACTGAACTGATGTCAGCAGTACTTGAGTGCAGTGAATGAAGCCATCCCACCGTCTCATTACAGATAGAGATGGCAGGGTGAACAGCGTTCGAATGAAGTTAAACCTGTTTCCTAGATGTCTCCAGATCAAAGCCCTTTGTTTATTTTAAAAGGCATTAAAACAGAAATGAAACGCACTAGGTTTTATGGTGAGGGTCACTATGAAAAACAGAACACGTGTGTAACACTGCTAGTCTTTTTTATAAATGTATTAAATGTATTTGAAAATGTCACTTAATTAGTCCTAAACAGATAGTGATTTTTTCCCTGTGTACTCTGTTTACCATTTAAACGCCCTCCCTCCATTTCCCACTCCAGGGGTGCTTTTTGTGCGTCACAACAGCCACCAGTTGAGCAGGATCTACCCCTCTGGCCAGCGCCTGCAGTCCTCCAACTACAACCCTCAGGAGATGTGGAACGGAGGCTGCCAGATTGGTGAGAGTTCACTGAGACAATGCCAAGACAAGTGCATGTTTCACATACTGTACAGCCTTCTCACAATCTTAACCACTAAAGCACTATCTTACTTTTTTTTTAAATTTTATCGATGATCTACAAGCTCACAATGTTGTGAGCTTGTAGATCGGCTATTTTCGTGACTTATAAAAACAACAGTATTTTAACCAGTTTTGAAGACTTTACCCAGGTTTGTTTACAAACATTATTACTAGGTGTGTGGGCATTCATGGGGCAAAACCGCCTTGACTGGAACTCGCACTCTAATCAGCTGTGCATTATTTGAGTGTGTGATCATGTGGCCAGTCTCAAACTAGAATGATGCGCATTCTAGATATGCTTTAAAGAGTGCTGCATTCTGCCCCCTACCTGTCTATAGTGACATGGTCAAAATAGGGACGCCACGTTGAATGTGGTTAAATAAACCCTCCTCTGTACATGCAGGTAACCGTTATAAATGTATGCAATTACTGGCAGTGAATAGTTTAAACTTTAAAGCCCATTATGGTCATTCTCTCTCCAGTGGCACTGAACTTCCAGACGCCTGGTGAGCAGATGGATCTGAATCAGGGGCGGTTCCTGCCTAATGGGCTATGTGGATATGTCCTCAAACCTCCCTTCATGTGCCAACCTGACACCAAGTTCAACCCAGAGAATGTTGGTGGAGGGCCCGGCCACAAGCCTATCATGCTCACCATACGGGTAAGACAATGCACCTAGGAATATAGATGGATAGATTTAAACTTTTTTGCTTTATCGAAAATGTACCAAATTGTGACACCACTATGGTATTGAACTGAACCATGAATTTTGTGAACCGTTTTACACCCCTTAAACAAAAAGATCGATGACACACTAGAATCTAGAGTCTAGACAGTACTATCAACTGTATCATTGATGTTATTCCTAATTTGTAGCATATACTTGCTTTCTTACCACATACATTAGCCGCTCACCGTGTTGACTAGGGTTCATGCTGCTTACTCTGATCTTTCACTTTACTATAGGACAGGGGTCTTCAACAGGGGGTCCTCAGAGATACTGTAGGGCTTCTGCCAAATCTTTGTGTGATAGGAACTTTATTTAAAAACAATTACATTAACCACTTGAACCCTTGCATCCCTATTCTGGGGGGAACATTAGCCGAAAATAGCAGATCTACATATAGCTTGTAGGTCGGCTATTTTCAGCGAAGAGATTTGGTGTACAGGGGAAAAAGAGCAGACCAAGTACGAGCCAAAGGTCAAGTTTACAAAGTGTTGAGGGTTTTAAGTCGTTAAATGTCTGAAAACACACATTTAACATGAAACCAATATGTAGTGGGGGTTCCTGATTCAACTCTCTCTCAGCTAAGGGGTCCTTGGCCTGAAGCATGTTGAAGACCCCTGCCATTGGATATAACATGGTGTGGTTTATCAGGCTGAATTATTGCTGTCTTGTCCCAGGTGATCTCAGCCCAGCAGCTGCCCAAGCCAGAGTGGGACAAGCCCAGCTCCATTGTGGACCCTCAGGTGTGGGTGGAAACACATGGTGCCCCCATAGACAACAACAAGAAGAAAACCCAACGCGTTGATAACAATGGTAAACAACCATTCTGCTGTCATAACTGCCTCTGATGTTCATTTAATGGATTTAATGTTATTGGACAACCGTGATCCTCCTGGATCTGCTGCTGTTTTTTTACCCTACCAGGAAGTTAATTCCATCACCTGCAGTATCACACTGATAAGACAGCTTGTTCCACTAGCTGTCTAATCAGGGACTAGTGCGACCTGGAGTGTCGGGTGAATACAATTAACTACCTGGTAGGATAGAAACCCAACAATACTAAGGGATCCCACGTTGGTGATTACTGTCTTCTGATTACTGATGATTTATTCCATTCGAAGAAAAAAAAATCTTTCTATTCTGCATGGAAATGACTTGACCCAAACTCCTTCATCTCATTAGCTGTGGTTTAGTAGTAGTAGCCTAGTTCTGAACAGGGACCATTGATATGCAGCCAGGGACATTCCTGTGTTCATTCACACTGAACCACTCCTCTGACATGGCATATCGGGTTTCACTTTCAAACCAGCAAACCTGGGTGTGATTGGTCGGCGTACAATATGAATGCTTGTTTTTGTCTAGGTTTTCAAATTGCTCCACAATCAACCAAAAATATCTCCCAAGATCAACCTGTCGATCATAACAACATGGTTGCTGTGTTTCAGGCTTTAACCCTCGGTGGGACTGCACCTTTAACTTTACCATCCATGTACCTGATCTGGCCATGGTGCGCTTTATGGTGGAGGACCACGACTTCACCTCCAGGAATGACTTCCTTGGGCAGAAAACCTTGCCCTTCACCAGCCTACGTACAGGTGTGTGAGGCTAATATTAAGGAAGTCCCATACACTGTAATTTCACTCTGAGATGTTATGAACTGCAACAGCTCTCCATCCTGACCTTTTCCCTCTAACATATCCCCAGGTTACCGTCATGTCCGTCTGCTTAAGGTTGACGGCTCCAGTCTGTCCCCCGCCTCTCTGTTCATCCATGTCAAGGTCGCACCCTGTCAAGGCAGCCCGTCCAAGTCCTCGGCCAAATCGCCAGCCATATCACCTGTCAAGTCAGCGGCCAGGTCCCCGATCCAGTCAGGAGCCAGGTCCCCAGCCAAATGTGCGGCCAAGAGGCCCTGATACCACATACTCCCTCCATAACAAGGAGTTTATCTGACTGGTTTCACTCAGATCTTTTCTTCAGCTGTGTAATATGCATGTCTTCTTCACAAAGCTGTCTCTCCTGCATGGGAAACCAAACATCTACTGCTCTACCAAAGGGAAATCTCCTTGACGTCGGAGATATAAGGCTTCTTAGCTGGCAGGGCTATACTCTGCTACAACCACCCCGTTTTTACCTCCACCTCTCCTAGAAACCTGATCCCGGACGAACCCCCAATGTAACCACAGGGATTTGAACCTGGATTGGGGAAAACGCTCATCCAATAGGTGAATCCCCCTAGGCCCAACGGACATTTGAAGCTTCTGGCATTATGGCAGGGCGTACTCGGCTACACCTCACCATGATGGTGTGGGTGTGATTGGCCATTTGGGATTGGCATTAGGTGAGGAATTAACACCAGCCATCAGTCAAGCGCTGCTTAATCTCGGAACCTATCGGCTATCTATTGGTAGAGGACGTCTTGGATATCCGGGCCAAGACTTCCTCTACCATGCGTCGGTCATTGTTTACAATCCGATTAGCACCTTGAGGAGTAAGAATGGAGTTCAGAGTACGACCGGATTGTTTCAGAAGTAGCCAGTTTACGCCTAATTAAAAGTTCATCGAACCTTTAACTAGTTAAAAGTTTATCTAACTAGTTAAATGTTCATCGAACTTTTAACTAGACGATAGCCATCGGTTTTGAGCATGTTTCCACCTCTTTTGCTCTCCACACAGACTGTTTACCTGGATGCTAACCTTGTGACACCAAAGCCCGCTCAATCCTGAATGATTGGTCAATTCTGGTCGATACATTCGGTTCATAGGGATGAAACCATATTTGTCTAGTAATGTTACAATGATATTTGGAGTCTACCAGGTACAGAGGCTAATAACAATATTCCCATCCCTGGAGGTGCTGGATCCTTATTTGTTTTACACTCACAAAATTGTCAATTCATCTTGACTTTTAGAGCAGGACTCTATCGCGTTAATGTGACACGTTCTGGTGCTAAGTGTGGCTTTTACATTTTCAGCACTTAAAGAGGTGGTGCCATGGTTCTGCACTTTTTCTGTTTTTCATGTGTCTATGAGGTTGATAGAACTTCATTAAGCCCCCTGGTGGTGTTTTTATGGTGTTTTATGTCTTCTCTGACTATTTTGAGTTTCTACCTGGAGGCTGAAACCTTGAGGGTCAAACGTGCCAATAGAGAAACAGCGCATTAGTGACATAGTAAAAACATACCCTCCCCCTCATTATCATAACACAACAGGTGTGGGCATGAGGAGGAGGAGGGACTAGGACAGGTGGGAGGTGCTAAGGTGAGAACCAGGTATACTTAATGAACTGGAGGCGTGTCCACATAAAAACATAATTTTAACAATTTCTGTACACGTTTTTGAAAAAAATCTTCCTCCTAGTATAACCATAATACCTGATGATTATGTTTTGGGGGGGGGGGGGGGGGTCACTGAAAATCACGGCACCCCGTCTTTAAAGATTCCAACCCTATAGCCTTAGACACCTTCCATTTCAGGAGGAGGAAAAGCTCTGTTTTTAACTACAATCTTTATTTGAATAGCATAATGCCTGCTGTTTGATGTCTCTTTTTTTTTACATTATATTTTGTAGTATCAAACATCAGTGACATCAGTCTACTATTAAGTTAATTACTACTGTACTAGGTATGCATACATACTGACATTGGCATCAGATATCACACTAATACAGGGTCTCTCAGAGTATTTTGACCATTTAAAAAAATATATACTGAAAGACACATGAAGACACTAGGCAGTGATAAAGTGCTATTGTTCATCCCTACTCTGTGCCCTAATATCCAGCTGTCCGGTTTGAATTGTACTCACTGTATAGAAGGAACCTTAAAGGGAAACACAAGGTGAACATCTCCAGCAATTGTTTTTAACCGTCCATTACAAAACATTTTTCACTGTTCAATTATTTTACATTCTTGTACTGTAGACTATGGTATAAAATATTCACTTGTAGGGCAGTGATTTTTTTTAAATCAGATTGCTTGTTTACTGTATAATATTGGCTCTGCAGTGAGCATGTTTTAGATATCCATAGCTACTAATTATATTGTATCTTTTTACTATTGGTTGTCAGTGAAATAAGAACCACATATCTGATATAATGTTTTAGTCATTCATAGTTTTGTATTTGTAAAATGATTTCTGTAGTTTATGTAATACTGTAGCAATATGATGATATGCACTAAATAGATTTGCCTTATAGCAGATTATATAATATATGAAGTGTATTTAATTATTTATAGCCTATGCTCAGTATAGTAGCAATAGTTTGTTATGTTATGATACTCCATGTCATTTATGTTCAACAGTGTACTGTGCAAGGAAGGATAACTTGAAGACAATCTTGAGTTTTATAGGAAAGTTTTATTGTATTGTTTGAATAGATTTCCCAACGATATTGAAAATGTATTTTCAATATCTGTACTGTATCTGTACTACAGTACTATAGTAGTGCATTTTTATTTTTAGATCATTGGTTTTATACAGGTTTTTACTAAACAGATCAGTTTTTACCACATATTACTTTGTAAAAGTTGGTGTTAAAAACTATATGATTTTGCCAATTTCATCGTGACAAGAAATACTATGAATATTTAATTATGTTTATGTGACAAATAGTTTTGTGACTTGAAGCATGTGTATTTATTCAACAAAGAAACCTGTTTGAGGAAGACCGTATTGCTATAGAACACAGTAAATGCACAGTGTTAATTTAACTCTGATAGTGTAAAAATAAACCAGGATCCATTTAAATTAACACTGAGGACTGAATCTTGAAGGACTGGTATTGGTACTGAGCTGTGGTGGACAAAGTATATTCTCAAGTAAATACTCAAGTATTCATTTGCACAAATTACGAAGTACATTTTCTTTTGAATATCAAAGCTTTGCTGTATTGAAAATTAGGACCAAAGGATCAAAGGAAATTAGGAAAAGAAAGACCCCCCACACAGTAGCATGCACATTAGGCCTACTCAAGTAAATGTCCACCACTGGTACTGAGAAATAGGGGGGAAATTCTACAAAAGTGCATTTCTTATTTTGTATGAAGTAAGGAACTGTAGCAATGATAAAAGGGAAAGATGTACTTTATAACTAAGAAAACTACCGTATGTTATTGTTGCACCATTCATTTTAGGTTTGTTGTTTATTTATGGCAGTATTAAGTGGTTAAGTATTATGTTGTCTAATTTTGTCTCTATTGTATCACCTGCACTATTACCAACATTTATGTTATTCAACTATATCAGGTTGATTGGTTCGGAGAATACAATACTGTATGCCTTTCTTTTTGTTATACAGCTTTTTTCTGTATGTAAATAATGAGAAAGCTAAAACTTGTTTCATTTTCATTTTTTCTTTCATGTATTTTAAGAAGAAGAAAAAAGACTGACAGGATAAAAATAACTTGTTAACATGCATATGAAGGAGATTGTTTGTGTTCACTTACCATATCTGTCATCACAATATTGGTATGGTGGTTCTATGAAAAATAAAGAGATAGCTTAAGGAATAAACAACGTGTTTACAGAATCAGAATCAATCTTTATTGTCACATCACATTTCAAGTAAGGTGTGTGAAATTCTTAGTTGTGCAGGCTCATCATTGCAGTTAAACATTAAACATTAAACATTACATTACACTAGACCATACCCGGTGAAGGTTATTGCACGTCCTGTAGCGCGGTCCCCGCTACAGGACGTGCTTGAGATTGTTTGTGTTCACTTACCATATCTGTCATCACACTATTGGTATGGTGGTTCTATGAAAAAAAAAGAGATAGCTTAAGGAATAAACAACGTGTTTACAGAATCAGAATCAATCTTTATTGTCACATCACATTTCAAGTAAGGTGTGTGAAATTCTTAGTTGTGCAGGCTCATCATTGCAGTTAAACATTAAACATTAAACATTACATTACACTAGACCATACCCGGTGAAGGTTATTGCACGTCCTGTAGCGCGGTCCCCCCGCGGGTCCCCCCGCGGCACCCCCCGCGGTCACCCCTCCCCACGGGCAATCCCCCCCCACGGGCAACCCCCCACACACCCCCCCCGTCGCGGAACCCCCCGGGTCCCGTCGCAAACACACACACACACGCAACGTTTAGCGCGAGTCGTCTCGTGCGCATGCGACGCATGCGCAGTTCCACCCTCTGTGTATACGACGCATGCGCAATACAGGCGCGACACAGACCACGACCCAAGACAGACAGACAGACAGACGGACAGACAGAGGTTACTCAAATTATAGTATGATTGTTCGCAGCTGCAATGCCTGAAAAAGTACTAGAATAGCTGACATTTGTTGACTGTGAAGGTGTTGTGGGCCAGTGCCAGTATTTCAACTTTACTAATTGAACGCTAACATACAAAGCAAGACTTCATGAGTCAAACGCCTTTAATTAATTTGGGGGATTGACCCATCACATTCATGCAATGTCAATGTACAGAGCTTAGTGTGCTTGGGTATCTCAGTTGGTAGAGCTCTTGACTTCAAACCACAAGGTCATGGGCTTGAATCCCAGCACAGGATACTCGGCTTCTGAGCAATCTGGCTTCCACGGGATTACTAACTTTTTTCACATTTAAATGGCTATTGCCATTGACAATGCATTGGGCGCTTAAAGTTAAATATTTCAAAAACTACAAATTATTTCAAAGTAAAAATCTCAAGCATACATGTCCACAGTAAGGTGGAATTTTTCAATTGTGAATCAAGTTTATAGGCTAAAGTATGAAGGAACAGTGAGGTTCACCTTTAAATGTCCATTGCCATTGACAATGCATTGGGCGCTTAAAGTTAAATATCTCAAAAACTACAAAACATTTTAAAGTAAAAAGTTCAAGCATTTGTGTCCACAGTAAGATGAATTATAAAAAGTGTGAATGGAGTTTCTAGGTGAAAGTGTTTTTTTGAGGTGCCAAAACCTGTCATCGACCTCCATTATAAATGTCTGAACCTTTAAAGGAGTATATTTCTAAAACTATAAAACATTTCAAATATTCATGTTCAGGCAAACATGTCCACAGTAAGATGAACATTTTAAAGTTTGAATGTGGTTTCAATAATTTGTAGTTTTTGAAATATTTAACTTTAAGCGCCCAATGCATTGTCGATGGCAATGGACATTTAAAGGGAAAAAAGTACAAACATATATTCCAGTAGGTGGTGGTAATGCAATTACGGATGCTAACTACCATGAAACACCGAAGTAGAAGAAGAAGAAGAATCTGGTTTATGTTGTCCCCAAATTAGAGCCAGGGTGAGGATACTGTATATCAGCATGTAACCCTGTTAAAAACAAGAAAGTTAATGTGTTTGGAGCTGGGTTTTCACTCAGTATTTGTACCATAACCAGCTGACCTGAATAACTTATACAGCCTACTGTGGTGGGTTGTGGTGAGTACTAGGCCTGCTCACATGCTGATTTTCCATTTCCAGGATTCGATCACATGACCTTGTTGTTCAGAGTCAAGAGCTCTTCCGACAGAGCTATTCAAACATATTCAGACATAGGTGAAGCGTTCTTTTGTATGTTAGCCTTCAGTTAGTAAAGTTACGTTGAAATCCTCCAGCATTATACTATAGGAGGACTGGGACTTGAACATGGAATGTCTGTGCTGGGAGTCTAATCAATAGACCACTACACCATCACTCAGTCACTCTCAGCTGATGTCTCTAGTACTATTGAAGCGTTCTTTAGCCTTCAGTTAGTAAAGTTGAAATACGTCAGCATTTAAAACTGCATCATGTAACTTTACTGTTCTACCCCGGATTTGTCTTTTAGTGCTTTCGAGTTGTTCTTTTGTAGTTTGACCTTTATTATTTCAAAGTACCCCAGCACTGAACGATAGCAGTAATAATAGGACTTGAACATGGACTCTCTGTACTGAAATTCAGACCATTAGACCACCACACCATCTCACTCAGTGAACCTCAATATGTGCCTCTTAGCACTGTTGAAGTCGTGCTTTGTATGTTAGCGTTCAGTTAGTAAAATTGAAATACTCAACTTTCTCATTTATCAGCTTCACAATCACACCAATCAGACGCGGTTCATGATTTGTGGCATTTTGTGCAAAACGGGCCCTCCCGCAAACTCTAAAAGCCAATCATGCGGCCAATCGGAACTGAATCCGAAAAATCTGAGATACTATTGATCACATGACATTAATAGGTGTCACCCAAATAGGTACCAATGTGGGTGAGTTTTGGACAAAATCTGTAGGGGTAGAAGCAAAAAGTGTGGTTTGCACCATGAGACTGATTTGAAAACTTTGGGGTGGAGGTTCTTCCTTGGTCTACTGGGAATGTGCGTGCAAAGTTTCACTTTCCAGCGGTCCCCGATATTAGATACTTACTAATCTCTCAAGAACAGATTCTGCACTGCGTTGGAATCTGTCGGTGAGGTTCGTCATAACATGTGCGCATGGGCGTGCCTTCAGATCAGGAAGCGGGCCGCGCTTTACCCAATCAAATGTAGTGGGCGGGATTCACGTGTCCGTCGATCCTTCCCCCCTCGAAACAAACCGAAACTAATTTAACAATAGCGTCCGCGGAGCAGACAAAACCACGGAAAGATATTCACATTTTAACTTACTCTTTCATCATAGAAACAAGTGGGCTTATAACCAAAACGATCCATGTTCTCTGGGAGAAGTGGTGTTAGTGTTCCGTGTAGAAATATTGTTAGTGGGAATGAAAACATAGTCGCACCAACCGGAAGTGATGCGCTGAAAGCATACACAAAACACCGGTTTCCTTGCGCTCTGGCTCTACGTTTTCGTCCGCCCAGAGCCAACAGACATAGAACAAACAGCAGAGGGCGCTGTTTTTCATTTTCAGTTGGCGATGACGGACATACGGACGGACAGACTCAGCGTGGACCGAAAACATAATCCCTCGCCTTCGGCTGTTCTAGCCTGGCGGGGATAACAAACAATAAAACAACTAGGAAAACTATGCTATAAAGAAAATCACAGATCCATGGGTTTCCAAAACCGTTTGGACGCAGACACCTTCACTTCTGATTGTACTTCGGCAGTTTCTCTCTGTACTCTGGAGTTTGGCTTTCAAACACAAAAAAAATACAAGTAAACATTTTGAACACCTTTCTGCCTTCTTCACCATTGAAACTTTTGCTTTGCAGTCTCACCACTAGATGGCAATCTTTCTCTTTATGAAACTGTTCTGTTGGCATAGTGGCAGATACAACAGTAGGTTGGTAGTAAAATTGACCACTGAGCTATACTGCATGAAAGCAACACTTTATTCCACATTGTTCTTGTAAATGCTATTGCACATGACCAGAATGTTATTGACATTTAACTCCCTGGAATCAAGTGAACAAATGTTTGCATTTTTCACTCTGGATAAGTTCATCAGCTAGAATGTATGAGGACTGCTTCGTACTGAATCACTTTACAGAAACCGATTAAACTTCTTGAATAAATAGAATCCTTATCTATCTGTGTATTATGTGTTCACTGTTTTGTTACCTCCACATGTTTATTTCAGCTGTCTTTTTGAAGAAATATAATTACTGGATTCATATTAGGTAAAATGCTTTCAAAACCATCAAGGTAGCTTATAGTTAAAGTGTATAAAAATCATTTGTCATGTATGTGTTGTGAAATGTTGAGCGTGTGTCTACTACAAATGGACCTACGTAATCATCTACAACATAGAAACATTGTCAAGATGATCAGTATTAAGTTACAATACTTGACCCAATATTGTATTGATGGTAAAAAATAATTTGGACTGCAAAGCATTTGTGTGCACCGCCACCTACAGGGTCATAAAACTGTTACACTGTCAGTGATAATTGGTGTCTCCTGCAGTGCTGAGCTAAGCACTAAGCCTGTAAAACGCACTCACACACGCACATGACTACACACGCACACACACATGCAGCTTTATTCCTATGCAAACTCATTTATCTCTCCTCAGTTAACTCTAATGCTACACAACCCAACCCCAACTCACCCATGCTCTCAAAGCCAGCCCTCCTACTGTATATGCCAAGTGCAGGAATTAGGCCAATGCTCTTCTGAAACACAAACAACATCACGTACACCAAATGCATGCATGTAGTCACGTAGCATATGCATGCACAGCCTCTATGATGTACACATGCACAAACTCACACACACACACACACACACACACACACACACACACACACACACACACACACACACACACACACACACACACACACACACACACACACACACACGGGTCGGTACTGTCACTGCATGGTTGCTGCCAGACAGGTTATGCAATGGGATTTTCAGTTTGACTCCTGGCTTGCTGTCATCTGTCTATCTCTTGTTTTTCTCTCTTCTTCTTCTTCTTCTTCTTCTATTCTATTCTTGTTAATCTCTTTCTACCATACAGGACATGCAACCATGCATTTCACCATGCACACAACCAGAGGTGGTACTGCAAATAATGAACTTATGTGAAACTACTTTGTTAAATAAAAAGCATAAAATAAATTAAATTAACAAAAATATCAGAACATCAGCACTATATTACGCCAATCAATTGTTGTGTTCAGGTCTCCCCTTCTCTCTAGCTCTTTAGTAAACACAAAATACTTATTCAGGTGAGATATCAATTTCATCCTGTCAGGAGAGAAAATCTCACAAATCTCATATATCAGCTTTTATCAGATTTTTTGTGCAAGACATTGTGAAACTTAGTACAAATCACCCTTACATTGGTATTCTAGGCCAATTACGAATTGGGACTACTTTGGAAAGTACTGTAAATAGTATGCAAGCTCTTTACATCGCCAATTCAGCCTGGTCAGCATATATTTGCCACCAAGAAAGATGGTAGCAACAGATTCAGCAGCAGTATTATGCACCCATGGCCATATCTGGGAGATATGTTAAAATTAATTGACGTGTGAGGATGGATTCTCTTTTTTTCTCTCTCTTCTGCTACAACACAGTATTTTAGTTAATTTGAACACTTTTATCACTGAGAATATACCTTTTTTTATCAACAGGATTAAAATTACAAAATAGTAAGTACATTTAAAGTACATTTAATATCAGAGAATTATTATTTAAGCACAATTTAAGACTTTAATACTTTAAGATACTTTGCTTTCAAATGAAATGAAAGTGACTATGACTGGGGAATGGGGATATTCATATTTTGACTCTGGCTAATGTTTAGAGTACATGAAGCTTTTATGGCATGGCATCCACTGCCCATCCATTTCCATGAGAGGGCAAAGGGCTTCAAATGAAGCACGAGAAGTAAATTGGAAGTGTTCTTGAGCGTTTATTGTAGCATGGCTGAGCATTTTGGTCTGACCAGAGGGACGAGTCGTTGTTATGCACATAATATTGTCACGAGTAAGACACAAGCAAGTACTCAAGCACCACATTTAAGTAAAATCAATACTTTATTCAATAATCGTTTCCCCTTTTCTTAAAAAATAAATAGATAAATAAACACATACATAAATTAACAACATTGATAAGGATAATGACCAGCAAGATCAAAGGCATTTTGAAAAGCAAGGACCAAATGGAGACCAGCCACTTGGTCATCATAGTAGCAGCTAACGAGAAGGTTTGCAGTTCTAATGTACATCAACCCTTACTGGAGACAGACCCAGTGAGACAGAGGACAACTCCCAGGATTGAATGAATTTCCACATCTCTGTGCATTCTGTATTATAGTGGCAATACATTGCTGAAGTGTAGTAAGAAATCAAATGTATACTAACTGCAATTTAGGTGTTTTAGAGAACTGTAATTTACCTGGTAACTGGAGTTGCAAGTTTCATGAGCTTGGGATTTATAAACCTGCTAAAAAGCTATGACAGTATGTAATTCTTATATATGGGTGTCATTGAATAATGACTTCACTACTGCTACATGATCATGTACTTGACGTGCAGGTAAATTATTTTCCCTGATAGGATATACTACTATAGAAACTCCTTAGGAAGTGCCATTATATCACTGACTCTGTCTTGAACAACAATCATAACAATCAAATAGATTGGGTGTCAATTTCATTAAATCCAGTCAATTCCCACTATTAATTCCAGTTAATTTACCAACGATAGATATTAATATACTTTTCTTAATATCGTATTCAGCAATTTCCCTAGGTGAATTGATTGAAGTCAGCATAGATTGACCCCAACCCTGCAACATTTACATAAGTTGTCTATCTAATGTTTACAATATGTCTAATATCTAATTGCTTTGGGTACAACTAAAATAAATAAATACCCGGCCTACTGTATGATTGATTACAGATCACATTTCTTTTCAAGTATTAAGTCGCCCCTCCTTACCAGTTAGAGAGTGCAGTTAGCCTGTTTAGCTGACCCGAGGTGTATTCAGCAAAGCTACTTTCAGGTAAACTCTGGAACAGTAACATGACTGTTGATATGACGTGAGGTGAGGTGAGGTGAGGCGAGGTGACGTGACGTGACGTGACGTGACGTGACGTGACGTGACGTGACGTGACGTGACGTGACGTGACGTGACGTGACGTGACGTGACGTGACGTGACGTGCCGAGTGATATGCAGAGCATCACAATACCATAAACCTTTGAATAGGAAGCTGTCTAAAATGTATAACCTTGTGTTTTGGAAGTTGCAATAAACAAAAAAAAAATCCACAAACTATCCTATCTTATCCAAAGTGTTTTACAGTAGCATGACTGTACGCACTTTTGGCAGGGATGTTCCAGTAACAGTGTTAAGTGACATTATCTATCTGGTAAGCTATTTATGACTACCTCAGTACTATAGTCTTAAATCAGTTTAAAGATTTTAAATGAACATTCCATGCCCCACTAACTGAGTCTGACCTCATATTACAATACTAATTTAAATTGTAATTCATTTTTTAAATACTAGATACTAGATCCAATCTGCCAGTATTTATTTGAAGACAAACACTAGAAATGTAGGCTATTGCAAATAATAAAACTTCACAGTTGAATTACGTCCCTTCTTTGCACTTGCTAAATGCTAGTTCATGGCATTGTTAGCAAAAGCTGGCTTATTTTCACAAGAACCGTGGTTTGCTGAACACACCTGTGGTGAGTGGCCAGGTGTTTTATACACAAATACTGAACAGTACAACAGTGGTTCTAAACCTGCGTGGTGGTGGCATGGGACACTGTGGCATCATGGAGTGAAATCATTTTTTGAGAATTCTTGAAAAGCTGTTCGAATGTTTGGAAGCAGTTAAGAACTGGTGAAAGTGGTTAAGGAACTTCTCTTTAAAAAGCCTGCTCCATGTCCATCACTGTGCTCTCTTGTATGATAACAAACAAACCACACACATATTTGAATAATTCATTGTGTTGCATCTAAAAAGGATGAGAACCACTGCCATACAATACAGTTAGTACAATACAGTACAGACAAAAAGTACAGTTCGGTACAGCCTGCTTTTAACAAAAGGATGAAGGATTGATTGAAGGCTATGTTTCCCAGAGTGTCAAGGAGGGCACAGAACACTTTCATTCACAACCCTTCTATCACATTATTCTATCAGTCTCAGCCAACTACCTTTTCTTAGATATTTTAAGCCAAATTGGCTGGTATGGTAGATACATTTACCATCCAAACCCATAACTTACCAGCAGTGGACTGGAAGCTGACTTTGTGCAGTTTAGGACAAGAATATAATAAACTCTCTAGTCATGCAGGGTCCCATCGAAGGACTATTATTCAACACATTTTGCGTATCAACCAATGTTTAAGAAATCAGATCGTTAAAGTGATTTTTTTTTTACAACCGACTGATTTTTAGTTTAGTTTTTCATAATTAATGAACAATGTTCATTTCTGATCCTATTATAAAGGATTGCACACTAAACAACAATTTCCTCCATCAGGTGGAAATAAAATAAAAAAGTACTTCAGCTCCAAATACTCTTGGAAACCTAGCCTAACTAATGAATACATCAATCCTAAAACAGGATTTTGTATCTAATCCCTACTCGTTTCAATCACTACTTGAGCTGATAAAAACGTTTGAGGTTCAGAAATCCAATACCCTAACTCTTTGTGATAACATCAAGAGACATTTTCCAGAGCTGATGTTCTTTGATGACCTGAGCCCTGAACACAAACCCTCTAGTCTTAGTCAAACGGAACTGAGTTACAACTGTACTTGGACTGCTTTTTTCCCGTCTACACCGGATCACAACGCATTTATATCTGCTATTTTTGGTGAGTGTTCCCCGCAGAATAAGCATGCTGGGGTTCAAGTGGCTGAAGGACAGAGTCTTGAGGGCATTACAGTGTTAGATATTCTGCACCATACAAAGTGCCCATACCTGTAAATTAACCCTAAGCTCTGTGACAGTGTGTGCATGAATTGGATCCGTCATTCACTGTCAGTGAAGCGTCTCTTGAGGATAACATCACCGGATAGGAATGTTGGTTGTCTGATCTCCAGCTTTCAAAGAGAATGTTAACGCAACTATCGACTATCTTCTTAGCGATTATTCTATTGATTACTTTCTCAAATAATTAAATAATCTTGAAGCATGTTTTTTTTTAAATAATTTCTTGTATTTTTATATATCAACAAATCTACGCGAAGATAGATTTTTTTTGTAATACATCTAAATCGATTTACCACTTAAGTTCTATTTTTGTCAAACAATGGTGTCACGCAAAAATAACTCTATTTTTGACTTTTGAAAATGTATCATTTGATTTAAATTGATTATCTTTTATCATCGAGTTTTAAAGAGAGTGCTTTCAAATATTGATTGAATTTTCGAAGATCATAGAAAATACAGCAAATCTGTTCTACTCCCTTAAGAAAGTGTCACATGTAGTCAGGGACAGCAAGCATTTGTGGTACTATTCAAAACAATGTATACTAATATCAACACATATGAACACATTGTCTTGTTATTAATCGCTATTTAGTGCTTAAAGTGAGTAGAATAGCATGATCCAAATGCGTGTATGACACAGATGTGTTGAAAATGACAGATTATTTTAAGAGAATATTGTTTGAGTGCATTTTCTCCTGCCTGCAAAACAGCACAACTTTACTGAGATATACTAATACTAGCGTGAACCCTCGATAAACCTTTAGTTTATCTTCGGTTTTGTAAAAACCGTAGCTTCGGTCTTGTAAAAACACTAAGGTAATAACATCAACATGTGCACGACAGTACACAAATATCCACAAAGCAGTGCAATACAATATCTTTCATCCGAAAGACAAAAGGAAAAATCTATTCTCTCCAAAATAACCCACGACTCCCTTGTTACAATTACATTGTTGTCCATGACAATCATGTGAGTGATCTATAAAGTTATTACAATCTACAGTACAGGTACTGTATATAAATGCTAGCAACGAAAATGGATATTGCAGTCAAATTTATAATACACTACGCAGAGAATACCTATGAATTGTTGGGACAGACCAGGTAAAAATTAAATGTACGAACTGTGTGAAATAGGTTTCAAATACAGCAGTTATATATCATCTCTATCAGGCAGAAACCTTGTATCTCCATAAATCAACTTTTTAGTTTATTTTTTCATAAATTAATGCCCTATCTTGTACTTCATCGTACAGTGTGACAGTGTCGTGAAAAAGTTGTGGAAACAGACGATTTACAAGCTCACAACACATTGCAATGGGACACATTGTGAACTTATAGATATTTTTGGACAATTTGACAATTTTAGAAAATGTACACCTATGAACAACAGGTTCAAAGTGGTTAAGTCTGTCTGTGTTTTTTTTAAATAAATATCTAACCAATAAAAGTATCACTAACTAATAACTACATAATTTTTTGTTTGTTTTACACATACAAGGTTTCTGTCTGATAGCAGCGATATACAGTATACGTATACCGTAGGCCTATATACTTTTGAGACCTAAAAACTCAATAGATAATCTTCCTTTTGCCTTGGCCTGTACAGTGATGTTAAGTGGTTGTTGGTTCATTTGTGTAATGTAGACAAGGTCCATGTGGAGTTAAACCCTGAAGAACTAATCCTTATTGGTGCTAAGCCCTTCTAATCATAAATACACAGCTCTGGACTGGCCCAGGCGGCCAGGACAGTGTGCTACAACAACACGAAGAGGAAGAAGAGAAAGAGAGACAGAAAGAGCGAAAGAGGAAGAGATTGTAGTTGTAGAAAAATAAGTTCATTTTCTGCAGTATTTTCTTCCCTCTTTCTTTTAGGCCGTGAAAGCGGAGGCAGCAGATGAGCTACACAGTAAAATCCTCAGTGTTAATTTAACTGAGAGTGTACATAATGGTACCAAATAGACCCGTAAACACTCAGGATTTTACGGTGTATATAACTGTTATCACTGATTCTAAATCCCTGGAACTCTGCGGTTAAGTCTGTATTACTCTGGATCAAAATAGCAATTGAAATCTTTGAAAATACTTGTTTTATTTATCCTCACCTTGAAACAATAAAATGGCAACTTGGTTAGGGCAGGATTTACAAATACCCTTTACAGGCAGGTTAAGAGGAGGCTCAAAAGTATTCGATGGGATTTCAAATGCTATTCTTATTCATGTATGGCTTGAGCTGTAGCTAGCCATTTCCTGTGTTTGATGAGTGTGGGTAGGTGCTATTGCATTGGTGTCAAAGGTTAGGATTCAGTCGAAATCCTATGGCGTTTATTTACATAGTGCTTGGTTTTTGAAAGGTCAAATTCATTAAAGTAGACATTTTTTTTCATGTGAAAGTACATTGGCTATTACCAGATAGCCTGTACTTCATGGTAGACATTCTGAGCTCTCTAAATAAGAGTCTTACTTATATGTATTTGTGAGCAGTGGTTTTTAATCTATAAGTCAACATGATTGAATCCTAACCTCAGACCGTTGTACCTCCAGGGCTGGTGTTTCAGTGACTTAGCAGTAAACGGTTCAACATCTCCTAGGTTTTAAGACAGAATATACCTAGGACTTGAAACTAACATTTTAGTCCATGAACCACAGTGGCTAGTGCATTCACAATTCCCTCTTAAAACATGAACAATCAAAAATATTTAGGAAAGTTTAAAGACTTCCCCAGACAGCCAAACGACATCATCATTTGGCTGGTGGCTAATGTTAATTTCAAGCCCCCCCCAACTACAACCATAAAGCATGACAGCGAAGCACAAAACTCCATAACAACAGTGACAGCTTTGGTTGTGACAAATCTTAACAACCTCATGTTACCAGTTATAGTCGATTGTATCAGCGGCGTTAAGCAAGTTCAAGTTCAAGCACTTCATTTACAGTAGATAGAATGTGAAGTCAGCAAAACAAAAGTCAAAATTTCAAACCAACGCTTGCTGTTAACACAGGTGCAGAATTCATTCACTGAGGTGAACAAAACAGCTCTGCTATGGGAATGCAGGTGTTTGATGATTAAGAATACTTTCACCTTGACAGTATGGTTGATAGCGTAAAGCAGGGGTCTTCAACAGGGGGTCCGTGACCCCTAGGGAGTCCTCAGAGTTACTACAGGGGGTCCGCCAAATATTTTTTACTTTGACTTCTTGAACCCTAGCAACCCTGTTCTGAGGGGAACATTAGCAAAAAATAGCCGATCTACAAGCTCACAACACTGATGATAGTGTGTTCAAACGAGTCTATGAAGCTATCTATGACATCTATGAAAAAGTTTAATCTGCAAAACAATATACAATATGTAGGTGGGGGTCCCTGCTTCATCTCTCTCTCAGCTAAGGGGTCCTTGACCTGAAAAACGTTGAAGACCCCTGGCTTAAAGTGTTTCTACCACTAAGAACACTTACTACAGTAGTTAGTTTGGTGAGTTCTGTGTGCTGCTAACCAAACCTGGGCCAGAAAACATTAATTGGCTAGATTGTCTGCAATCGGTTGATCTTACCTAAGCCATGACACTCGAGAATCAGTCAAAAATAAAAATGCATATCCAGCACACAAAACATAAATAACCACTCAGTCAGTATTCCAATAAAAGGTTATTCATAGACAACACTGGCCAAGGTTTGGCATGGCAGAGACACCCAGAGATGAGTGATATTAAGTTTTACAATCAACTGAATGCCACACCAACTGAATACAATCTAAAGAAAGCCACTGGTTTTCTAATGAAGCAGCAATCCAAAATCTAAATGCACAGCCGTTAGTACATCAACGGCCCCTATAACATTATTGTATTTGTTTTTAGTTTATTTAGATACACCGATTGTGCTTTAAACCACACACAAAAGAGGAGGGTGAGGCTACTTGTGTTGAGAGGAGTTGCAGGGTCAGATAGTAGGTCGTGGGGGAGGTGGGGGTCAGAAATGGTACTGGAGGAATTCAAAACCATTCTGTGGCACGTGGTTGGGTTGGTCAGTGAGAGTAACACAGTAGAGGTATAGAGCGCCAAAGTGAATTCCTTGCACAAACCTCATACTTGGCATTAAAGTGTCTCTGACTCAGATTTAGAATAAGGACAGGAGGAACGTTGATAGCAAGGTGGAGGGTGGGCAATTTGAAGGAAAATGTCCCTCTTGTGTAAAGAAACATCACCATTGTTATCATTATCTTAGGCCTGATCATCTCTAGACCATGGATGTTAGCAAAGGGATTAAGGTTTTGAGGTGAAATGGATCATGTGAGAGGGAGAGAGAGAGAGAGAGAGAGAGAGAGAGAGAGAGAGAGAGGTAGAAGAGGAACAAGTAGGATAGGAGTAGTAGGAGGGACATAAGAAAGGAGTTGAAAAGGGCGGAAGATAGCCGGTCACAAAGACTTTATCGGACATCTGAACTTTGACCTGCGAATCCCCCAGCAGCGCTGAGAGTTCACGCCACGGCGGGGGAGGTGCTCCAGAAGCACCACCTGCGACGCGATTGGTGCTTGTTCATGATCAAGTCCTCCTTCACGCGCTCCTTCTTGGCACGCTGATAGTGGTCCTCCTCTTTCAGATACCACACCGGGGGCCAGCGGTGCCTCTCAAAGTACTGCTGGTTCTCTGGAGCACACAAACACACATGGACGCGCATTGGTTTGGTTTGGTGCATTGTGGGAAAGCTTTGGAGATAGATGCAATATAGCGATTCCCAGCCTGTGGGCCGGAGCCCACTGGTTGGCCATGAGGATATTGCCTGGTGGGCCTCTGAATAATTGGCAAAACACCAATTTTATTGACGATATAACATTAATATAACAAAAAGAGTTTTAAAAAAAGTCTTTAACCTAGAAAAAATTGTTTTCATTGTGATACCAATAAATAGGAACTTAAAGTATACTACGTTAGTTCCATTGATCCATGCTGGAACACAATCGATTAAATTGACCACTAAAATAAACATGCAGAAAACACAGCAGCTATCAAGCCACAATTTGTGGTGGGTTTTAAAGGGACTACACCATGAATTTGAACTTTTCCTTCTTTTTTGTGTGTTTTTGGTCTCCCCTACCTCTCTTCTATCCCAAAAAACACCCCAGCTTGAACACTCAGGCTTTCACAGCATATCTGGGGTTTTCTGTAAATTGGTCTCAAAACAGACCAAACTGATTTTCACCCGAACGTGACGTAACGTTCGGTACAATCCCTCCCGTTTTTTCAGTTCCAACTAAAAAAAAAAGTTTTTATATATAAAAAAATAATTTATTTTAATTTTTTTTAATTCAAGTTCACAACGCATCGTAATGCATGCAACGCATTGTGAGCTTGTAGATCTACTATTTTCAGCACGTACAACTAAGGATAACGTACAACTAAGCATAAATCAGGCTTTAGGCAGTTGCTATTCTGGCTGTGACTCTCTGACAGCTTACCTGGTGTCTTAGATTTGATCTCTTTGCGGTAGTTGGCACACACACTGTTGTAATGAGTGCAGATGTGATGTAAGCACCAGGCGGACAGCTGGCTAGCGTTATGGAACTGGAAGAGACAAAATGGAAGACATGTTCAGAAAATATCAAGGGCAGAGTTGAAGGTAAATGAGACGAACAGACTAAAAGATACCCCCCTAGATATCTGCTGCTTGTTAAACACGACCACAATAAATCCTTAGAATCCCGCGCTCCCACAATTGGGGCAAAAGTTGACCTTTTGGCCCATGTGCGGCACGAGAAAGACATGCCGTTCAACTTCTGAGATATCTTGTGTGCAAGTGGAAATTTGGCCCAAGGGTGGCGCAAGAGGAAAGGCCGTGGAATCACCAGAATCAGTTGGGTTAAGCCCCCGGGGAGCATGAAGATGCACGGCTACTTCCATGGCAATCCCATCAGTAGTTTTCAAAACATCTTGTCTGGGACCAAAGTGTTGAACCAACCGACCGAACGACCAACTGACATTGCTATGCTTAGAGCCCTGCTGCTAATGGGGCTAAAAGACTTATGGACATGTTTGGTAGTCTAGCTAAAAGTGTTGTCTCCCGGAGCAATGGATGCAAAAACAGATGTTCACTAAGTTTGGAGGTTCAGGACAGCTGTGTTATTGTTTACAATCTGGAGCTGTCCATACATGTGTTATCCAGTTTCCCTACAGTATGATCTGAGTCCATAGTCACTCGTAACATAGGCTACTAGGGATAGGTAAGTGACGTTAATTACTGTAAGCTCTTTGTGTATACTTTTTTGTGCGATGAATAGTGAAAAGCTTGTAGATCTAGTATTTTCACTATTTTAGAAAATGATCAAATTGTTTGAATTTGTTTTCATGTTTCACCTAAAATAACACACCCAGAATAGGGACACCATGCTGAAAGTGTTTATAAAACAATAGACCGGTTGCTAGGCTCCTCCCCTTAGACACTTTGAGAAGTTCCCCATAGATATGAATGGTAAATCACTGTATAATATAATAATAATTTTCCACATGAAATTATGGATGATTCTTGGAGCCGGAGCACCAACATCTCTTCATAATCTCGTCAACAGGGCCTGCATTATGCACTGGAAAAATGTGCATGCCATTACTATTTAAAAAAAACTAAATACAGGCAAAAAGAAAATTCACTTCCAAAGAGGATCTATGGCATATAATATCAATCAACCACATAACTACATTATCATCGAACAGGTATTTTTGTCTCCCGGACGGTAAGTAAGTCTACAAATAGTACCACTTAATAGACAAACAAACAAATACAACACTTTTAATGGACCGCGTGTGTTGAACTCAAACTGACCGACCCCAACTCTGCATGGAGGTCGTAACTTTATTACGATGAATGCTATTATACTTATATTCCTATTATACTCCTATGGTAGAATGGTGGCGTTGTGTAAGTAGCAATGGTTGCTAATCTAGGATTAGACAATAGCCATTGTGGGGTGGGTCTTAGCGATCAGTATATTGGTGGTGCGTGTAGCCTGCAGTTGCATGTTCATTCAATAATGGTGAAAGGGTGAGTCTAAAGCATGCTTAGTCACTGACAAATCCTTGGTATCCATATTGTAGAGGTCAAAGTACTTTATTAGTTCACACCAGCCACTTGAGAGTACTTAATCATTGGCGGTTGTTGTATCATAGTGCTATATGTACAACCAGAGGGAGAAATCGGGCATTTCAAGTAGCCACCGGAACCGAACATACATGAGAGGGTTAATTTGTCACCTGAGCCAGCTCCAGATAAGTGAGAACCTCTCCATCAATGTCCTGTCCCTCTTTAGAGCCCTTGACCAGCTCCCTGACAGCATACTGCTCTGTGGGGAGACAGATGGACAGAGGACGGTCGGTCATGTAAAGAGAGAGACAACGAGAGAGAGAGAGAGAGAGAGAGAGAGAGAGAGAGAGAGAGAGAGAGAGAGAGAGAGAGAGAGAGAGAGAGAGAGAGAGAGAGAGAGAGAGAGAGAGAGAGAGAGAGAGATGGAGTGGGCTAGAGCAGACAGTCAGGGGACAGGGACAAAAGTAGGTGAAGAGGTATAAAGTGAGGCAGAAGAGGGAGATGGAAGTAGGGAGAGAAGACAATAAGGGTGTGAAGTGAGGAGAGGAAAAGACACACAGACGGAGAGTGTTGAAGATTAAGAAAAAGTGATATACAAGACACGGAGAAAGGGAATAAGTGGAACGGAGAGAAAAGGAGGGAGATAGAATGGGAGGATCAGAGAAAGAGAGAGGGACAGAGAGAGAGAGAGAGATGACGTTGGTTCCCCTCATACATAAATCATCAAGTGTTTCATAACCCGAGAGAGAGAGTGCATGCGGTCTCACACATTTACACAAAACACACACACACACACACACACACACACACACACACACACACACACACACACACACACACACACACACACACACACACACACACACACACACACACACACACACACACACACACACACACACACACACAGAGAGACAGACAGACACTCAATCAACACCCTCATACAACACATTTTCACTTGCACAGTATACAGACACGCACGCACGCACATACGCACATGCGCACACACACACACACACACACACACACACACACACACACACACACACACAAACACACACACACACGTCTCCATAGTCCTTCAGCAGCCTTCAATCTTCTCATACAATCATCCTGTGATGACAGTTGTAGCTGTCGTTAACACAATGTCTGCATGTCTTCATTCTGCTCTCTACTGGACACAGTACACAGACACAAATAGTCCTCCTTCTCCTTGGGGAGGGTTGGAAGCTCTACCAACCCAGTTTGTTCTGCACACAGACACATCCTGTGTTCATTTAACCACTTAAGCCAGTGTCTCCAAAACAGTGGGTCGGGACCCGTTTGTGAGCCGCATACCCATTCTTATGTATATATATATACCTTTTTTGTTTCCTAATAGTTTTTTT
>NC_137617.1:25885563-26005563 GCF_963280865.1 Gymnoscopelus braueri
TTGATGGTGCCATCATCCAAACGAAACGTGACGTCTGCATGTCAGATGTCGGCAAACAAAAACATAAATCCTTAAAGTACATATAAAGCGATAAACATGAAATCTTGCTATGGTTTGGCAACTTGGTGGTTGATCATATATATCATATCATATTTGGTGAATAACATTGCTAAGACTACAATGGGTATTATCATTATTATTACTACATACGCATTTCTTTTCTTTTGTATTTGTTATAAGTACTGTATATCACTAATCTCACTACACTAACCTGTGAATGTGTTTTTGGCAAGACACTCCTTGATGCGGTTGGCTTTGCGGACGTGGAAGGCCTTGGTGATCTCCTGGTTCATGAAGGCCTCTTTGTTCATGATGTTCTCCACCATCATCCTCAGGTCAAACACCTCCAGGATCTCTGCAATCTGGGCAATTTTCATCAGGTCCTTCTCCCGCTCATCCAGTTCTCCTGTGTACAGAAACCTACAGGGTGGAAATATACAGTACATGTATATTATATATTAAAATAATTTCCACAAACGCAACAATTACTCAAAGAGGCAGAAGGTATTCTTCCCTCCTAAGTTTATCTGCTGAGGCTGCCCTGAACATTTTTTTTAAAGATATTTTTGGGGGCTTTTATGCCTTTAATTGACAGGACAGTAGACTGACAGGAAACAGGGAGAGAGAAATGGGGGGGTTGACACACAGCAAAGGTCGTCTGGATCGGGAGTCGAACCCACGACATGCTGTCAAGCTGGATTACCAGCGTATGTGGTATGCGCCTGGACCGCTAGGCCAGCGGGCGCCCCTGCCCTGAACATTTCTAGGGAGTAATTGATGCCTACAAGGTTAGCTAAAGGAACGACTATACCTTCTGCCACATAAGCAAGCCAGTGCATTGCCAGTGTGTAGTTTGAGGACTTGGTCTGTTGAGCACCAAGAGGGACTTTTAAACTTACATCTATAAGAGAAAATATGCACGTACAGTAAAAGATAAGTAAATATTTCACTCAGTGTTCATGTTCATGTAGTATGGTGGCCGTAGCTGAGTGTGTAGAGCGGGCTGTCCATGGGAAATCAGAAGGTCACTGGTTGGCGCCCCAGCCCCGAGTGTCCCTGAGCAGGTGCTGTATTAATGGCAGCCACTGCTCCAAATAGTTATGATGGGTAAATGCATCGGCAAACCTAGCAATGTGTTTTGTTTGTCTTTTTTCGGTTATTGTAATATTTTATTTTGTTGTTATTTTTCGTGGTGTTTTTTGTATTATCTAACACTGTATTGTCTTTAAAAATGAAGAATTTTTTTTTTAAAAAAAAACTTAGCAAATTCCCCAACAACAACTACAATTATTATTAAATCCCAACGAAGGACGTCATTGTGATAATGTTTCATCAGAACTAAATGGTTCAAGCATTATGTGATCAGCGCAGCAAATAGATGGTCATTCTGCGGTTGCTGTAAACATGGCCAAAAAAGGGTAAAAAAACCAGGTCAAGTCAGGTGAACTATGTAAATTCTGTATTTCATACTGTACAATTGTGCATTTATGTTAAAGGATGAATCCCTGTTGAGTCCAAATAAAAATAAAATACCCTCAAAATTAAATAAAAATGATTCCAGTAAAAAAATAATTAATTTTTTGGGTCGGTGAAAAGACGTGTCTTGGATATTTCCCGGAAGTGTGGGGTTACAGTGGGAATATATGTGGGAATATATGCTTTCAACTACATCTAGTATGAGTGCAAAAGAAATGTAGTACTGCACATTCCAGCGTATTGAAAGTAGACAAATGATGGATTAAATCCAATGTCATTTATTTTGTTAGACGTCTCAGCCTTTTGCAGAGAGGACATTTTTAAGGGGCCGTATTAATCCCTTATAGTCACAGACAAAATCTCAGACAACAATTTCCTGCCTGCAACCATGAAATCCAGGTATTCAAATGCAATGAATTCTGTGATAGGGGTCTGGCTAGAGATTAGTGAGCACAAAAGACCTTTTGTTACATTCTCTTGTTCTAAAACAATAAGGAATGCACCTGTTCATGTTTTAAGTTTCAGACTGACGAAGGAACATGGGATTGTTGGGGATGCATTTTATGATTCAAATATTGGTGTAACAAACACACCATTATTCATTTGTTGTGTGAAGTATAGATATTCAAAGAATCCAAAGAATGCATAATTTTTCAAGGATGCATTTTGAGCTGAGAAAGCTTGAAAAATATGTTTAACATTGAAACCAGATCTTAGACCTTCAGTTTTCAGGGGAAAAAAACCTGTTTCAATAAAGCTGTAGTTATTTAAGGTTAATCTAAGCAAGGGATACCTCATTTTGTTGCTCTGATCTTGTACTTTCAAATTGAAAGAAAGAAAGAAAGAAAGAAAACATCAGTGAGGGTTGGGGATACCAAGTGACATGCACACAGCCTTCCTCCACCATCCCATTTCACTTGTTTGATTTTATTTTAACTACCTGTACATTTGGGGGGTCATTTGGATTTCAAAACGCAAAGGTAATTCAAATAGCTTAACCCTCAAACCGTCCATTAGAGCTGCTCATTAGCATTTATAAGAATTCACTTCCTCTGTATAATGGTAACTGAATCACTTAGTCAATATTAACAAACCAACCAATCAATAAATCATTTAACCACTTAAACCCTATATACTTCACTGACCCGCGAGCACGGTCCTGAAGGGTCTATACTTGGTCCCGTCCTTTTTTCCTTCTACACAAAATCTCTATAAAATAGCCGATCTACAAGGTCACAATGTGCATCAAGATCGGCTATTTTTGAATGTTTGCCTATTATGACTTGCCCAGAATAGGGATGCTAGAGATCATTGTGGTTCAAATCTATAGCCTGCGGGCGCCCAGTAGCTGAGTGGTTAGTGCGCATATCACATCTGACAGCGAGTCCCTGGTTTGATTCCCAGGCTGGTCGGACCGTTTGTTGCATGTCACTCCCCCTACTCTCTTTCCCTGTTTCCTGTCTATCTAGTACCTATCAATAAAATCATCATAATAATCCCAAAAATAACTGATTAATTATACATAAACAAATGAACAGACCTGAGCACCGCACTGAACGGACCAAGTTGGATGGAGTAGTCCATCTTGACCACGGTCATGGGCGCTAGTGTGCCGGTGACTGGGTTTGGTACGCTCTCCTTGTGGATGCTGTAGAAGGCCTTACTCCATGAAGCCAGCGACAGTTTGGTACGGCGGTGTTTGCCGCTGAAACTCATCATCCTCAAGGTGCCATCACTCTGGAAGAGGAGACAGAGAGATTGCACTTCATGCATGGGACTATACCAAGCGAAACAGCCTGAAGGATCATCATATTCGTCACTGCCCCTGCGCACACACAAAGATTGAGCGGTAATGCTGTCAGCAACCAAACAACTGTTTCAGGGTAGAAATGGACATTTCCAGAGATGGAAATTGCTCTTAGCCACGAGCCACCTTCAAGTAAATATGGGAAGTGTATAATAGGTTTTCTGTCTGACAATAATTCTTGCCAGGTTGACAACCATCATGTCAAAGTAAAATTGTATTCCTCAAATCTGTGTTTTTGTTGGCAAAAAAAGAAGAAGGAAGATGACTTTGACATACAGTAACAAGTCACAGTGGCTTCTGGACAAAAGAAACAACAGCAAAGAAAACAGGTCACATCCTGTCCTGAATACCTCACCTTGGACGCTCTTAGAGAACATGGAGACACGTTAGGCAACACAGCCACTTCCTCGTCTGAGTCTAAACTGAGAGTCCTCATTGGGTGGTCTCTGCCGTGCCTCTCTGTCACCACCAGACACTGCGATTCATCTGAGAAATCCATCTGAAACAGCAGAGAGCACAGGCGTCATTTCAGAACAAATAGAGGGTGCCAAAAATGAGTTACCACTTAAGCCCCATTTCCAAAATAGTGAAAATAGTGGATCTACAAGCTCACAACTGTGGATCCACTATTTTCACTATTTGGCGGGGAAGAGTTTGAAAAGGTTTGCCTATAATGACATACTCAAAATAGGGATAGGGATGCCAGATTGAAAGTGGTTAATAAATGTATGGTCGCAGACAAGAAAACGCATATCTATGTGTCACATTGTAGAAGATGAACGGGCATGGATTGAGATGCACCCAGCGTTGATCTGAAATTAGATAATCTGCAAAAAACATTCAGAGTTGGGGAAAATATGCATAAAATAACAGAATTTTAGGTTAAATATGAACACTAGGGGGTGGCAATTGCCTCCCCTGAGACCACAAATGACGCCCCTGACAGAGAGTAGCATGGAGGCTGTCAACTTATGAAGTCTAGAAACCTGTGTATAGCATCAATCACACAAATGCAGGATAGGTTCAGTTGGGGGCTGATAAGTTTGTCAGTTGCAAGGGTCATTTGCAGATGTTTTGATGGTCAATCATATTCAGGGTGGGTTCAAATCTGATGCAAGGCTCTTTATGGCGTGTCATCCCCTCTCTCTGTCCCACCTTTCCTGTCTCTCTCACTGACACTATGATTAAAGCATAAATGCCTAAAAAACATGTATTTAAGACCCATTTTGGATCCAATATGGTTTCATAAATTCCATAGGATTGGTGAATCAATTTAGGTTTCCTTGTGGCTAACACATTTGAACACTGGAGACACATTTGAAACGTAAAATTCCTAACATTACACATACAAAGGTACACATCTACATACGATAGACACATACAGTATGGTATACACATCAGGTCCATACGTACACAGTACACTACACACACACCTGAAAAAGATCGTAAAACTTGGAAGATGATGTGGACAGGTAGATCTTGTGTGCAAAGACATGGGTGTGGTCTTGGAGAATGAACATCACGTCAGCACAGAGCGGGCTGTCCAACAGGCGTCGGGCTCCCTCAGAACGGTTGCCAGGGACAACCTCGGGGATCTTAATGAGAGGGGGCGGGGCTTTGGGAGGGAGGAATGGTGCCTGGAGGAGGGGCTTCTGAACCTGCAATAACAAATACTTCTTTATAGATAAACAAACAGACATATAGTGAGAAAGTGCAAGAGACAAAGACAGAGAGAGAGAAGGAGAGAGAGACGATTAAAGACTTTGTTCTTGGTGTTGCTGTAATATGAGTTGTAAGAAAAACCTTATGCCTTAAGTGAACAAAATAATTAAATGAGGGTGCAAATAGCAGCACAGAAGAAAAGACAAATACATTCCAAACTAAATGATAGTTCTTCTAAGGTCCTCTCAGATCACCGAAGGCTCTGATGGAACAGATATGAATAATTAAATAGAGGAACATAAATATTGAAAAGTTACTGGTACCTTGCGGAGGTGTGATTTCCAGAACTGCAGGTGTCGTCGGGATATGAGTGCAGCACGGATGGCGTTGTCAAAGATGTCTTTTATGCCAAACTGGTCAAAGACGCTGGTCTCATAGTAAGGGATGCCGAGCTCTTTAGCTACCTCTCTACCACTCTCAGGAGGTAAAATGTCCCCTGGTTTTATCGGCCTACGGGGAGAAAGGGAAAGTAAGAAAGAAAGAAATAAGCGAAAGAGGCAAACAAAGAAACAAGTGACTGTCAATGTATTACGGTATATTGTTATCCCCACCAAGGCCAGAAAGCCGAAGGCGAGGGATTAAGTTTTCACTCCTGTCAGTCCGTCAGTCAGTCAGTCAACATCTCATCTCGGGCAGCACTGGACCGATCGGCGTGAAACTTTGCACATAGACTCACGGGAGGCCAAGGAAAAACCTCTGCCCCAATTTTGAAAAAAATGGCCTGTTATAGTGCTACCATGAGTGTGCAATGTTTGCAAAAAACATTCTTTGCAAAGAAGAACTGTCACACAATTGTTCTATTTCTTTTTTTATTGAAGTGCAGTCTAACTAAATAACCCTCTCAATAGCGGTCACCTGGATGCTCAACCCACCTAGCCAGTGGCCTTCTAGCCCTGTTGACAGCCTCTAGGTCGGCGTATCTCAGGTCCAGCTGGCAGCCCACCAGGATGACGGGGGTGCGCGGGCAGAAGTGCTTGATCTCCATATACCACATGGTCTTAACATGGTGCAGAGAGTGGGGGTTGGCGATGGAGAAGCACAGCACCACCACATCTGACCTGGAAGTGGAGGGAGGAACAGAAAGGGGGAAATTACAAAATACCTGTTGGGGGAGGGGGGGAGGGCAGTTGGCGTCTTTTCGGAATGCGAACTGATCATTCCCATGTGGTTTCACAGAAATCCGTCAATCCGTTCTGTAATCAAATTTGTATTCAACATAGGGAATAGGACGATTATGAAATAATCATACGTCCAGAACATTTCACACTCAACATAATGATAATAATGCAGGATTAACTTAAATGGTTTAAGTACAGTAAATGACAATCTGTTCTCTGGTTATTTTGTTCACAATCAGACACACACACACACACACACACACACACACACACACACACACACACACACACACACACACACACACACACACACACACACACACACACACACACACACACACACACACACACACACACACACACACACACACACACACACACACACACACACACACACACACACACACACACACCGACAGGACTGATGCGGGCAGGGTATTCAGCGGTGGCAGAAGCAATAGAAATGATAAGCAGGAAACAGTAGTGATGTATATACTTTAGATGGATGACAAAACTGTATCAACCTTGATTTAGGATTCGGAACCACGCAGCAGCACTCACAGCTCCAATGACAGGGGCCAAGGGCAACGGAACACTGGATGCACAACTTACTGCTCTGTGTGTGTGTGTGTGTGTGTGTGTGTGTGTGTGTGTGTGTGTGTGTGTGTGTGTGTGTGTGTGTGTGTGTGTGTGTGTGTGTGTGTGTGTGTGTGTGTGTGTGTGTGTGTATGTGTGTGTGTGTGTATGTGTGTGTGAGAGAGACTGTATATATATTTCCTATATATCAACGAATCGATCCCGAAATTGCGTAGTTGCCATTGGGCATTTCGTACCTGCGTAACGAGACCTAGAATTGCGTAGTTTGTACGCAAAATGCGTGCAGGTTGGCAGGTCTGAACTCCATTGCTGTTGCACGAACAATACGGCTGGGCATCGAAAACCGACACTGAGAACCAATAACTGACTTAATCAGGTAGAATAATCGAGAAGCAGGTTTTTTATATATTTTTTACATTTCTTATATATCAACGAATCGATGCAAAAATATCAAAACTAGACAAACTACAAGCTCACAACCGATCATGATGTGAGTTTGTAGATTTGCTATTTTCACTATTTCGTTTTCCTTAAATAATCGTTCATTAATCGTTATCGAGTTTTAAATAATCTGGATATTGATTTGAAGTCATATCGCCCACCCTATGGGCACTATCATTTACTACTGTATATGTACAGTATACACTTACATGTCCGTGATATTCTGCCTCATTTCTATTTAATTTTTTTACACCTGTAAACTTCTGATGTGACAATAAAGTTTAAGTTGAATACAGAGGATGCGGTAAACCTCAAGTCTAGCGATCATTGCTCCATCTTATCTACACCGGGAGGTGCTTACATGCCTTTAAAACACACACCAATCTGTCTCTCTTTCTCTCTCTCGCTCTCTCTCTCTCAGCTTGACAGAGATCAATCAATCCAACAATCAATGAAATCCCAAGGCCGCCAAGTACTTTGTGGATAAGACAATTACAGCATGTAGCACTGCCTTGTATTTGTATACCGTTGGTTGTTAATATATTCATACATAATTTTTTCTCCGTATACTCTATATTCTGTCTATTTTCTTTTTTTGGCGCAATATATAGATAGGTAAGCAGCCTTAATAACCCAGGGAAGGTGAAATTCTAAATTGTATACAGTATATTATTATATCCTAGTGACCTAGTAGTGTATGGTTATTCACTATACACTACTCTCTGTGTACTGATGTTGTTTTTGCACACTTATTAGTTTTGCCTACACTGTATTACTTACCTAGCAGTAACTGTCTTTTTTCGTACTTGTATTATATCTTCTACAACTATATATTATGTTGGATAGTCTGTGTTTCAATGCAAATACTGTACACGTATGAGCATGTGACAAATCAAGTCTTAGAATCTTGAATCTTTGTGATGGTGTGGGTTTGAATCTGGATGCTGACCAAAATAAATAGGCTGGTTTTGTTTCTGCCGCTGGCAACAAAGCTCATTTTGTGGGGGTTAAGGATGAAATAGAATAGAATATACTTTAGACTACTACACAAACCGAAGGTATTATGGCTTTTACACAACAAAACAATGTCTACTGCAAGATGCATGTACATGTATGCTGTCATTTAAGTGAACCAAACTTAAGTTGCGAGTAACTTTGCAAGTTACTTGGTTATTATTAGCTTCACAACAAATTCATAAGATATGCTGAGGACTGAGGAGTACTTGGAGACCATTGATTAATCCCAGTTTTCATACCTACTGGAACAATAAGAGCCCTTGGTTGGATCTATACATTTTTAAATTATACTGTCCTGCTCTGTAGACAGAGGCACAATGAGAACACGTACATTAAGTCAAAACAAGCTGAGTAGGCACAGTCATCTTTTCGCTGCCAGGAAGCATTACGCTGATATCACAGAAACAAATGGTACAGTAACTGCAATTTTGGTTTTAGTTTTTTAGTTTCCTTACTTGACCTGAACATTTATACATTCACAGTGTGTTGGAGTGAGTTTCAAGAGGTTTTGTGAACAGCTCTCTTTCTGTGGGAAAGCAGAACAATAACAGTTTTGTTGAATGAGTTCATCCTTAGACCGGTAAGTGTGAGTCATGTTGCTTCCAGCAAACACTATGAACCAAGTCTTTCAATTTTATTTAAAGCCATGTACAGTAAGGGCGGATGTACAGTAGCTGAGTGGGTAGAGCGGCATTCAGGGAATTGGAAGGTCGCTGGTTTGACCCTCGGCACACCCATTCTACGTGTCAAAGTCTCCCTGAGCAACACTTAATCCCTTACAACTCCCACTGCGTGTGCATCATCTGAGCAGCCATCTGCTGAGTAAAGCAGTAAAAGCAATTTCCCCTCCCGGGGCCCATGAGTTCAAAACCTTTAATCCGAATTCGATTGGATCAGATTTAGGTTCTGGGTGTTAAAACCATTATTTGATTAATCATACTTAAATTTCTTATTGACAATGTTTGCTGAGATAATTCTTTCTTGTGGACCTACCATGTTTACCTGACAATGCGCTGATACTCTGTGCACCTTAATCTCATGTACAACGCACTGATATTCTTGTTTGTACCTTAATGTGTAAATATCATGTATAGTAAATACCTGCTGCTATGTTCATGCACATTATGTCTAACCTCAAGTACATGCTGTACCAGATGGATATGCTTTGTGTATGTAGAGATAACTTTTGTTTGATTTTTCTTTCTTCTCCTTGCTCCCTGTGACCGACCCCCCTCTCTTATTTTTCTTTCACTTTCTGGAAATAACAAAACGAACGATGTAGCTTGCACAAAAACGAATTTCACCCACTTTTTACACCTGTAAACCTGTGATATGACAATAAAGCTGATTCTGATGATCGCAGATTGGATATCAAAGTGATCCCAATATCGTTTTTTGGTTTTGAACTACACAAAATCCAAATCTGATCCACTCGGATAGGAATTAAAGGTTTTGAACTTGCGGCTGGGGACCAGAAAATACTCCCTTTCCCTTTAATAATAATAACCCTCATATGCCTTATGTTTATTTAATGACACTTCTCTGACACTAACATGCAATAGAGAGTGCCAAATAAGAGCCTCAAATGTGACCATGGTTGTGAACCTGACTCGTCATACTTTAAAGCCGACAATATATTGCTAACTGTAAAAGAATACATTTAGAAATGAAGCCCCATTTATCCATTTTTCACACATGAAACCAAAGGGTCCATTAACACTGAGTATTTCACTGTGTGGGCCTGGTCAAGCTAGCCTCAGCTGAAATGCATTAAGGATTCTTGAGAGGTGCATTATATAACAGTGGTCCTGGAAAGCAAGATGTACTGCAATGTGGGATTGGATTCCGGTCAATAGATAAGTAACCTCAGCCGAACGCCCAAAGACATAGGTCAGTCCATTACAGTAACAACTGCCACCAGGTCCCATTAGTTAGTCCTCATTCAGTCTGCAGGGTTTTATCCATAAGCAAAAAAAGCAACACAATAGTGGCTACATAACGCATAACGAAAGAGGATTTTGCACAATAATAAATGCTTGCAAACACGCACTGCAAGGCATCCAAGAGAGCCTGTCTTTAAAAACCACCCATCACATCATGCACACACAAAACATCCACATGTGTGCACAGACTTAAATCTAGGCCCCCACACACGCACAAAAATAGGCATGCACAACACAATGCAGTCAAAAACTGCTGGTAGAAATGAATACATGCATGCAGAAAAGCACAAGGCTTGAGTGGGAAGGACTATGACATTTCTCACACACCTGCATATACACAACTAAAAGAACATTCAAGTACTGCACAAAAAAGAAGGAAATCAAAATGTTTTGCGGATGCAGCAAGGTGGCCTTATATAATAGCAAAGCATGAAAAGTCACATTCTGTCTAACAGCCATGTATTGCTGAGAAAGGCCAGTTTCTGCTCAGTGACTCAGTCAATAAGATCAAACTCTTATTCTAGCTTTGGAGATCCATAGCTGGTTGTTTGGCGTTGCCCAGGGAACCATTTGTGTACTGGATTTGAGCTTGGTGGTGCCCCATTAAATTGTACCTCTCATGAGAATATGCCTCAGCGGTGCATTTACTTCTATATAGCGTTATACCGATAGTACAAAGATGGCACTTTGCTCTCAGAGGTGAAATATTTTTTACAACATTTTCACTGAATAACTTTATAACATTTTATCTCCATATGGTTTAAAAGCTTGTGATATTCAGTTTATTTGGCATGCAGAATCTACTCTGCTATTTTCATTTACAAAAGAACATACCACCGTTGTCCTTGGACTCATCATTAATTCAACCATTTCTGCTGTCTGGCATATTTAATACATGGGATGTGCTGTCCTAGGGCCTAGGGGAACGTTAAGAGGCAGAATACAGGGCCAACTATCCACTTTACAAGAGACAGGCCAGACAGGATTAAGGGCCTAGCATAGACACATTTGCTGTACAGACTAGGCATAGGAACATAGCTTCTAGACAAGACAAGCCTGGAGGTCCAACAAAAAAAGTTCACTGTAAAAATACAAATAAAAGGCTCCTGGGGTGCAAACCCAGCCCTGCCTGCAGCAAAGTTCCTAATACCTTTAGTTCCTGTGAAGACCAAGTGGTTCCATAAGAAAAATGAGATACCAAATACCTCCCAGGGTACAAAATTGTTCTTGATAGGAACACGGCCAGCTAAAATGTTTCAAGGAGATACAAAATAGTTATTGAATTGAATTTTGAGTCATACGAGTCATTTGTTTTTATTTCCCTTTACTGACAGACAAGGCCTCGTTAAGGTGAGCACAACTAATCAGATAAGAGACGCTCCTTAATTACCTAATTACATCCAGGACAAAACACAGACATGTGAGAGCCCTGTTTGCACCCCGATACTGTACACTGTACCCATGCCAGGCTCAGTCAAACTCCTGCTAAATATCAATCTGTGTAAAATGCACACACAAAAAAGGTCAAGGGAAAACATCACCAGTTCTTTCTGTTACAATACCTTAGATATTCATTAATTAAGTAGGCATGTGCCTGGAGGGAGGGTTGGTGGTTTGAAATCAGAATTTTAGGGGAAAATCTGCACAAATGAGCAAGCCTAAACAATGAACGACCTGAGTTGGCCTTGATCAAGGCACTTTCCCCCTAGCTGCTTAGTGGACAACAGTACAAGTTATTGGCAAGAACCTCACAATACATTATGTGTCATAACACATGATTGATATCCCAATACATCAGGCTGTACATGCAGAATAATACACTGCAATATCAAACTGAAAAGGAATAAACAGAGCTGAAACTACAGCATACCACCTAATACAGATACTAATAATCTGTACAACACATTATATGATAAACCATAATAGTGTGATACTCAGATGTAGTGACTATTTTTGAACAGCCCTCATATCAGTGTGAGACAGGGTTCTGCTGTAAAAGAGAATGCTATGTGCGCTCAGTTTACATTCCCGGATACATCGACTATTTTAATCCACAAACACACACACATTCATGCAGTGACACTAACACAGACACACTTGCACACATGCCAACCGTGTCATCTTTCACACTCACAGGCACAGCGCCGTGTGACCTACCTGCCATAGGCAAAGCGTCTGTCTTTATGATGATCTCCAAACGTGTCCCAAAGCCGGAGAGAAACACTGACTTCATCCACCACATCTCTGGAGCGCTCCAATACCTGCCGTTTAAAGACACGCACGTGCACATGCACGTACAGTACAAACACAACAATGAGCTTGTTTTTTATATTTCAGTATGCACTATGCTGTGTAATTTAGCGCTAATGAGGCCATTCGTAAAGCTTTTCAAACTAAATTGAGCAGATTCAGACAGATTCAAATATATATCTTCACGTATCAGGTCTTCAGCCTCAACTGCCTCGGTTCCTTCCTCCATTCTCCCCCCCACGACCTCCAGACTCTATAATAGTCTATGGTAAATGGACTGCATTTTTGTTATTTCTAGACTTCTGACCACTCAAAGTGCTTCACACTGTATGCCTCACATTCAACCGTTCACACACCGCTGGTCTGGGATCAGCCATGCAAGGCGCCAACCTGCTTGTCGGGCTCAAGGACACGTCATCACAGTGCCAAGAGGAGCCCAAATAAAACCGGGAACCTTTTTCAATCCATAAAGACCGGGAACGCATGTGTGTCATTTTAAGATTCCTTTGGCTATTCAAAAATCGCAGATATGGCCCGGACGGTTGGCGTAACCGTCTGGGCACCTAGGCTGCGGGTTCGACTCCCGATCCCGACGACCGTTGCTGCGTGTCATCCCCCCATCTCTCCCCCCATTTCCTGTCAGCCTACTGTAATCTGTCAATAAAGCCAAAAATATATATTAAAACAAATATATATATATAGCAGATATACAAGCTCATAGAGCAGCACCTAGCGCTATGAGCCTAGATTTAGAAAAATCGTGAAATTTGTGCAAATCTTTGAATATATATATATACATTTTAACTCAAATCTTTGCTTCTAGGGGTCCCTGGAACAAAATATTTTGAGATGGGAGGGTTCGCGGACAAATACATATAATTTTGGGGGTCCTTGACATGAAAAAAGTTTGAGAACCACTGATATAGCAACATACATATTTTAAAAAAGGATTTAGAAGACATTTGTAGAATCCCCAGAAGCAAAGATTTGAGTTAACAATGTTCGCTTTAATAAATATATATACAGTATATTCAGAGTTTCCCAAACGGTGTCCCGAGGCACCATTGTGTGCCGTGAGCCAAGTCCATGGGTGTGCTTTGGGATTTTGTGACGACCACACAACGTTCTAGCATTTTTTGCAGCTATACAAAAAGTTATTATCTTTTTAATTCACTAGATCAGTGCTTTGTTTGAACTCATTTCCCAATTACAGAGGCAAAATACCCTAAAGAAATATTTGTAACCCCTTTAAACATCTCTATTTTGGGCATTTTGGGTAGTATCTGCTATTTGCACACCTGTATGAATACAGGTGTGCCTCGAGATTGTGACTTGCCCATTGGTGCCTTGGGCACAGAACAGAAAGTTTGAAAACAACTGCTTTAAAACACCAGATGTAGATGTTTATGACCATATCGCCTCCATTCAGCCATCTGCACTTATCTGTCCAGCCACTCATCCATCTTCCACTCTCTCCTTGTTTCACATCTGCAGGGTTTAATGAGTTCAGGGCTCAGACTGTGTGGACACATGCCTGGCCAGTGGCCGCAGTCACATTCATGGACCCATAATCCACCTGTCCTTCCATCTGCCCATTCTTGCCTCCTTCCCTCTCATTTCGTTCTTACCTCATGGCAGTCTTTGTCTAAATGTATTGTCCGTGCATCATTTGATCCATCTCTCTTATGCATTATATCTACAGTAACACAGCAGCACTGGTGCTCAACCCCCAGGGATCCTTGAGGGGGTTCCAGGGGGTCTCCAGCTAAATGATTGATAGTTAGGAACCAAATAGACCCTTTTGGGTCTAACTCAGAGACTGTACAAATGAGTGTACGGGTAATTTGGTTCCATTTGTATGCTCTAAGAGTGACATTAACAGAGGATTTTTTGTGTAAATTGGTGTCCTAATAATGCATTTCTGTGGGTCTTGGGTTGCGGCAATCACTGGTTTACAGTAGGGGTGTAACGATACGCTTTAACAACGATTCGATACGTATCACGATACTTGGTCGTCGATACGATACATGAACGATACAGGTTAATTTAGAACGATACGATACGTTTCGATTCAGTGATTTAGTCGATACGATACATGAACGATACAGGACAGGTTAATTTAGAACGATACGATTCGATTCAATGATTTAAAATCGATATGTAACTATTTATTTACCCAAAAATTCTGTGAGAAAAATAAATACCTGGATACTGGATATAAAACCCTCTTTCTCTTTTTTCTTCTTAAAAGTACTTAGTATTGATAAAATGGATTATTTGCATCGCAAAACGATTCGATACGATTATTTGCATTGCAAAACGATTCGATACGATACAAAGTCAAACGATACGATATTTTGCTGTTTGCATATCGATATAGTAGAATCTACTATATCGATACGCAAACAGCAAAACATCGGAAAATCGTTTTGAATTTTCAACGATCTACTAAGTAGATCGTTGAAAATTCAAAACGATTTTCCGATGCAGTTACTATATCGTTACACCTCTAGTATACAGGCATGACTCTTCCCTCTATCCACCCACCCTCTCTTTCTCTTCGTACTAGTTCCTACCTCTTGGCAGACTCTGTACTGGTCTATGGCCCAGACAGTAGGTACATGTGTAGCCAGAAGCTGGTACTGGGTAAGGGTGGTGTTGCAGGCCCTGGCACAGATCAACCTGGTCTTCCCCACGGCGTTGTCTCCGACGACCACACACTTAATAGTCTCCACATTAGGCCGCTCGTAGTCCATCATGCTGGGGTCCGGCTGCCTGTTGGTAACCAAAGACGAGAAAGAAGAGCCGTTTTCATTCGGTAATCGTTCAAAATGGTGCTGCAGTGCAGTAAGACAGTGGTTCTCAAACGTTTTTATTTAAAGGACCCCCAGTTTGGTACTGTATGCATTAGGCCATGGACATCCATAACTTTGAGAGTGTACGAATGGAACCAAATGGATTTGGTTCCATTTGTACACTCTTCAAGTTACAGACCTGTAATGGTCCATTTGGTTCCTAAAGTAACTATCAATCATTTAGCTGGGGACCCCCTGGAACCCTCAAAGACCCCTGGGGGTCCCCGGGACCCACTTTGAGAACCACTGCAGTAAGTGATTTACCCAAAATGCTGGTGGTAATGTAAAGCGAAAATAATAGTGTGATTTGGCTACAAGTGTTCATTTTATTCTGAAAGTGTAAAGATTTACCCTTAACACTCATGATTTTACTGTGTCTACATACCGCAAAACGACAGATGAAAGGAAGGGTGTGGAACCAAAACTAAGCTTAACAATTAAAGATAGTTCAACAATAATAATACAATTGAAGAGGACATTTTGACATTGTGTTTGACATTTGAAAAAAAGACCAATACCAGCGCCGGTACATGCCATTGTCTATTCACTGCTTTGGCCATTATCCATTATATCTACATGTATATCTATCTATCTATCTATCTATCTATCTATCTATCTATATATATATATATATATATATCAAACTGTAAAACATTTTCATAAACCATTTAATGGCTGCATTTATAGACTTTTAGACTTTATCCATGTGTTTGCATTTTGTCCACCAGTATGGTCCATTAAGAGGACAGTTGTACTCTCCTAATAGCTCATGCTGTTTAGAGGCAATAAACTCAGTGACTTAAATGACAACAAACACTTAAAATCAATCACCATGATGGATGGGTGACTGATGATAAATCTATCCCAATGTTTTCCCTGAACAGGTATACGATTGGCTTTCATTGGTGTCCAATAACGGGTGCGGTGCATTATCCTCAAGGCCAATGCCCAGTGACATGTTACCCCACCCCACACCCCCAGCTCAGTAGAACTGTCATCAACAGCTCAAGCAGATAATTTACAGATCAGATAATAATGCAAAAACAATAAATACAGCATCATATCATTTAAAACGTCATTCCAAGGTATGGAAGACAACGGTGAATGATCATTTATACCAGTGGTTCTCAAAGTGGGGTCTGGGGACCCCCAGGGGTCCTTTAAGTGGTTCCAGGGGGTCCCCAGCTATTTCAAAAAGAGCTAAAATAGCGTGGTGTGAGATTGTAGATCTGCTATTTTTGCTATGTTTGCACATTTTTGCCTGTGACATGCACAAAATAGGGACGCCAAGGTTTAAAGTGGTTTATCTCAATAAGATTGAGAGAATGTATAAGAATGACCATAGGATCATAGGTTTCTCTCTCCCCTCTAGTGTACTGTAGACATATGTATACTTGGGGGATAAGGGCATCTTCTGTTTCAGCAACTTAAATAAAATACTTTTCTTTTAATGTCATTTAAAACAACTTACAACGTACAATTGTGACTGTAGATCATCTGAAACAAAAACCGTTGACCACATCTCACTGGTAAAAAACACAATAATTGAACAACCTTTTACGGTCATTCATGTGGATTACCCTGTGGTAATAACTTCAACAAGTGTTGAAGTGATTGTTTTTTTCCCCATGAATTCCCTTAGAATCAATTACCAACCCTCTCTTCACCAGCTGGAACAATAACATCAACTCTGTGTGTGTGTGTGTGTGTGTGTGTGTGTGTGTGTGTGTGTGTGTGTGTGTGTGTGTGTGTGTGTGTGTGCGGGCGCGTGCACGTGCGTGTACAGTATGTGTGTTTAACCACTTGAGACATAATCACGAGCATCGGTTCTTTCTTTTCCGCTTATTGATTTAACTGCTTCCCTCAAATAGCCTCTTCCCGGGAAGCTATTAATGGAAACCTATTATATTTTCTGTTACTACAGGTCTCCGATAACATAGACTGATATCACATTATTAAGGTGGATATCTCTTACGTTACATCAATCTGCTGAAAAACAAGGAACGCTCTCTGTTCATCTCTGCAGCGCTGCGAACAAACAGGCGATCGCTGAACTTCTATGCAAGTTTCAGCCAGTGCCCCCTGCGATGATGTCTAGACAACATTGTCTGGCACCTCTCTTGATTGATTCTGTGAGGTTACGTTTTTAAATGAACACTATGGAATTTACGGTGTATTTTCAGGGCAGGAAAGGCCATCTACACTTGCTAAAATCTCACATCTGGTTGTTGTACAGTGCAATGCAATCGCACAGTCTTGTAGTGAAGGTCACAGGCCGGCTCCCCTGGTGTAGTAACGGACGAAGAGCCTTGACAAAGGGGTGCAGAGATAATTGCTGAGGGAGGGGTGCAGTTGGCGATGTATATCATTCACTAACCTGAAACAAGTGTGTGTGTGTGTGTGTGTGTGTGTGTGTGTGTGTGTGTGTGTGTGTGTGTGTGTGTGTGTGTGTGCACGTGCCAAGCTAGGTATGTGAGAGAATATAGGTGGAATCATTTCAATGGATTCTATGCAACTTCATCTCCTTTAACCACTTAAGCCCTATATATATATTTTGTTGTACAACAAACAGTGAAAATAGCTGATCTACAAGCTCACACTACATCACAATGTAAGGTGTTGTGAGCTTGTAGATATGCCTTGTACTGTAGATATAACCCTGCCTGTCAAAATATGACAGGCAGGGTTAATGTGGCTAACAGTTTTAGTGACAGTGTATTAAAATAACAGAGACACACTGTAAGTACATGAAATACACCTGTACACACTTGTACACACACCCACAAATGCAACATGCAAAACCGTAAACACACATTCTATGAATACAAATTATTAATTTGTTTGCAACTCATCGAAGCAGAATATCCCAAATACTTATTATACACTGTAAAATCCAAATCCATTCGTACAGTCTCTCCAGTTACAAATTGATAAATGAACTCTGTGATTTTAGTGACACATTTAGTGACATTTAGTTAGTTGTCATAGTATTATTGCATTGGCATGGCTTTGGACAAGCAATGACGACGGTTGGAGTGAGGATTACATAAATACAAACTTTGCTTTCCAGATGACAGATGGACAGACAAAGCATTTATAAATATATATATATATAATGTTTTCACTACGTATGGAACTGTGGCTATACTATTGCATGGTGATAATGATGCCAAGGCAGGTAGTTTCCCATTCTTTCACACAAAGCATCAGATGACTGTAACGTCACTGCATAGCTAGTAATTACAATGATGCAGAGATATTGCTGTCTGCTCCAAAATTCAAAATAGTCTATTTTCAGCTCTTTTACAATTGCAACTCCTGGAAAGGATGCATGTTTCATGTATTTAGGAGAGATTATCTTGTGTGGCTGTATGAAGATTCAATTTGACCTACCCAAGAACCTGCTACATGTAGGCTGCAGGTTTTGGCAGACAGACTGCAATTAAGTTAATTACAAGGCATGTGTAGCCTTTAAAACACAGTCCTTAAATCTGCAGCAAAAATTTGAATAGCACAATAAGTGATTGGTAATTTTGGATGAAAGAAAGAATTCAATCTCGGGTAGAGTGTGATGTCACATTTCCTGCTGACCAGCAGTGACCCTTTTTTCTTTTTATAAACGTCACCGACAAGATTATTTAGCCTGTACATAACTTCTAGCCTATTAACTAAATAATACATTGAGTCAAAACTTTTGTGGTGTAAAGTAAGTACATTTACTCAAGTACATACCATTTTGAGGTACTTTTACTTTACTGAAGTATTTCCAATTTTCAATACTTTTACCTACTCCACTACATCTCAGAGGCAAATTGGTAAATATTGTACTTTTTACACTACAATTATTTGACAGCTTTAGTTACAAGTTAGCCTACTTTGCAGATTTAGATTATTATCACAAAACACACATTAACCACTTCTGCCCTGCTATATACATATATATATATATATATATATATATATATATATATATATATATATATATATATATATATATATATATTATATATATATATATATATATAGGCCATTTGTATACATTTTGAACATGTGAAATGGGCCATTCTGCACAATGAGTGCTTTTACTTTTGGTACTTTAAGTATATTTTGATGCCAATACTTTTGTACTTTTTACTCAAACGCATTTTTGAATACTGTAATTTTATACCTGTAAGTATTTCTACATTGCAGCATTGATACTTTTATTTTAAGTAAAACGTGTGAGTACTTCTTCCATCACTGGACACCACCCTGTAGGCTACTGCCTGCCTCTTTGTTCAGCTCAGCTCAGGTGATACTAGGCTGCATAAAATGCACCTACCGTTTCTCTGTGGCAAAAATGCACCTACCGTTTCTTTGTGGCCGAACAGGGCAGGTCCGTCCGCCAATAAGCCCCAAAACTGCAGCCAATCTATACTTCAAAGTGAGTGTGATGCTGTAAAATTGCACAGGTAAACTACACTGTGCACAATTGAAGTTATACAATAGTCTACCAAACAAAAGATAATACAACTAAAAATGAAATGAAACGCTCGGCGTTAGCTGGGCAAAAGCTGCAAGAGCATTTCGTAATCGGGTATTATAGCCGGATTGTGGGAACTTAATCCGTGTTTCCCTCCCTTCTCGTCAATGTATAAATGCTGTGTATAATAGTGTGGTTCGAGCCGCCTTCGCAACGCGACTGACTGACTGGTGACTGCCCTTCCCCATCCAGGCACAGTGCTCTTTGAGAAACAGCCAGTGTTGCCAGGTCTGCGAGAGAAACAAGCAACCAGGTCTATGAAAACAAGCCCAAAAGAAGCGACTAATAGTAGGCTACGGCTAATGGCTATTTGAAAATAGCCTATCTAAACGAGCTTGTAGATCTGCTATTGTTTTTATTTTTAAGAAGAAAATTATCTTGGAGAAAAAAGGGGAAATTTTTAATTAAAAAAAATAAAAAACATGTTAACAACACAAATCTTGTATGGGGGGGTCTGTGGATATGGATAATATGTATTTGTCTGTGGACAAATACATATTAATTTGGGGGTCCTGGACATGAAAATGTTTGAAAGCCACTGGTTTACTTTAAACAACATTTAGGAAACAATCCCAAATAACAAGCAATTTAGAAACAAAGCCCAAAGTCGCTTATAGTAAGCAGACATGGCAACCCTGGAGAGAGAGATAGAGAGACAACGAGACGCAGCGAGCAGAGAGAGAGAGAGATGATCTGCAAGCGCACGGCGCTCTGAACGACGTGGATGCGATGCAGCTACACCATTGTGACGTCAACGACCCCGTTCTATTTATAGCGCGGCGTAAGATTTCATTCAGGAAAACAACAGGTGGGGAGAGAGAGAGAGAGAGAGAGAGAGAAGAGAGAGAGAGAGAAGAGAGAGAGAGAGAGAGAGAGAGAGAGAGAGAGAGAGGAGAGAGAGGAGAGAGAGGTTGAAGGAGAGAGAGAGAGGTAGAGGTTGAAGGAGAGAGAGAGAGAGAGAGGGAGAGGTTGAAGGAGAGAGGGAGAGAGAGAGAGAGAGAGAGAGAGAGAGAGAGAAGAGAGAGAGAGAGAGAGAGAGAGAGAGGGGGAGGGAGGGAGAGGTTGAAGGAGAGAGAGAGGTAGAGGTTGAAGGAGAGAGAGAGAGAGAGGTTGAAGGAGAGAGGGAAGAGGTTGAAGGAGATAGATAGAGAGTGTGAGGGAGAGGTTGAAGGAGAGATAGATAGAGAGGGAGAGGTTGAAGGAGAGAGAGGAGGGAGACGGATGGTCGAAAGGAGTGACTATAGTGAGCAAGGTGTTTGCTGTGATAGTTACAGTGTAAACATTGTGTTGTGTGTGACATTGAGGGTTCTCGGAAGTGTCCTGTTCGACTGTGACATGTTGACCGTTACGCCTAGTATGAAAAGCCGGAGAGAATGTGATTTCCCCTTAAATAAAAACAAAACAGACAATTAGATAGAACAGAAACAGAATAGAGCAGACAAGTTTAGCTATCTGTTTTCTGAATGGTTCTCTGTCTGATCCATAAACGTACGTACTATGGCCACACTGCTACTGGCACTGGCATTACATAGGCCTACTACAATGAACATTCAACATAATGTACAACAATTTGCTATTCGAACTGTGGCTACATGGCCCTGATATAAGTCCTGTTGTTAATCATATTTATATTTGAAGCAGTTATTCCATTCACTGTCATTGTACTTCAAATTAAAATGTTTCAGAACCACTGGTGTAAGGTATGCTTGACTTCAACTGAGATCTGCACCATTGACAACTGACTCTGAGTCCTGCCTGCACATTGTTTTAATGGAACTGACAATGTGAATCACCACTTTAGCATCACTACTCACTTTATTGTAGGGTACTACTTATTACCATACCATTACGGTTCTATTACTACTCCTAGGATGTACATATATTGCCGAACATTGACATGAGTTTGTTGAGGGAAACAGTTGATAAGTATGTATACATAAGTATGTATATCATTGTTGATAGATAGCTGGCCTACATATAATCAATCATATATTAAGTGTTGATAGACTGTTCATACAACACAAGACAGACAGACAGACAGACAGACAGACAGACAGACAGAGATTCATTCAGAGACAAATTGCAGATATTCAGAAACCTATCATATTGTTTTTTTCCCCTGCGCCACTCCTGTGTTTTGACCTGCTGCATGCTGTCGCTGCTATGAGGCCTGAATTCCCCTATACAGGGATCAACAAAGGTTCAGGTTCTATTATCTCATCTCATCAGATTCCCAATGTTCCCCAACAGTTTGGGTGGCGTGGCTGTGTAGACTATGGGTATCCATGACACGACACAGCTGCAGTGACACCATGTCTCGGATGAAGACGGGAAACAAAATAAGCTCAGCATGGAGACGAAGAGATAGCTACACCAGCGGTTCCTAACCTTTTCTGGATCAGGGCCCATGCACTTGACCACCCATCTCATCTGACCACTTAACACGGCAGCCGAATGAATTGTGGTCGGATGGGTGGATGCATTTACAGAGCATGTTTATTTTAATGATCAATGAGACTAACATAGTATAAGTCCCTATTTAGTGGTATCACAATGAAAACACATTTTCAAGGTTATAAAGAAAAAAGTACCAAGAATTTGTTTTACATGAATGTTTTTAAATATGAATTATCATTAAAATCTTAGTGTTTCGCAATAATTTGGAGGCCCACTTGCAATACCCTCGGTGCCGTCCCACAGGTTGGGAATGGCTGAACTATGGATTTGACAGTGCACTCATCTTTGTGCCTCTACACGCACAGAATGCATTTGTCTGTATCCGTAACTAAGTCTGTTGTGTTGATATTCATTTGTGTGAAGTCATTGTCTGAAGCACAGATGGAATTCTGAATGAAAAGGTACATGGAGACGGCAGACAGCCCCCAGGAATCAGGATGCACTTCAACACCCCCCCCTTCCGTCATCTGTCTGCTTCTCGTCCTGCCTGTGAATTCCGTAGTGAACCTTAGGGGTCCATCTTTGTACTCTGTCAGACGTGTTAAATTAAGGATTTTACTTCCTGCATGCCTCTTGCTGTCTGCCATTTTCATTCTCTTGCCCTACTTCTCCACCGTCTGTCTATTCCTTCCTTTAATGCTTCTCCCTCTCTATATCTGACACTCTATCTCACACACGTGCACGCACGCACGCACGCACACACACACACACACACACACACACACACAGCCTCCTTTTCCCGTCTGACACATACACACGTACGTATGATGGCACTTTGAGACTGAGTAACTCACATGAATCATACATTAGATGAGTGATTGGGATTTATTTATGACTGCGCACGCACGCACGCACACACACGCACGCACGCACGCACGCACGCACGCACACACACACACACACACACACACACACACACACACACACACACACACACACACACACACACACACACACACACACACACACACACACACACACACACACACACACACACACACACACACACACACACACACACACACACACACACACACACACACACACACACACACACACACAGGGAAGGAGGCAAACAAAACAAGGAAAAGGAGGAGAGAGCATCAGACAAGGACAAAGCCTGAAAGCTCAAGGGTCTCATTACAGTAGTGGTTCCCAACATTTTCCCCTTGGGAGCCCCTCTTCTTACATCTGACACAAGATAAGATCCTGCACACGTGCACACACGCACACTTGTGCCTTTCATACATGTTAACCACTTAAGCCCTACAGAATATACTGTGAAAATAGTAGATCTGCTATTTTCGCTATTCATTTTTTCTTTTTACTTTTTGAAAACTGTACACTATTTATCACTGTTTTTGACAATTCAATAGCAAATAGCTAATGTACAACAGAGTAAAAGTAGTTAAACTGATTTTGATTATATATTTACTGGGAACCCCTGGAACTCAGCCAAGGAGCAATGGTGGTCCCGGGAGCCCAACACTGCACTAAAGGATAAATGAGTTGTGCAGATACCGCAGGAAGAAGAGACATACTATGAGAATAGTCTTGTGATGCTCTTCATCACACAGTTCTTCTCTGAGTCCCTCCTCTCCCTGCTCTCTTCCCCATTCATCGCCCTCCTTCTTACACCCATTACACCCCTCTCTCCCTCACCCCATCTCTTGTTCCTCCTTACCGTCTTCTATTTGTGTTGGTGTGAGGAATGCACCGTCTGAAATAGAAAGGAAGACGCACCCCAGGAGGAGGGAGCGCAGGCAGAGTTCAGTGTACATCCCTGTTTTTTTCAAGGACCTCCAATTTGATAACCTTAGGCAATGGACCCCCATTTGATACGATGTTGTCTCTTGGAACCCAATGTAAGATTACATTTTTAATTAAATATGATCTTTGTCCAGAATTCCATAGAGGCATAACAGAGAACATCTGATCAGAATAGCTATAGAATAATAAGTGTAGCCTATATATGAATATAACAATGCTGAAGTTTAACTATCAACCATTTCACTGCTGCAACCCCCTCAAGTCTCCAGATGGTTCCTGAACCCCACGCTGAGAACTACTACTCTAGACAAAATGACACTTCCATCTGGATAGGGAATAGGGCTAACAGCGTTGTGTTTAGAGTGTTTAGAATTAGATCCATTTGTGACACACCTGCATGCACACAATGAACACACTCGACTCACTGTACAAACACAAAGCCACAGACAAATACAGAATATGCAGATACATACTGAAATACAGTTTTTTTACATGCCAAAAACTGATTTCAAATCTCAGGCTGAATTACTCTACAATATAGTATATTCCACCCAATTGGAAGCATTCCATGAAAGCTGATATTTGATATTTTCTTTCAGTTGATATATTTGGTATATGGGATTCCCTGAACAGCTACATATTTTCATTTGAATGTAGAGTACCTTCATATTTAAGTACATTCTGTAATATTCTTTAATAAACACTGCACAATGTGTGGAAAAATGTTAGCCAACTGCTTGTTAACATTGCATCGCGGATACAATGTCTCATATTCACAAAACTCGACTGTAACCATTATATGTTTAACATGTTAAATTTAGAGAACACAGAACACTGCAACCTTCAATGGTTGCATAGTCATACTTGAGATAGTTCAGTAGAGAGGATGCAAGATGTAATACAGGGAGGACCAAGGAAAGGTCAGGATGCACAGTGCTGACCAGGCAGTTTGCCATTGTCCTTCGGTTTGGAAACTGGAGAGACATGGCGAGGGACAGGAACAGCGCGTGGTGTTGTATTGCATTGGGTTTGAGACAGTAAAGTGGACAGCACACTGGATATCAGTCACTTTCAATGGCAGAATGTATAAAGCATGGCAGCGCTGAGTGCTGATTGACATAGGTTGTATTTGATGCCTCTGACTCCATCAAAGGCCCTCTGTCCTTGAATGATGGACAAGACATTATATTAATCACTATAACCCTGGCGTCCTGATTATTTTGGGACGCCAGGTGAAATTAAAATAGAATGAATGAATAACAACATAACAAAACTGAAGTCTTCATAGACAACTGGTTTAAATGGCTTACTCATGTCTCTACATTAAGACCAGATTTAATTTGAATTCAGTTATTTTAATTGAGTTTTTTGTGTATGTTTGTATTCATGTTCTGAAAAATCAAATAAAAAATAAATGGTAAAAAATTAAAGAATGAATGAATAACAGTTACTGAAATGTGTTACTTCACATAATAACTGTAATATGTTTTGTAGAAGTAATGTTATATTAAAACTCTATTATGTTTTTATTATTTATTTTAGAATAAAATGTTATTTTGTCCAATCTGTATGATAGAGTATGTTAATACAATGTAACTTATTCAATTGGGGTGGTTGTATTTAGTCTCTCTGCTCTTCTATTGAGACATTTAGATCCTGAGTCTAGGTTGGACACAACCTTTGACATGATCCTGTTTCTGCACAGACACAAATGCTTAATTTCTCCCCAGAGCAAGCAGGCAGGCTCTATTAACTGAGTGGTAGAAATGTCAGCACTTGTGAAGAGACCCGGGTTCAAATCCGGGGTAGAACAGGAAAGTTAAATAATGAAGCTTTAACTTTTAATATTTGTGATCAACGTAATCTAATGTTTTTCCAAAAATGGTGTTGGAGAAATAACGTTTTTGAGCAAAAAAAAGATAGTAGCGAGCCTTCCTTTTAAAATCATATTAACTTTGTAACTCATGAACGTAACATAATATGCTACTTATGATTTTTATGAACTGTGTTATCCCCAACACTGAGCATGATGATCACAAGCATAATACCACCTTAACTAATGTTGAGAGAGGAGAACCATCCCTGGAAAGTGGGGCTGTATAACAGGGCAAGACCAGACAGGTACTGTATGCTTCTATTTCTGGAACCATAAGAATGATCCATGAAAATCCTTCATAAACAGTTTCCACTGTACAGTCTAGCCTACAAGGCAAAAGCTTCAATGATGTGTTAATTTAACTCTGAGGGTAAAAATGGTTTTGTGTTGTGACTCAATTCGCATGTCCTTTGTACTTTTAAAGGACTTCCTTATGAACTTCTTTTGGTAAGAAATAAATTTGACCTGATTTATTTTAGTCTGAGTACAGAGAGTTTGGTTGTTGCCTGACACTCTGTCTGACCCAAAAACCAAGACATATCGTCTGCCTCCAAAGGAGTCTTTTCATCTGTATCGCTCCCTCCCTTCTCTCTTGTTCCCATTCATTCATTTAACCACTTGAACCATAGCACCCCTATTCTAGGGCTAACATTTGGCAAAAATTGCCAATTTACAAGCTCACAATCTGTATTAGTATATACCAACTGGGTTTATGCGGTTAAAAATCCTTCTCTATCTCTCTCCATGTTATCCTAATTTTCTTACTTTTACCTCTATTCGTTTTGCCCATCCTCTCTCTCTCTCCATCCTCTCTCTCTCAAAAATATGGCCAATTTAGGTTAGGGTGTTTTACTCTGACAACGCATGGGACTGATCCCACGCACCCAAGGGAACTCTAACCCCCTGATCAAGTGTACAACAGCCCCATCAGATCCAAACCTCTGTTGTTCAGGACAGGTACTCTCCTCTAGCACCAACTAATGATGACTTAGCACAGTCATTCTTGCCAGGTATACAGTAACCTGTAGCCTCGTTGTCTGATCCTCTTCTTAGCAGTTCAACCCTGTAGCAGTCCTATTGCCCTGACAGGTTACTATTGACCTACAGTAGTTCTCTGTCCTTAGGTATATGTACTGTACAGAGCAATCCTGCATAAGAATTCAGGCTACCAAGGCCTACTGTGATGCATAATATATTTTAATAGATCAGAATCAGAATCATCTTTATTGTTACATCACAGTTTTACAGGCGTAAAGAAGTGGGTGAAATATTTGTTTCCGAGTGCCCACCATTTGTAGTTTGAGAAGAGAGAGGTTAGAGGTAGGGTAGTAGCCTGGTTCCATACCATAGACCCCGCCCACTCTCTGAGTGGACTGCCTCTTGGTCTGGAATTGTAATGGACTACAAAATATATTGTCCAATGAGAGTCGGAGGTGGGCGTGGGGATCCCTTAGGAATGGTTTAGGGAAACTCTACTCCCCTCCCCCTTGTAATCGCCTACACTGGAGCCAATGTCAAACACAGCTTCAGTCTGATAATCAGGCTAGTAGGGTAGAGCAGGAGAGGTAAGAAAAAAAGAAAAGACTACAGGATACTAACAGGTCAAATAATCAAAGATATATATACAAATAGCGTGTGTAGTATGTACATGATGTTTACAACATTAGCATCGTATGCAGGTGTGTACGTTACCTACGTAACTCTCTGTACTGTACGAATAGTATGCTCTCTGTCCTGTAGGCATCTCAGCATACCTTCAAAGGGCTTCCTATAAATGTTGTCAGCAGTTTTAAAATGTATCCTTTTCCCAGGTATAGGCAAAGGGTTGTCTTCAGGACCAACAGATAAAAGCTTCATCACTTAGGCTACAGTAACGTACTAGAAAGGCTGATAATCAATGCGGTTATTGATTTGAATCTTTCCTAACATTAGTGCTCTTACAGTATAGTGCACATCATTTAATAAAACCTGCCAAAGTAATGCTGTGTCATCCAAGAGAATTGATCCTCTTCAGCTAATGTACTAGCTGGCCAGTGTACTAGGCTAGCATCAGGCCAAATCTGGGCCAAATGTATTGCATCTAGTGGCGTGTGCAACGACATAGTATCAAGGAAAATGCATGTAGCGAAGTGCTAGCTTCAGATATACACGTAGAGGATGGCACCTAACATCCATCAATGCTCCTTTTTTAGGAAAATGAAGAGGCAACTGCAGTCGGAGTGGTGGTGTGGCTTTGACTCCTTTTGCACATCTGAAGACTGATACTTTCACAATGCATCACATTGTGAGCTTGTGGATATATTCTCGGCAAGCGATTCCATCGTACGACATAGTATGAATTAAGCATCACAATTGGATGATTGTAATGTTGGAACAAAGGAATCTTGATCGATACTGTCGGATGTGTGCTAGCTTCAATAGTGTATATATATATATATATATATATATATATATATATATATATATATATATATATATATTTATTTATTTATTTATTTATTATCTGGACAAATCTGGTCCATGTGGAATCTTCTCTCTCTAATCATCATTTATAGTATATACAGTATGTATGCCTAGTTTGTATTGTGTTATTTTAGTTTTTTTTTTTTTTTTGCCAGTTTTCCACCCTCATTTTCTATATTGTTGTAAAGCACTTTGTAGCTTTGATTTGAAAAGTGCTTAATGAATACTGAATAATTGAATGAATAATTCTATTATAAGTATTGACCCCTATGAGACAGCCCTGTCTTAGTATCCCTGCTGAGTGCAACCTGAGTGCAACCTGAGTGCAACCTCTATGTCATCAGCAAACATTCTAGACTACCGCTTGCATCATCTCCTCATCCAGTCTCTCTGCACTTCCTCTCCTTTCTTTGACTCTCTCCTACTTTTCCCTTTTGCTTTCTTTTCCGCTCTCTCTCTCTCCATCATCAGAATTGTAAGAAACAAAACCAGACAGCTGCTGCTGTGTTCTCTCCGTCAAGAAATGGACAGATGGCTAAGGCCAAGCAAGCCAACAATATAATCTACCCCTACACACAGACTCACGCACGCGTGCACACGCACACGCACGCACACACACACACACACACACACACACACAGTCTGCCCAGATAATGGTTATGTAAGGACTCCGTGTCGTCAAGCTCACTCTCACAAACCTTCCTATCCGACCATGCAGCCATCATTCATCCGTGCACGAACAACAATTTATCTATCCATAATCACAGTATCATTCCTCTATCTCTCCATCAATTATCCATCTACTGTACCCCCCCCCCTCCTCCACCCACCTCACTGCACTGTCCCATTTGGTGCCTAATCCTATGGAAACGGAGCACGACACTACCATATTTAACCACTTTCACCCCGACATCCGTATTTCTTTTCATATGAAACATTTGATTCTGATTCATTATTGTCATAGATTAGTACTGACATTACAGATCTTTATTTGTGTTAGGTTGTTGTCTCACACTGTGTGTTGCCCCAGCATGGGCTCTGTCTAATCTAGGGCACATGACTGACGCCATGGAGTTATTACAATAGCAAAGCAAATGAGTGAAAGGATTAACCGCACTCATCAAATAACAATGAGAGCAAACTTAGAACTTTGCCAGTAATATCCTTTACTTCTGTTTTAGTGGATAGTGTACAATGGATGGTAAGACGTAACATATCGGATTTGATATTAGTGTAACAGTAGTGTTCACTATTGAAGCCTGATGAATACAGCGGAAATAGTAGATCTACAAGCTCACGTCGCGTCCGTGACGCGTTGTGAACCTGTAGATTGGCTATTTTCAGCGCGTGACACAGTTGTACAGTTGTGTGAGTTGAATATCGATCAAAAAGTTACATAGTGGAGCTTTATCTGGCCAGGCTACATTCTTCTCCCTCTTCAAACCATTTAGTCCAACGTTTCTCAACATGTGGTACGGGGACCACCAGGGGTCCAAATGGATGGTCTAAACTCTGAGGGTGTACAAATGGAACCAAATGGACACCTATGGGGGTCCATTTGGTTCCATTTGTACACCCTCAGAGTTAAAAGCAGATTCTACAGTGCAGATTGGGGTCCCAGAGTTAAGCCATTGTACACTCTTATTGGGAGTTACAAACCTGTAAGGGTCCATTTGGACCACTGGTGGTCCCCCGTGTGTACTGTGGCCTCTAGTCTGGCTCCTACACATCTTCTGCATCACAACTAATCAGATAATCTCCCTGCCTTCCTCTCTGCTTAAGAGCTCCAGGGCAGCCGATAGAACTCACACAGTACTGGTGTCACATCAAATCCTACTGACATGACTGACAGCTACAGTGTTATTAAAGTCAAGACTTGCATGGGAGCTTCCTGGTCACTCATGGGTCATGTGTCTAGTGGCTGTCGGGTGTAAAAAGTGAGTTGAAATCTTATCAATACATTGTATTGGTTAAATATGAATAAAATCAACAGACAAAATTAAGCACTTTCACCAAATAGACCCTTATGGGTGGATTTGGTTCCATTTTGTACACTGTCAGAGTTAAATTAACACGGATGATGGTGTAGATTAGATTCCCAGAGATTCAAAAATGCCCCCAAAAAAAAACGATGTATCAAATGGGGGTCCTTTAGTCTCGCGTGGCCAGACTGTTGCCTCCCACAATTTTCTAATGTTTCCGGTCATACAGTGTGGAGCACGGAAGCTCTGATCATGATCAAGCGATAAAGCGGATGTGAAGCCTCCTCCCCACTTCTGTTTCGTCTTTACAGTCGTGCAGATTTATCCCAATATAAATCAAAATCATCTACACATATATAGCTTGCTGCTTAGCAGAAATGGAAATACAAAAATAAATGTAAAGATATTGGTAAAAATATCGTGAACGGAAATGCCAGCTTCTTTTCTCGGATTTCGGAAGGTGTAGTCCCAGACTCTATATAGTATTCGGAGATTGTGGAATAGACTAGGGAGACTAGGGATCCTTGAAATTAAAGTTTGAGAAAAACTGTTTTAGATAACGCACACACGCACGCACGCACACACGCACGTGTATAGGCCTATATTGTTCTCTCTGTCTTCCAGTTTTTGAAGACAGACAGTTTTTGACCTGCTCTCCAGAGAGTAGCCATAATGTGATTACCTAGCTCCCTGACAACATCACATTTGACAGGGACCTCCAGTCTCCGGGTGCCAGAAGTACGTGCAGAAATAAACAAGAAAGGGTCTAATAGTGGCGTGGCTTCTATGTGGATCTTGGACATTCATGTTGATAACGTCATATTGATGATGTAAGGCCTGCCCATATATGGAGGGATGGCGGGACGGTTGATCCGAGATTATGAATTCACAAAATGTGAAAACCATATGCACAATTATATAACCAGCTCAGAGGTCGGGAGCCATGCTTTACGGCATAAAGCATGGCTCTCAATATCTCAGGCCACTTATAATTAAAGTTGAGACAAATTAGAGGAGATCTGCACAGCAACAGCTCTCCTGTATACAGAGCTCATATTCTTTTCAGTATTCGCCATTCACTGTCCTGAACAATGGAACATGACTCAGTCTATCCAGGAAGAGGAGCACAGACTGAGGTCTATCAAATAGATACAACATAGATACACTGAACACTGAAGATTTTACTGTGTAGATAGAAAGAAAGAGAGTGAGGTTTTAGAGAGTGAAAATAGTACAAAGAAAGGAATATGGACTCTGGAGTATGGAATATGGAGCTGAGTCCATATTCAAGCGAGGGAGAAAGACAGAGGTTGAGACCAATGAGACTGCTGCAGATACAGTTACTGTTGTCCCGCTAAACGACACGCCTATCAATGACGAGAGGCACAAGGCCGACACTTTTACTTGACTCAGATATACTCTATGTTTCCGGCAGAATAGAGGAAAGAATGATAGTTGACATAGATAGTTGAATCGTGTGTGCTAGGTTTTGACACTTCACACTGTGGCACATCTGTCATCTGGAAGAGGGCAGAGGTCAGCATGACCAATTTAAGTTCAGAACAGGGTTTTGAATGGTTGTGAAGTCAGTGGCATTGGAGCAAAATGTATATCTTTTATCAGTATAACATGAAAGTGATGGAAATGGATCGCAATTAAGCTTAAATTTAAATGATGAGATTATTTTATTGTAGCGTAGTTTTAAAATGAAGTACCAGTCAGTTTAAGAATTTGCATATTTTATAATTTGGCCAAAGAGAATAAAAAATGTGAACTCACAACGCAGAAGAAGGTCTTCGTCCATGAAGTTCATGCAAGTTCACCGAGTGCTAGACATGAATGGGTGGATGTGGCAAACACAACTCGGCAAAATTACTGAAAGTTTGTAAAAAAGGATGCTAAAGGATGCAAGCAGAACTACGGTGGTCGCAAGTGTTTCAGCGTTGCAATCAAGGCAACTAAGAAGCCAAGATATCTATAATAGTGACTGACAGCACTGATAATTTAAGATGCGTCTCCAACTGCAGATGAGAGGGTACATTCAGTAGAGCAGCGCTCACAATTCATCATGCCTGATTTATACTGTGCTGAAAGAAGTACTCAAATTATTTACTTAAGTAAAAGTCCAAGCGAAAGTCTTGTATTTGAATTTCAATTTGAAATCGAATCTTGACTTTCAGGTCAAACTTTTTGTCAGAACTTGTGTCTAGGTGAGACATGACACGATCTAAATCTCTTAATGGAAAAGCAACCACCCTATAACATACAACACCCTAATTGTATGTTATACTGGTATTGTAATAATTAACATAGTCTATGATACAGGTTGGACAAAATTACATTCTATTCATCAAAGTTACAGGTTGGACAAAATTACATTCTATTCATCAAAAAAAAGTTACATAGTGCCGCTTTGAGTACAGTGCATCTACTTAAAGTAAATGTACTTTCCACCACTGGATTTATTCTTGGTTGCGTGCATGCGGTGTCATGCATCGAAAATGGCAGATCTACAAGCGCACAATACAATGCGTCCAACGTCGGTGCACAACTAAGTATAAATCCCCCTCACAGACTGATGATGCCAGCTGTGCAAGCACTTGCATTACTCAACTGTGATGACATCATCGCTGAGAAAAAGGCAGGGTGGTGGAAGTGATGGAAGTCTTTATCAGTCAAGGGTTGTTGTTCTTCAACCCTTTCAGGTGGTCCAGAACGGTGGACAGACTGGAAGCAATCCAAACAACCACATTTTGGGGCATCCTGAATAGGGCTGGGCAATATATCAATATTATATCGATATTGTGATATGAGACTAGATATCGTCTGAGATTTTGGATATCGTAAAATGGCATAGGTGTTGGCTTTTCTCTTTTTTGTTTTAATATATATACATTATCATTATCATCCCGATGCAATTTCTAAACACTAGAACTGATTCTGAACTACACTAAACTCATAAAGAATATCGTTGCTGTCAGGCAGAAACATTGTATCTCCATATTTCAACTTTTTCTGATTTCTTTGTAAATTAGAGCCCTACTTTATGATACAAAAGTGTCGCAAAAAGTAGTGAAAATGTCAGATGTACAAGCTCACGAGCTTGTAGATCGGCTATTTTCACAATTTTAAAATGTTAAAAAAATTATTATAAAAAAAAGGTATGGTTTTGAACATACAAGGTCTCCACCCGATAGCAACGACATTCTATATAGCATCCATGGTGGACCCTCTCACTTTGCCATCTGACTAAAGCCAGCACGATTGCATGCAAAACCCGTCAATCGTAAGGATTATCGGGTTTTCCAGGGTGCATTATGATATTGCATAATCTCTCTCTTTGATATGCATCTGTGCTCTAAGCACCTGTGTGTGCTTATCACTCAGCTGTTTTCATAATAGCATTGCATAAGTAAGAATGTTTTTCCCTCATTCAGACATTACATAATGGACCAAAACCTGGTTTACATGGGACAGTCCTGTGTCAGCTTGATGAAATGCAGTGGGGAAAAAACTTTAGGTGGGTAGAAATGAGAGATTTCAATACTGTTATTTTGGGATGTGGAACCTATAGTGACGCAGGCATATAATTCTTTTTTGGAAAAACATTTGTTTTCTGAATTTATTTTATTGGAAAATGTTTGAACATTTTAAAAGAAAGAAAAAAGCTACTCGTAACCCATAAAAATATCTCTGCAACCCTATTATTATTATTATTATTATTTACTATATTTTTTTAGGAAAGGTCCGACTTTGGACTTCAAAGTTAGATCTGTCCTATATCACCCAACAAATCTGTAGACTGTAATGTTGACCGTTTTGTTGACTGCTATTAAACTGGAGTTACAGAAATCATTAAATAACTGTTCAGTGTATCACACTGCCTCCCTGTGGACACAACATGTCATTACGACATGCAGATAAAGTCATGTCTCTATCACAATTATTTTCTTTTGTTAGGAAGTAAAAATAAATAAATGGGGGAGGTTAAGCTGAAGGTTCAGTATGAGTATTTTAGTGTCTGTTTGAGAGCAATTCTTGCCTCTGTGAGTCCTAAGGGCTTGGGATGGTGTGTCTAGGGGGACATTGGGTGGGGGATCCTCCACCTGAGAATGGCCCCGTCAGCACCAGTGACCAGTGTGCGGTTGGTGGTCCAGATCTTGACAGTGGTGGTGCTGCCGCTGTGGCCCACGCCCATGTGGGTGTTTCACACCATCACCAGCTGAGGCTGGTCATCTCCATCTGGACAGGAGAGGAAACTAGAAATATTACGAGTATTAGAAGTGTGTGTTGTAGGTATCCGGTTATCCGGTGTCTAACGAAGCCTGGATAGCCTAAACGTTTGTAATCTAAGGCATATGGAGAAGTAAAAGAAACGTTTGATCCTGTTATTCTGAGTGCGACCCTTCGCTTGCCGATGTCTGCCCTGGTAGTTAATGCCTTAACCGGTACATAAAGAAGTGGCTGACCTGACCTAACACTATTTACAAATTTCCATCTCTGGTACTCTTCACTTTTCATTTACACATTACATTCCAGCATAAATTCATTCATTAAGAGTCAGGACTGACAGACTGTAGTCACAGTGCATAATTACACATAAGCCTCTCTTACACAGCAGATACAGTCTAAGGTTGCTCAAATCAAGCATACACAAAGTAGCCTGTAGGCCTACCCAAATCTAGTGGCTTTAATGCAGGCAGCATTTATTTCCAGAGGGCCATACTGACTTTGATAAAGTGAGTGAAGAGCCACACATTTTACAATTGAATTGAAACTTGAAACACATGATAGTGCTGAATTATGTTAAAACTGCATGAATTTGGTAGACATGCCAGACTACTTTACCTGCTTTCGCAACAATAATTTTCAGTTACAAAATGCTGTTATTTTTCTTTTCCTTTTTTTTACAGCTGTACTGTACTGCTCTGTTGTACTGAGGTTATGAAAATATTACTTACATAAAGCAATCCACGTTAATGCCATATCAATCAACTTTTAAATGAATGTATAAAACCCGCTAGATTATTAACCAAAACAAAGAAAAGAGAACACTAGATTATTAACCAAAACCAAGAAAAGAGAACACATCACACCAGTCCTGTACACCCTCCACTGGCTCCCGAGTCCCGGTCTCCCATAAAATAGATTTCCAAGGTCCTACTCATACTAGCCCTGAAACATGACTGTCATACCATGACAGTCATGGTGCCGAGTCCCCCTGGTCTAAAGTTGTGTTCGATTTTTTCACATTGCCATCTCTCACATAAACATAAACGTTCAGATTTCAAATACAAAGTGCTTACCACCGAGCCACGGATGTTACAAGGCGACGCGAACCGCGATGAGTACCCGTATCTCCCGTATTGTTCAATAAAAAGCATTTTAATCCCATCGCCGGCCATTTTTTTTGTTTTTGTTTTTTTGTTTTGTAATGTATCAGAGTGCAATACACCTCCCAACCATTAGTGTCGCATGGTTGAAAGTATCGGAGACAATTTGGAGAAAATGGCCGGCGACGGGATTAAAATGCTTTTTATTGAACAATACGGGAGATACGAGTACTTATCGCGGTTCGCGTCGCCTTGTAACATCCGTGGCTCGGTGGTAAGCACTTTATATTTGAAATCTGAACGTTTATGTTTATGTGAGAGATGGCAATGTGAAAAAATCGAACACAACTTTAGACCAGGGGGACTCGGCTCCATGACGCTTGTATACCAGCGTCATGTGAACCATGGCTATACTCATACATAATCTACAAAGCACTCAACGGCCAAGGCCCTGCATACATTACAGACGTTTTATTGCCATACGCTCCATCCAGAGCACTGAGATCCTCCACAGCAGGTCTACTTGACACAAATCAGCGCCCACAAAAGAAAATAGGAGACGCAGCTTTTTTTTTCTTTGCACCAAAGGCTAACTCCACCGACATTTTTAAACAATAGCTAAAGACACTCCTCTTTAGGTTAGCCTTCTACTAGCACTTTTTAGGTTAGCCCTCTCTTAGCACCTGATATGGTTCCTCAGCACTTTATTGTCTCCGCCAGACCGAAAGGCATGGCCGAGACTGTTTTGCACTCTGTCCGTCCGTCCGTCTGTCTGTGAAGTTTAGTATCAGACTACAGGTTCACGAATTATAAAGACTATGGAGGAAAATGCATGCTTTCAACTTTGCTCCCCCTATGCTTTAAGTGCGCAACAACACCACTAGAGGTCCCCCTATATCCTGGTATAATATCTTGACTTGGTGTGTCCTACTTCCAAGGCTGATTTGCTGTTGTTGTTGTTGTTTTTAAAGGAGAATTCCGGACAAATTAAGTGTTATCTTTCATGTCTCGTTACTCACCTAGCGACGTGAAAAGTGGCGTTCTTTTTTTCCATATATTCCCCTGTCGTCATTTTTTAAACCCCCTCCGTTGTCATAATGGGAGCGCGTGGGTAAGGGAAATTCGTCTATTATAACCGACGCAAAGTTGTTTTTTTCTCTACTAGTATTCATAGTAGAGTCTCATGATAGTCAAACATGAGAGTAGCTAGCCTGAGAGGCTAGCGCTACTGCCGAACGATTTAACACTGGATGCTTGTTTCTTTCCAGAACCTGGCAACTCGTGTTGCCAGAATCTGGAAACAAGCAACCAGTGTTAAATCGTTCGCCATTGACGGCAGCCTCGCAGATAGTTTCAACGCATGTTTGACTATCATGAGACTCTACTATGAATACTAGTAGAGAAAAAAACAACTTTGCGTCGGTTATAATAGACGAATTTCCCTTACCCACGCGCTCCCATTATGACAACGGAGGGGGTTTAAAAAATGACGACAGGGGAATATATGGAAAAAAAGAACGCCACTTTTCACGTCGCTAGGTGAGTAACGAGACATCAAAGATAACACTTAATTTGTCCGGAATTCTCCTTTAAGTACAGATGGTTGCTGATAAATATTGAGAAGGGCAAGGTCCAGAAGATGGTGGAACACAACCACAAGAGAACAAGTCTACTCATTGCTACAATGCATGCATCACAGAGACATTCTAGCATTTCTTCTTTAGCTACCAGGATCTAACCAGGATCCTGTACTGGATCCGTTGTCTGAAGTTCAGTGGCCCCCCACCCCACATCCTGTTAGGGCCTAACAGTTAGGCTATCTCAGAATCAGAAAGGGGGAGAGCAAGAAGGAGGAAATGAGGAAAAATCTAAGATATACAGTAGGCTTGGGGCCATTTATGTCGGGAACGATGCAAGTCGAGAATACACCATCATACATTTCTCATACTGTATTCTTTTCTCACCCACATTTCTCTGTATTTGATAAAGATGCCTTCCTTCTCCTCCATCCCAACATTACTGCCATTCTTCTATCACATTCTTCCATATTATTGCTTTTGCCTACATTCTGTTGCATTGCATATGCTGTCACTTTCCGAGTTAAGGGCCATTCACACTGAGCACTATAACTATAACCGTGTGTGTGTGTGTGTGTGTGTGTGTGTGTGTGTGTGTGTGTGTGTGTGTGTGTGTGTGTGTGTGTGTGTGTGTGTGTGTGTGTGTGTGTGTGTGTGTGTGTGTGTGTGTGTGTGTGTGTGTGTGTGTGTGTGTGTGTGTGTGCGCGCGTGTGTGTGTGTGTGTGTGTGTGTGTGTGTGTGAAATAATAAAGAAAATGTTTTTAATGATGCTTCAATATCGATATTTAATGTCACAGACAATACAGAACAATCCTTCACAGTTTTAATAATTATATTATCTCAAAATATAAAGATTGAGGTTCTGCTGTTGTCTTTTTTTACTTGGAAAAATAAAACAATTTCTGGTGGAGTGAAAATAATGTTTAAAATATATCATAGGCCTATAGTCCCTTTACCCTTGAATTGATGCTTAAACTGAGCTAGTGTTGGCAATTCTTACATACCAAATAGTGCTGTGTGACATGGAAAATAAATGACAATAACCAGAATATATTCTTCAATATCAACAAATACTACAATCTGTTTAGGTATGGAAGGTTATATGGCACATTTTCTAGTAGTTGATGTTCATCACACTGGACTGCATGGTAACAGAGAGCCATTATCAGGTGGCATTCTTAAGCATTTCAGAAATCTCACTCAGTAATTGCTTTATAGTGTTGATTATTTAGGAAACAAAATGAACAAAGCTTATCAATATTGATAATGTATCGATAATAAATGATCAATATTGATGTATTAGGCTACCTATAACAGTAGGGCTGGACAATATATTAATATATTGATATCATGATAAGGGAATAGATATAGTCTGGGATTTTGGATATCATATTAACATGATATGGCTTAAGTGTTTCTGGAAGGAAAAAATAGCAGATCTACAAGCTTACAACGCGTCGCATAATTGATATTATGGCCATTCGTAACAATATGATATCGTCACAATATCGAAATTGAGGTATTTCGTCAAAATCAGATTCTTTCCCAGTATCGCCCAGGCCTATTGTCCAGCCCTAGCACCAACCACAGGAGTATAAGTGTCTTGATTTACATAAGTGTAATGAATAAAGTGCTTTACTCCTCACAAGGTAATAGATTACAATCCAGAGACCAGCAACATGGAGAGAATGGGGACAGTGAAAGAGAGAAAAACTGAAATAGATAAAAACGCAGCATTTCCTGTGGTCGTTGCTGCAGGGGTGGGCAGGTCACCCACTGTGTCCTTCAAGAAGGAGCCGAATTGTGATGCTTTGGCAAACACCTGTATATCTGCACGTGTGCTTCTTCCAGTGTCATCCATAGTTACCACAGCCACCTGGAACCAGGATGAATCTGACTGACACAGCAGGGGTCCACCTTTGTCTCCCTGTGATTATGTTAATAGAAACAAAACCAGATATACAGGGTTCCTTACACATTTTCCATTTCAAAATTCCATACTTTTCCAGAATCAAATTTCCAGAATTCTCTGTCGATTCTTCAGACCATATTTGACATAAAGTATTAGCTACATGTAGATGCTTATTATGTAAATAAATACTTTTAAAACATTGAAAGTGGTTAACACTAAACCCATGCAATGCTAAAACAGAGCAATGTTATAGAGATTGTGTCATGTAAATCTTAACTAACTGTATACCTTACCCCTACAGTAACAGAAGGGATGGAATTCACCAGTGAACTAGAAAGGAGAACTAAAGTCTATTGACTTAGATTTATTTTATAAATTGACATAAATAACATAAAGTGCTTACCGGTTAAGCACTTATATTATGAATCTGTACTGTAGGAGCCATGCATTTGTTTATTGCAATTATGAATGTATTTATTGTTATTATGATGTTTATGTTTCGTTATGTTGATTATTTATGTATATTTGGTCAATTCACTATCACTGGTGTATGTGGATGATTGAGTCACGGCCATAGGGCGGACACCTGGTTACCTCAAAAACACCAGACAGAGAGAGAGAGTGTGTATGGGAGCAAATAAAGCTTTAAATGCTTTATTTGCTTTACTTATTTTGCTTTATTGTTTTGATCGCTGTGATTATCTTGCTATGAGTTTGAGAACCCTTTAGTACGTTCTTTATGTTGCTTTAATAAAACCCCTTAAACGCATTGTTTGGATCCAGCGAATCTTTCTTTTATTTACGGAGCACGTCGGACAATACAAATGGCCCATCTCATCGCCTCTCAGCGACTTAGTTAGTTTGGTCTCCTACAGTCGCATACATGTACATTTATAGAGAAGTACGGGCCTTAAACATGGAACTCCAAACACTATTTGGGGAAGTGTCCAAGGCTGTCATAGATACTCAATTGTCAGAATTGATCAAATAAATGTATGGTCTTGATCCAAGGCCAGGTTTCCTTATACAGAAAAGTTGTTTACTTTTCTGCATGAATGTTCAAACAAGTTTATGATTATTTGTAATGCTATGTACATGCAATTCTGCAACGGCAGGAAAAATCTTGTAAAATCAATTTATTTTTGAGAAATTCAAATTTTTATATTTTAGAAACAGAATAATGGCTACATGTTTTCCCATACTCTCTTTTCTTTTTTTCCATACTTATATAGACCTGGAAATTACTCAAATTAAATTCCATACGTTTCCATTAAATGTGATTATATTCATTAATTATGAAGAAAAAAGACTATGAAATAATAAATGATAATACATAAACTTTTTCCCCTAACATCTGGCATTCATAATTCATAAAAAGTATGAACATTCGCATATCTGCTACCTATTTCCCTGATAAAAATGTAACCTTTAAACCCTACTGAATATACTTTGTTGACCGAGGTCTCCCAGGGCTCTATACTTGAACATAATATTATAATAACTTTGCCGAAAATAGACGATCTACAAGCTCTCGTGTCACATTGTGACACATTGTGAGCTTGTAGATTGGATATTTTTGCCAGTTAACATGTAAGGACTGGAGGATGGTGATGGAATGTGATTTACCTGCTGAATGTCCATGGCATATGTACAGATGTTTTCAGAGTCAGAGTTGTTCCCACAACTTGTCACATTAGTCTCAATATCTCGTAGGACTGAGCCAGCATCCCCTGCAGTAATTACATGAATGTACAAGTGTGAATATACTGTAGTGAAGCAGTCAGTATGAGCACACTGCAAAAATCCTGAATCTTTTATTGAGCCTTTGAAGTAATTTTTCATTACTCAAAAGAAAATATCCATAATAACACTTTTTTGTTTTTCAAGAAAGCTCAGCTTGTTTCATGGATATTGACAAGATGGGTAAAATAATCTACTACAGGGTTAGGGTTACTACCCAGGTGCAGCACGCCCTGCCAGCAACCCAAGAAATATGTCTGAATTTTGACACAAATACAGATATGGTTTCAATGAGCAGAACGTTTTGACAATAATTCTACTGTCACCTCTGCTCTTGTTGCCATGACCCCAACCAGCCACCCAGCACTGGGTTCCGTTAGGAAAGGCTCTAGTACCGGACAGGTCCATACACACGGGTTGGATGTAATCACTGTTCCGGATTGGGTTAGCCAGCTCCAGTAATGCGATGTTGGAACCGGTCTTGTTGCTCATTGTAATGTTTAAGATGTCCGTCGACATCTCAAACACCTCCGAACCGTTCTCAAGGCGTGGGCCCAGGGAAACCTTCCACTCGGTGATATTTGGATTGAAGCTGTTGTGAAAATGAACACCATTTTGTTTTTGTCATCAGTGGCATTACTAAACAATGAATGGATAAAAACGGTCGGTCTACACAGCATTTACAAAAACAAAAGTTAGGGTTAGAAATGTACCTGGAGAAACACTGGGCAGCAGTGAGGACAAAGTTGTCTGCGATAATTGTTCCACTACAAATAAAGGTGCCATTTTTGTTAAGACTGGCCATCCAGGGCCAGGATCCCCCTGTTACAGCACCATTGACCCCATCCACACCACTGTTCAGTGGGGCACGACCACAAACTGACCCTGAATTACAAAAGAAGAAATAATTAGATATATAGATTCTTTCACTGTGTGAAGTTAGATAATAGACAGACAGACAGAGGTCTTGCTGATCTCACTTCCTTTTATAATAAAGAAAAAAAAATACTCACGAACTGGAACGGTTACTGGAACTGTTACTGTGATATTTTGTATTGTTGTAGCTATTGGTGAAGTTGTTGGTGGAGCGGGTAGACCAGGACAAGTGTAGCTGTTGTCAGCATCTGTCCCACTGGATGTGAACTCCACAAAACCAGGCTTGTCAGTGCTGATGTGAGAGTTAATCCAGGATTGGTAACGGGACACTCTGGAGTAAACCCCAGGCAGATTGGGACGAGCACAGCCAAAGCCAAAACTAACAACTCCAGATTGGACCCAGACGGAGCCCTTTTTGTTGACCATTGGACCTCCTGAGTCACCCTGGGAAAAATAATTTGCTGTTCAGGTCAAATTCCTCAATTGTTGTCAAATTGAGAAACATATGTCTAAACAAAGTATTATACCTGGCATGAGTCCTTGCCACCAGCCAACAAACCAGCACAGATCATGTTGTTTGTTATTGTACCCACTCCATTAAGACAGTTACATTGTCTATTCCCCAGAACTGGAACCTCTACTTCTTGTAATGTTTCAGGGAACGGCAAAGGTACTGAGGGACAGAGAAAGATAGTCATTGGTCAAACCTATGAACAAACTGTTTTCCCAATTATTCAAGCGATATGTTTCCAAATGAAACTTTCCCAATAATACAAGCAAAACTCACCTCCCTCCTGGATTCTACCCCAGCCAGTGACCCAGCTATCAGTACCATTGTTGAACACACTGTCATTGGCTGCCAGACAGACAGGTCTGATGTAGTCAGTGAAACTGACTGGTGAGGAGAGTCTGAGCAGAGCAATATCATTGTCACTGCTGCTGCTGTCATAACCTGGATGTAAAATGATTTGGGCAACATCTCTGGATACTTCATTTGGGTTGTCGCCCTCCAGATTCTGTCGACCCAAGGAAATCTTCCAGCTGAATGTATTTGCACTACATAAATGAGAAGCAGAAAACAAAAGAAAAAAACATCATGAGATCAAGGTAGCGGTACTATATGTTCCTATTCTTAAAGAACAGCCACGCAGAGCAATATCATTGTCACTGCAGCTGCTGTCATAACCTGGGTGTAAGACTATATCAGCAACACTTCTGGACTCTAGATGTGGGTTGCTGCCTTGTAGGTTCTGACGACCTAAGGATACTGACCACCGAAATGTACTTAAACAAGAGAGGAAAGAACAGAAAATGATTGATCATAGACCACATCAAGAAAAAGCCTTAAAAAAGCATGTAAGGTACACAAACTGCGTCTGCTTTATAAGAAAGACAGGAAAGAGATTGAGTAACTGGAACCCTAGCATCCCTATCTGGGATATGTCGTAATATGGGAACATTCGGGGGAACATTTGGTGAACATTCCGCACAAATGGCCACTCTACAAGCTCGCAACGCATCGGAATGTGAAGCGTTGGGCGTTTGTAAATCGGCTACTTTCGGCAGAGATTTGATGTAGGTGGGACAAATGAGGGGACAAAGTAAAGACCCATGGGGTATGCTGGTCAACGAAGTATACAGGGTTTGAGTACTTAATAATGATCTTTCATTATGTGGAATCAAAGACACACACGCGCGCACACACACACACACACACACACACAAAAATACACAAACACACACACGCACACACACACGCACGCACGCACGCACGCACACACACACACACACACACACACACACACACACACACACACACACACACACACACACACACACACACACACACACACACACACACACACACACACACACACACACACACACACACACACACACACACACACACACACAATGTTCCACTTTGCCCTGTTGTACCAACCTAGAGAAGCAGTGAGCAGCAGACATCACCCATTCCTTGTTAATGAGGGATCCACCACAGATATGGCCTCCGAACCTTTGCAGACTGGCCTGCCATGGCCAACTTCCTGCTGGAGCATCCTCACCTCCAACTATCCTGTTGTTGAGTGGAGTGATTCCACACACTAGACCAGAATCAATATTGATGGAAGTCAAACTATTAGAGAGTATTATAAATATTGGCAAACATACAAAGTATTTACTTTACTTCTGGCCAAACTGTTATTACTCCATACATACCTTCTGCACTTGGTAAAACTACAGCTGTTGGTTCTGTGGGAGTGGTTGTTATGGCTGGCACTGAGGTAACAGGAGCTGGTAGGCCAGGGCAGGTGTAGCTGTTGTCAGCATCTATCCCACTGGAGGTAAACTGGACGAAGCCTGGCTTGTCAGTTTGGATAAAGGAGTTGATCCAAGACTGGTAACGGGACACTCTGGAGTAAACCCCAGGCAGATTGGGACGAGCACAGCCAAAACCAAAACTAACAACTCCAGATTGGATCCAGACAGAGCCCTTTTTGTTGACCATTGGACCTCCTGAGTCACCCTGAGAAACAAGAGTATGTATGTCAAACTTTAAGCCAATTTACATGACATTCATTAAAGTGCAACCAAGAAAAGAAAAAAAAAAGAATCATGGTACTGTACTGGCCATCTGCTACTAGCTGTTGATGTCAGATTAACAGATAGTGACATCACCACACCAGGCAAAACCAGATGACCAGTTTAATATCATGCTTTTCACCACTGGGTGTCAGGCTTCACACAGATTTGGGTTTGGTTACATTTGAACAATTACCAGAACAAGTACAAATATCACACCTGGCATGAGTCCTTGCCTCCAGCCACCAAACCAGCACAGATCATGTTGTTTGTTATTCTACCCACTCCATTAAGACAATTACATTGTCTATTCCCCAGAACTGGAACCTCTACTTCTTGTAATGTTTTGGGGGACGGCAAAGGTACTGAGGGACAGAGAAATAAAGACATTGGTCAAACCTTTGAACAAACTGTTTTTACAATTAATCAAGCGATATGTTTCCAAATCAATCTTTCCCAATAATACAAGCAAAACTCACCTCCCTCGTTGATTCTACCCCAGCCAGTGACCCAGCTATCAGTACCACTTTTGAACACACTGTCATTGGCTGCCAGACAGGCAGGTCTTATGTAGTCAGTGAAACTGACTGGTGAGGAGAGTTTTAGCAGAGCAATATCATTGTCACTGCTGTCACTGTCATAGTTTGGATGTAAAACGATTTGGGCAACATCTCTGGACACTTCATTTGGGTTGTCGCCCTCCAGATTCTGTCGACCCAAGGAAATCTTCCAGCTGAATGTATTTGCACTACATAAATGAGAAGCAGAAAACAAAAGAAAAAAACATCATGAGATCAAAGTACTGGTACTGTATGTTCCTATTTTTAAAGAACAGCCACCTGGATGGGTGGCGAACACAGAACAAGATATGGGAGAAGTAAATCAGTCCTTCCCATGTTAGAAATGACATGCTAAAAATATCCACATCCAAAGAAAAAAAAGAGGCTGCATATTGAAAAGTAAACAGCAAAACATGAAAAAAAAACTTCTTTCCCTCCCGAGTTGTTATGTCATATACTTTATCATGTTAGTAACTAACCTGTTGAAGCAGTGAGCAGCAGACAGCACCCATTCCTTGTTAATGAGGGATCCACCACAGACATGGCCGCCGAACCTTTGCAGACTGGCCTGCCATGGCCAACTTCCTGCTGGAGCATCCTCACCTCCAACTATCCTATTGTTGAGTGGAGTGATTCCACACACTAGACCAGAATCAATATTGATGGAAGTCAAACCATTAGAGGGTATTATAAATATTGACAGAAATACAAAGTATTTACTTTACTTCTGGCCAAACTTGTATTACTCCATACTGTACATACCTTCTGCACTTGGTAAAACTACAGCTGTTGGTTCTGTGGGAGTGGTTGTTATGGCTGGCACTGAGGTAACAGGAGCTGGTAGGCCAGGGCAGGTGTAGCTGTTGTCAGCATCTATCCCACTGGAGGTAAACTGGACGAAGCCTGGCTTGTCAGTTTGGATAAAGGAGTTGATCCAAGACTGGTAACGGGACACTCTGGAGTAAACCCCAGGCAGATTGGGACGAGCACAGCCAAAACCAAAACTAACAACTCCAGATTGGATCCAGACAGAGCCCTTTTTGTTGACCATTGGACCTCCTGAGTCACCCTGAGAAACAAGAGTATGTATGTCAAACTTTAAGCCAATTTACATGACATTCATTAAAGTGCAACCAAGAAAAGAAAAAAAAAGAATCATGGTACTGTACTGGCCATCTGCTACTAGCTGTTGATGTCAGATTAACAGATAGTGACATCACCACACCAGGCAAAACCAGATGACCAGTTTAATATCATGCTTTTCACCACTGGGTGTCAGGCTTCACACAGATTTGGGTTTGGTTACATTTGAACAATTACCAGAACAAGTACAAATATCACACCTGGCATGAGTCCTTGCCTCCAGCCACCAAACCAGCACAGATCATGTTGTTTGTTATTTTACCCACTCCATTAAGACAATTACATTGTCTATTCCCCAGAACTGGAACCTCTACTTCTTGTAATGTTTTGGGGGACGGCAAAGGTACTGAGGGACAGAGAAATAAAGACATTGGTCAAACCTTTGAACAAACTGTTTTTACAATTAATCAAGCGATATGTTTCCAAATCAATCTTTCCCAATAATACAAGCAAAACTCACCTCCCTCGTTGATTCTACCCCAGCCAGTGACCCAGCTATCAGTACCACTGTTGAACACACTGTCATTGGCTGCCAGACAGGCAGGTCTTATGTAGTCAGTGAAACTGACTGGTGAGGAGAGTTTTAGCAGAGCAATATCATTGTCACTGCTGTCACTGTCATAGTTTGGATGTAAAACGATTTGGGCAACATCTCTGGACACTTCATTTGGGTTGTCGCCCTCCAGATTCTGTCGACCCAAGGAAATCTTCCAGCTGAATGTATTTGCACTACATAAATGAGAAGCAGAAAACAAAAGAAAAAAACATCATGAGATCAAAGTACCGGTACTGTATGTTCCTATTTTTAAAGAACAGCCACCTGGATGGGTGGCGAACACAGAACAAGATATGGGAGAAGTAAATCAGTCCTTCCCATGTTAGAAATGACATGCTAAAAATATCCACATCCAAAGAAAAAAAAGAGGCTGCATATTGAAAAGTAAACAGCAAAACATGAAAAAAAACTTCTTTCCCTCCCGAGTTGTTATGTCATATACTTTATCATGTTAGTAACTAACCTGTTGAAGCAGTGAGCAGCAGACAGCACCCATTCCTTGTTAATGAGGGATCCACCACAGACATGGCCGCCGAACCTTTGCAGACTGGCCTGCCATGGCCAACTTCCTGCTGGAGCATCCTCACCTCCAACTATCCTATTGTTGAGTGGAGTGATTCCACACACTAGACCAGAATCAATATTGATGGAAGTCAAACCATTAGAGGGTATTATAAATATTGACAGAAATACAAAGTATTTACTTTACTTCTGGCCAAACTTGTATTACTCCATACATACCTTCTGCACTTGGTAAAACTACAGCTGTTGGTTCTGTGGGAGTGGTTGTTATGGCTGGCACTGAGGTAACAGGAGCTGGTAGGCCAGGGCAGGTGTAGCTGTTGTCAGCATCTATCCCACTGGAGGTAAACTGGACGAAGCCTGGCTTGTCAGTTTGGATAAAGGAGTTGATCCAAGACTGGTAACGGGACACTCTGGAGTAAACCCCAGGCAGATTGGGACGAGCACAGCCAAAACCAAAACTAACAACTCCAGATTGGATCCAGACAGAGCCCTTTTTGTTGACCATTGGACCTCCTGAGTCACCCTGAGAAACAAGAGTATGTATGTCAAACTTTCAGCCAATTCACATGACATTCATTAAAGTGCAACCAAGAAAGGAAAAAAAAGAATCATGGTGCTGTACTGGCCATCTGCTACTAGCTGTTGATGTCAGATTAACAGATAGTGACATCACCACACCAGGCAAAACCAGATGACCAGTTTAATACCCTGCTTTTCACCACTGGGTGTCAGGCTTCACACAGATTTGGGTTTGGGGTTTGGTTACATTTGAACAATTACCAGAACAAGTACAAATATCACACCTGGCATGAGTCCTTGCCTCCAGCCACCAAACCAGCACAGATCATGTTGTTTGTTATTCTACCCACTCCATTAAGACAATTACATTGTCTATTCCCCAGAACTGGAACCTCTACTTCTTGTAATGTTTTGGGGGACGGCAAAGGTACTGAGGGACAGAGAAATAAAGACATTGGTCAAACCTTTGAACAAACTGTTTTTACAATTAATCAAGCGATATGTTTCCAAATCAATCTTTCCCAATAATACAAGCAAAACTCACCTCCCTCGTTGATTCTACCCCAGCCAGTGACCCAGCTATCAGTACCACTGTTGAACACACTGTCATTGGCTGCCAGACAGGCAGGTCTTATGTAGTCAGTGAAACTGACTGGTGAGGAGAGTTTTAGCAGAGCAATATCATTGTCACTGCTGTCACTGTCATAGTTTGGATGTAAAACGATTTGGGCAACATCTCTGGACACTTCATTTGGGTTGTCGCCCTCCAGATTCTGTCGACCCAAGGAAATCTTCCAGCTGAATGTATTTGCACTACATAAATGAGAAGCAGAAAACAAAAGAAAAAAACATCATGAGATCAAAGTACTGGTACTGTATGTTCCTATTTTTAAAGAACAGCCACCTGGATGGGTGGCGAACACAGAACAAGATATGGGAGAAGTAAATCAGTCCTTCCCATGTTAGAAATTACATGCTAAAAATATCCACATCCAAAGAAAAAAAAGAGGCTGCATATTGAAAAGTAAACAGCAAAACATGAAAAAAAAACTTCTTTCCCTCCCGAGTTGTTATGTCATATACTTTATCATGTTAGTAACTAACCTGTTGAAGCAGTGAGCAGCAGACAGCACCCATTCCTTGTTAATGAGGGATCCACCACAGACATGGCCGCCGAACCTTTGCAGACTGGCCTGCCATGGCCAACTTCCTGCTGGAGCATCCTCACCTCCAACTATCCTATTGTTGAGTGGAGTGATTCCACACACTAGACCAGAATCAATATTGATGGAAGTCAAACCATTAGAGGGTATTATAAATATTGACAGAAATACAAAGTATTTACTTTACTTCTGGCCAAACTTGTATTACTCCATACATACCTTCTGCACTTGGTAAAACTACAGCTGTTGGTTCTGTGGGTGTGGTTGTTATGGCTGGCACTGAGGTAACAGGAGCTGGTAGGCCAGGGCAGGTGTAGCTGTTGTCAGCATCTATCCCACTGGAGGTAAACTGGACGAAGCCTGGCTTGTCAGTTTGGATAAAGGAGTTGATCCAAGACTGGTAACGGGACACTCTGGAGTAAACCCCAGGCAGATTGGGACGAGCACAGCCAAAACCAAAACTAACAACTCCAGATTGGATCCAGACAGAGCCCTTTTTGTTGACCATTGGACCTCCTGAGTCACCCTGAGAAACAAGAGTATGTATGTCAAACTTTCAGCCAATTCACATGACATTCATTAAAGTGCAACCAAGAAAGGAAAAAAAAGAATCATGGTGCTGTACTGGCCATCTGCTACTAGCTGTTGATGTCAGATTAACAGATAGTGACATCACCACACCAGGCAAAACCAGATAATATCCTGCTTTTCACCACTGGGTGTCAGGCTTCACACAGATTTGGGTTTGGGGTTTGGTTACATTTGAACAATTACCAGAACAAGTACAAATATCACACCTGGCATGAGTCCTTGCCTCCAGCCACCAAACCAGCACAGATCATGTTGTTTGTTATTCTACCCACTCCATTAAGACAATTACATTGTCTATTCCCCAGAACTGGAACCTCTACTTCTTGTAATGTTTTGGGGGACGGCAAAGGTACTGAGGGACAGAGAAATAAAGACATTGGTCAAACCTTTGAACAAACTGTTTTTACAATTAATCAAGCGATATGTTTCCAAATCAATCTTTCCCAATAATACAAGCAAAACTCACCTCCCTCGTTGATTCTACCCCAGCCAGTGACCCAGCTATCAGTACCACTGTTGAACACACTGTCATTGGCTGCCAGACAGGCAGGTCTTATGTAGTCAGTGAAACTGACTGGTGAGGAGAGTTTTAGCAGAGCAATATCATTGTCACTGCTGTCACTGTCATAGTTTGGATGTAAAACGATTTGGGCAACATCTCTGGACACTTCATTTGGGTTGTCGCCCTCCAGATTCTGTCGACCCAAGGAAATCTTCCAGCTGAATGTATTTGCACTACATAAATGAGAAGCAGAAAACAAAAGAAAAAAACATCATGAGATCAAAGTACTGGTACTGTATGTTCCTATTTTTAAAGAACAGCCACCTGGATGGGTGGCGAACACAGAACAAGATATGGGAGAAGTAAATCAGTCCTTCCCATGTTAGAAATGACATGCTAAAAATATCCACATCCAAAGAAAAAAAAGAGGCTGCATATTGAAAAGTAAACAGCAAAACATGAAAAAAAAACTTCTTTCCCTCCCGAGTTGTTATGTCATATACTTTATCATGTTAGTAACTAACCTGTTGAAGCAGTGAGCAGCAGACAGCACCCATTCCTTGTTAATGAGGGATCCACCACAGACATGGCCGCCGAACCTTTGCAGACTGGCCTGCCATGGCCAACTTCCTGCTGGAGCATCCTCACCTCCAACTATCCTATTGTTGAGTGGAGTGATTCCACACACTAGACCAGAATCAATATTGATGGAAGTCAAACCATTAGAGGGTATTATAAATATTGACAGAAATACAAAGTATTTACTTTACTTCTGGCCAAACTTGTATTACTCCATACATACCTTCTGCACTTGGTAAAACTACAGCTGTTGGTTCTGTGGGAGTGGTTGTTATGGCTGGCACTGAGGTAACAGGAGCTGGTAGGCCAGGGCAGGTGTAGCTGTTGTCAGCATCTATCCCACTGGAGGTAAACTGGACGAAGCCTGGCTTGTCAGTTTGGATAAAGGAGTTGATCCAAGACTGGTAACGGGACACTCTGGAGTAAACCCCAGGCAGATTGGGACGAGCACAGCCAAAACCAAAACTAACAACTCCAGATTGGATCCAGACAGAGCCCTTTTTGTTGACCATTGGACCTCCTGAGTCACCCTGAGAAGCAAGAGTATTTATGTCAAACTTTCAGCCAATTCACATGACATTCATTAAAGTGCAACCAAGAAAGAAAAAAAAAGAATCATGGTACTGTACTGGCCATCTGCTACTAGCTGTTGATGTCAGATTAACAGATAGTGACATCACCACACCAGGCAAAACCAGATGACCAATTTAATATCCTGATTTTCACCACTGGGTGTCAGGCTTCACACAGATTTGGGTTTGGGGTTTGGTTACATCTGAACAATTACCAGAACAAGTACAAATATCACACCTGGCATGAGTCCTTGCCTCCAGCCACCAAACCAGCACAGATCATGTTGTTTGTTATTCTACCCACTCCATTAAGACAATTACATTGTCTATTCCCCAGAACTGGAACCTCTACTTCTTGTAATGTTTTGGGGGACGGCAAAGGTACTGAGGGACAGAGAAATAAAGACATTGGTCAAACCTATAAACAAACAGTTTTTCCAATTAATCAAGTGATATGTTTCCAAATCAATCTTTCCCAATAATACAAGCAAAACTCACCTCCCTCGTTGATTCTACCCCAGCCAGTGACCCAGCTATCAGTACCACTGTTGAACACACTGTCATTGGCTGCCAGACAGGCAGGTCTTATGTAGTCAGTGAAACTGACTGGTGAGGAGAGTTTTAGCAGAGCAATATCATTGTCACTGCTGTCACTGTCATAGTTTGGATGTAAAACGATTTGGGCAACATCTCTGGACACTTCATTTGGGTTGTCGCCCTCCAGATTCTGTCGACCCAAGGAAATCTTCCAGCTGAATGTATTTGCACTACATAAATGAGAAGCAGAAAACAAAAGAAAAAAACATCATGAGATCCGGTACTGTATGTTCCTATTTTTAAAGAACAGCCACCTGGATGGGTGGCGAACACAGAACAAGATATGGGAGAAGTAAATCAGTCCTTCCCATGTTAGAAATGACATGCTAAAAATATCCACATCCAAAGAAAAAAAAGAGGCTGGATATTGAAAAGTAAACAGCAAAACATGAAAAAAAAACTTCTTTCCCTCCTGAGTTGTTATGTCATATACTTTATCATGTTAGTAACTAACCTGTTGAAGCAGTGAGCAGCAGACAGCACCCATTCCTTGTTAATGAGGGATCCACCACAGACATGGCCACCGAACCTTTGCAGACTGGCCTGCCATGGCCAACTTCCTGCTGGAGCATCCTCACCTCCAACTATCCTATTGTTGAGTGGAGTGATTCCACACACTAGACCAGAATCAATATTGATGGAAGTCAAACTATTAGAGGGTATTATAAATATTGACAAAAATACAAAGTATTTACTTTACTTCTGGCCAAACTTGTATTACTCCACACATACCTTCTGCACTTGGTAAAACTACAGCTGTTGGTTCTGTGGGAGTGGTTGTTATGGCTGGCACTGAGGTAACAGGAGCTGGTAGGCCAGGGCAGGTGTAGCTGTTGTCAGCATCTATCCCACTGGAGGTAAACTGGACGAAGCCTGGCTTGTCAGTTTGGATAAAGGAGTTGATCCAAGACTGGTAACGGGACACTCTGGAGTAAACCCCAGGCAGATTGGGACGAGCACAGCCAAAACCAAAACTAACAACTCCAGATTGGATCCAGACAGAGCCCTTTTTGTTGACCATTGGACCTCCTGAGTCACCCTGAGAAGCAAGAGTATTTATGTCAAACTTTCAGCCAATTCACATGACATTCATTAAAGTGCAACCAAGAAAGAAAAAAAAAAGAATCATGGTACTGTACTGGCCATCTGCTACTAGCTGTTGATGTCAGATTAACAGATAGTGACATCACCACACCAGGCAAAACCAGATGACCAGTTTAATATCCTGATTTTCACCACTGGGTGTCAGGCTTCACACAGATTTGGGTTTGGGGTTTGGTTACATTTGAACAATTACCAGAACAAGTACAAATATCACACCTGGCATGAGTCCTTGCCTCCAGCCACCAAACCAGCACAGATCATGTTGTTTGTTATTCTACCCACTCCATTAAGACAATTACATTGTCTATTCCCCAGAACTGGAACCTCTACTTCTTGTAATGTTTTGGGGGACGGCAAAGGTACTGAGGGACAGAGAAATAAAGACATTGGTCAAACCTATAAACAAACTGTTTTTCCAATTTATCAAGCGATATGTTTCCAAATCAATCTTTCCCAATAATACAAGCAAAACTCACCTCCCTCGTTGATTCTACCCCAGCCAGTGACCCAGCTATCAGTACCACTGTTGAACGCACTGTCATTGGCTGCCAGACAGGCAGGTCTTATGTAGTCAGTGAAACTGACTGGTGAGGAGAGTTTTAGCAGAGCAATATCATTGTCACTGCTGTCACTGTCATAGTTTGGATGTAAAACGATTTGGGCAACATCTCTGGACACTTCATTTGGGTTGTCGCCCTCCAGATTCTGTCGACCCAAGGAAATCTTCCAGCTGAATGTATTTGCACTACATAAATGAGAAGCAGAAAACAAAAGAAAAAAACATCATGAGATCCGGTATTGTATGTTCCTATTTTTAAAGAACAGCCACCTGGATGGGTGGCGAACACAGAACAAGATATGGGAGAAGTAAATCAGTCCTTCCCATGTTAGAAATGACATGCTAAAAATATCCACATCCAAAGAAAAAAAAGAGGCTGCATATTGAAAAGTAAACAGCAAAACATGAAAAAAAAACTTCTTTCCCTCCTGAGTTGTTATGTCATATACTTTATCATGTTAGTAACTAACCTGTTGAAGCAGTGAGCAGCAGACAGCACCCATTCCTTGTTAATGAGGGATCCACCACAGACATGGCCGCCGAACCTTTGCAGACTGGCCTGCCATGGCCAACTTCCTGCTGGAGCATCCTCACCTCCAACTATCCTATTGTTGAGTGGAGTGATTCCACACACTAGACCAGAATCAATATTGATGGAAGTCAAACTATTAGAGGGTATTATAAATATTGACAAAAATACAAAGTATTTACTTTACTTCTGGCCAAACTTGTATTACTCCAATATACATACCTTCTGCACTTGGTAAAACTACAGCTGTTGGTTCTGTGGGAGTGGTTGTTATGGCTGGCACTGAGGTAACAGGAGCTGGTAGGCCAGGGCAGGTGTAGCTGTTGTCAGCATCTATCCCACTGGAGGTAAACTGGACGAAGCCTGGCTTGTCAGTTTGGATAAAGGAGTTGATCCAAGACTGGTAACGGGACACTCTGGAGTAAACCCCAGGCAGATTGGGACGAGCACAGCCAAAACCAAAACTAACAACTCCAGATTGGATCCAGACAGAGCCCTTTTTGTTGACCATTGGACCTCCTGAGTCACCCTGAGAAGCAAGAGTATTTATGTCAAACTTTCAGCCAATTCACATGACATTCATTAAAGTGCAACCAAGAAAGAAAAAAAAAGAATCATGGTACTGTACTGGCCATCTGCTACTAGCTGTTGATGTCAGATTAACAGATAGTGACATCACCACACCAGGCAAAACCAGATGACCAGTTTAATATCCTGATTTTCACCACTGGGTGTCAGGCTTCACACAGATTTGGGTTTGGGGTTTGGTTACATTTGAACAATTACCAGAACAAGTACAAATATCACACCTGGCATGAGTCCTTGCCTCCAGCCACCAAACCAGCACAGATCATGTTGTTTGTTATTCTACCCACTCCATTAAGACAATTACATTGTCTATTCCCCAGAACTGGAACCTCTACTTCTTGTAATGTTTTGGGGGACGGCAAAGGTACTGAGGGACAGAGAAATAAAGACATTGGTCAAACCTATAAACAAACTGTTTTTCCAATTAATCAAGCGATATGTTTCCAAATCAATCTTTCCCAATAATACAAGCAAAACTCACCTCCCTCGTTGATTCTACCCCAGCCAGTGACCCAGCTATCAGTACCACTGTTGAACACACTGTCATTGGCTGCTAGACAGGCAGGTCTTATGTAGTCAGTGAAAATGACTGGTGAGGAGAGTTTTAGCAGAGCAATATCATTGTCACTGCTGTCACTGTCATAGTTTGGATGTAAAACGATTTGGGCAACATCTCTGGACACTTCATTTGGGTTGTCGCCCTCCAGATTCTGTCGACCCAAGGAAATCTTCCAGCTGAATGTATTTGCACTACATAAATGAGAAGCAGAAAGCAAAAGAAAAAAACATCATGAGATCCGGTACTGTATGTTCCTATTTTTAAAGAACAGCCACCTGGATGGGTGGCGAACACAGAACAAGATATGGGAGAAGTAAATCAGTCCTTCCCATGTTAGAAATGACATGCTAAAAATATCCACATCCAAAGAAAAAAAAGAGGCTGCATATTGAAAAGTAAACAGCAAAACATGAAAAAAAAACTTCTTTCCCTCCTGAGTTGTTATGTCATATACTTTATCATGTTAGTAACTAACCTGTTGAAGCAGTGAGCAGCAGACAGCACCCATTCCTTGTTAATGAGGGATCCACCACAGACATGGCCGCCGAACCTTTGCAGACTGGCCTGCCATGGCCAACTTCCTGCTGGAGCATCCTCACCTCCAACTATCCTATTGTTGAGTGGAGTGATTCCACACACTAGACCAGAATCAATATTGATGGAAGTCAAACTATTAGAGGGTATTATAAATATTGACAAAAATACAAAGTATTTACTTTACTTCTGGCCAAACTTGTATTACTCCAATATACATACCTTCTGCACTTGGTAAAACTACAGCTGTTGGTTCTGTGGGAGTGGTTGTTATGGCTGGCACTGAGGTAACAGGAGCTGGTAGGCCAGGGCAGGTGTAGCTGTTGTCAGCATCTATCCCACTGGAGGTAAACTGGACGAAGCCTGGCTTGTCAGTTTGGATAAAGGAGTTGATCCAAGACTGGTAACGGGACACTCTGGAGTAAACCCCAGGCAGATTGGGACGAGCACAGCCAAAACCAAAACTAACAACTCCAGATTGGATCCAGACAGAGCCCTTTTTGTTGACCATTGGACCTCCTGAGTCACCCTGAGAAGCAAGAGTATTTATGTCAAACTTTCAGCCAATTCACATGACATTCATTAAAGTGCAACCAAGAAAGAAAAAAAAAGAATCATGGTACTGTACTGGCCATCTGCTACTAGCTGTTGATGTCAGATTAACAGATAGTGACATCACCACACCAGGCAAAACCAGATGACCAGTTTAATATCCTGATTTTCACCACTGGGTGTCAGGCTTCACACAGATTTGGGTTTGGGGTTTGGTTACATTTGAACAATTACCAGAACAAGTACAAATATCACACCTGGCATGAGTCCTTGCCTCCAGCCACCAAACCAGCACAGATCATGTTGTTTGTTATTCTACCCACTCCATTAAGACAATTACATTGTCTATTCCCCAGAACTGGAACCTCTACTTCTTGTAATGTTTTGGGGGACGGCAAAGGTACTGAGGGACAGAGAAATAAAGACATTGGTCAAACCTATAAACAAACTGTTTTTCCAATTAATCAAGCGATATGTTTCCAAATCAATCTTTCCCAATAATACAAGCAAAACTCACCTCCCTCGTTGATTCTACCCCAGCCAGTGACCCAGCTATCAGTACCACTGTTGAACACACTGTCATTGGCTGCTAGACAGGCAGGTCTTATGTAGTCAGTGAAAATGACTGGTGAGGAGAGTTTTAGCAGAGCAATATCATTGTCGATGCTGTCACTGTCATAGTTTGGATGTAAAACGATTTGGGCAACATCTCTGGACACTTCATTTGGGTTGTCGCCCTCCAGATTCTGTCGACCCAAGGAAATCTTCCAGCTGAATGTATTTGCACTACATAAATGAGAAGCAGAAAACAAAAGAAAAAAACATCATGAGATCAAAGTACCGGTACTGTATGTTCCTATTTTTAAAGAACAGCCACCTGGATGGGTGGCGAACACAGAACAAGATCTGGGAGAAGTGAATCAGTCCTTCCCATGTTAGAAATGACATGCTAAAAATATCCACATCCAAAGAAAAAAAAGAGGCTGCATATTGAAAAGTAAACAGCAAAACATGAAAAAAAAACTTATTTTCCTCCTGAGTTGTTATGTCATATACTTTATCATGTTAGTAACTAACCTGTTGAAGCAGTGAGCAGCAGACAGCACCCATTCCTTGTTAATGAGGGATCCACCACAGATATGGCCGCCGAACCTTTGCAGACTGGCCTGCCATGGCCAACTTCCTGCTGGAGCATCCTCACCTCCAACTATCCTGTTGTTGAGTGGAGTGATTCCACACACTAGACCAGAATCAATATTGATGGAAATCAGACTCTGCTAAAGTACTTTAAAGACTGAAATACAGAAAATGAGTTTATTGTACATCTGACCAGACTTTTATTACTCCATATATACCTTCTTCACTTGGTAAAACTGCGGCTGTTGGTTCTGTGGGAGTGGTTGTTATGGCTGGCACTGAGGTAACAGTTGTTGGTTCTGTTGGAGTGGTTGTTGTGGCTGGCATCGAGGTAACAGTTGTTGGTTCTGTTGGAGTGGTTGTTATGGCTGGCACTGAGGTAACAGCTGTTGGTTCTGTTGGAGTGGTTGTTGTGGCTGGCATCGAGGTAACAGTTGTTGGTTCTGTTGGAGTGGTTGTTGTGGCTGGCATCGAGGTAACAGTTGTTGGTTCTGTTGGAGTGGTTGTTGTGGCTGGCATCGAGGTAACAGTTGTTGGTTCTGTTGGAGTGGTTGTTATGGCTGGCACTGAGGTAACAGCTGTTGGTTCTGTTGGAGTGGTTGTTATGGCTGGCACTGAGGTAACAGCTGTTGGTTCTGTTGGAGTGGTTGTAATGGCTGGCACTGAGGTAACAGCTGTTGGTTCTGTTGGAGTGGTTGTTATGGCTGGCACTGAGGTAACAGTTGTTGGTTCTGTGGGAGTTGTTGTTATGGCTGGCACTGAGGTAACAGGAGCTGGTAGGCCAGGGCAGGTGTAGCTGTTGTCAGCATCCATCGCTCTGGAGGTAAACTGGACGAAGCCTGGCTTGTCAGTTTGGATAAAGGAGTTGATCCAAGACTGGTAACGGGACACTCTGGAGTAAACCCCAGGCAGATTGGGACGAGCACAGCCAAAACCAAAGCTAACAACTCCAGATTGGACCCAGACAGAGCCCTTTTTGTTTACCATTGGACCTCCTGAGTCACCCTGAGAAGCAAAGGTATTTATATCAAACTTTCAGCCAATTCCCATGACATTCATTAAAGTACAAACAAGTAAGTAAAAAAAGTATCATGGTACTGTATTGGCCATCTGCTACTGGCTGATGTCAGATTGACAGATAGTGACATCACCACACCAGGCAAAACCAGATGACCAGTTTAATATCCTGCTTTTCACCACTGGGTTTCAGGCTTCACACAGATTTGAGTTGGGGTTTGGTTACATTTTAACAATTACCAAAACAAGTAAAACATTTCACACCTGGCATGAGTCCTTGCCTCCAGCCAACACACCAGCACAGATCATGTTGTTTGTTATTGTACCCACTCCATTAAGACAGTTACACTGTCTATTCCCCAGAACTGAAACCTCTACTTCTTGTAATGTTTTGGGTGGCGGCAAAGGTACTGAGGGACAGAGAAAGAAAGGCATTTGTAAAACCTATGAACAAACAGTTTTTCCAATTAATCAAGCGATATGTATCCCAATAAATGTTCCAACATTTTCATAAAATAAAAAAATATCAACATTTTCCTTCAGAAATAGAGAAAATAGAAGATCTACAAGCATCACATTGCAACGCGCTGTGACTTTTGAGCTTGTACAATAGATACTGGATAGGCTATAGTCACTATTCGCCATGTGATGTGGTATACTGTATAGTGCTAAATGGTTAAAAAAAATAAAGCCTAATCAAGGAATATAAACCACAATGCTTCTCACCTCCTTCCCCGATGTCGCCCCAGCCAGTAACCCAGCTATCAGTACCATTATTGAACACACTGTCACGGGCTGCCAGACACACAGGTCTGATGTAGTCGGTGAAAGTGACTGGTTTAGAGAGCTTCAGAAGAGCAATGTCATTGTCACTGTTGTCTTTAGTGTAGTTTGGATGTAGAATAATTTGGGCAACATCTCTGGATACTTCATTTGGGTTATCGCCCACCAGATTCTGTCGACCCAAGAAAATCTTCCAGCTGAATGTACTTGCACTACATAAATGAAAAGAAGAAAAAGAGAGAAAAAAGACAAGGAAATCAGTCCTCCCCATGTTAGAAATGACATATTATAAATATCCATGTCCAAAGAAATTTAAAAAAGGTTGCCTATTGAAAAGGAAACAGAATGTAAAGACAAACACACCTAGGTGCAAAGCTGCAAACCCTGTTCACTCCAACACCTCTTTTTCTAAGTCTCTTCGTTACTGACATATGACAGAGTATGTTATTTTGACATTGATAATGACCTTACTTTTGTTATTTTTACATACATTTTTATGAAGATCCATCCATGACCTTTAATCTATTCAATCCAAAATGTAATTTATTATTTGGGGCAACTTACTGATCAAGTTTCAAGAAAGTCTCTCCATCTGTTCTCAAGTTATTTTGTAAAATGTATTACATAATTTGACTGCCGTTTGTCATCACTAATAGCAAAGGATTACATCAATTGATTTAATTTTCCACACAGAATCAAGCAAATCAAACCTCATCTTTCCGCGAATATATGCAGATAGGGTCATCAAACCCAGGGTGCGCCCGAATTTGGACCAGGCAGTGATTCGAGCACAGAAGTGCAATGTCACCCGTTCAAATCCGACAGTGTTACATGTCCTTCCCCCTCTTTACCATTAATTTCCTGTCTCTCTACTATCTTTCTGTCATTCAAAATAAAGCAACCAATAAACTGCTCTAAACAAATGAAATCACAGCGTAGTACCGGATCATCTGAAGAACTGAATCATTAAGGGAGATGATCATTTATTTTTTCTATTCCTTTGGGGTTTTTTTTCAGTTTCTTTTCCTTTCCTTACTTTCCTTTTTTGTCACTCCTGAGCTGTTATGTTATGTACTTTATCATGATAGAAACAAACCTGTAGAAGCAGTGAGCAGCGGACATCACCCATTCCTTGTTAATGAGGGATCCACCACAGATATGTCCTCCGAACCTTTGCAGACTAGCCTGCCACGGCCAACTTCCTTCTGGAGCAGCCTGACCCCCGACGATTTTGTTTACAATAGTTGTGACTCCACAGGCTAGATGAGAGATAAAGACTTGATTATCATCTAATCATATCATACATTGAAATTTCAAGTAATTACTGATCTACAGTAGCCTACACAGCAAAATCTACAGTGTTAAGCTATAACTCTGAGCATGTAACCTTGGAAGTGTGGACCCTTCAGATCCATTAAACTCAGAGTTAAATGAACACTCAAAATTTTACTTGTGTAGTACTGAGTGGCTCTAAAATCCACTTATCAAAACACAAACCTTCCGTGCTTGGAATAACTATAGGTGGTGGCTTGGTTGTGGTTATGGTTATGGTAGTGGTTATGGTAGGCACAGTGGTAGAAATGGTTGGCTGGCCTGAACAACTGTAGTTGCTGTCAGCATCTATCCCACTGGAGGTAAACTGAACGAAGCCTGGCTTGTCATTTTCGATGAGGGAGTTGATCCATGACTCATAACGGGACACTCGGGAGTAAACCCCAGTCAGATTGTGACGAGCACAGTCCAATCCAAAACTAACAACTCCAGACTGGACCCAGACAGAGCCCTGTTTGTTGACCATTGGACCTCCCGAATCACCCTGAAGACACATAATAATGGAACATACACAAGTCAAAATGAGCAAAACTAAATATTCTAGGCCAGAAGACCAGTATTATTGGATAACTTTGTACCTGACAAGCATCTTTGCCTCCTGCCAGAACACCAGCACAGATCATGTTGTTTGTGATTGTGCCAACTCCAATGAGACAGTCACACTGTCCGTTACCCAGAACTGGGACCTCCACTTCCTGTAGTGGCTGAGGAGGCGGAAGGGACACTGAGGAATATAGAGAATGAGATTTAATATGCGTATTTAATCATTAAAAATGTGTGTGTGTGTGTGTGTGTATATTCTTACATACATCTGTAATAACAACAACAATCCTACTATAAATGTGCATAATCTGTGTGTCCGTGTGTCTGTAGTTAATGTATCTCGAGAACCATCCGGCCGAATTCAAACTTGGCACGTGTGCGCCAAATTCCAATGAGTGCCATGCCCGCCGTCGAGTCGGTCGGATAGGCACTCGTCCTGAACCACCGATCCGACCGATACGCCCATCGGTGGTTCTGGACAACCGGATCTCAGTATACAGTACATCTATATATTATATAGGTGTACTGTATACATACATGTACATAGCTTATTGTTCCCGAATAGGCCAGTGTGCACCGGTCTAGTAACAATGAATAAATAATACAATAAAATTAAAAGAAATACATCATATTTACCACTCCAGCCTGCCATCCTATTTTGGTCATGTCATTATAAACAAAAGTTCTCAAAATATTTCACAATTGTAAAAAAAAGGGAAAAAATTGAAAAAGTGCTCCTCGGAACACAGGTCTCCGCCAGGTCAGGTACGTTATTGTGGCCTCCTGGTGGCGCTATAATAGGCCAATGTGAAAAGGGTGCCATTTCTTCTTAGGCCTTTCACGGCAATCGGATGCTGCATTGATGATTTGAGGCATTTTGTTCCAAAAATGTGTTTTGCTAAATTAGACCTGCTGGTGGCGCTATAACAGGCCAATGTGAAAAGGGTGGCATTTGTTCCTCGGCCTAGTGGGAATGTGCATGTGAAATTTCACGGAAATTACAAGCTGCGAGGCATTTTGTTCAAAACGGACCAATCCTGCAAACTTTGGAAGCCAACCTTAGGCAATGAGGATGGAATATGGGAAATCGGACAGATCCATCTTGATCACATGACTATAGAGATACTGTGTACCAATTTGCATGACATTTGGATAAAATCTGTAGGAGTAATATCCCAAAATGGGTTTTGCACAAATCGGCCTCCTGGTGGCGCTATAACAGGCCCATGTGAAAAACTTGGGGTAGATGTTCTGAATTGGCATCCAGGGAGTGTGTGTGCACAGTTTCGCAGCGACCGGGCCAACGGTGCCGGAGATTAGCTGCTCACAGACGGACAGGACATACGAACACACGGACACACGGACGGACGGACCGACAGGGGGTAAAACATACTCTCTCGCCATGCCTTTCGGCCTGGCTGAGACAATAAAACATATTCTCTCGCCATGCCTTTCGGCCTGGCGGAGACAAAAAGAAAAAAGTATATTTTTGAAAATGTTGAATAGTGGCTAAATTGATGCTACAGAAAAATGAGTCATTACATAGTAAATGGGGGAGTAAAGAACAATACAAGCAAAACTCACCTCTCTCCTGGATTCTACCCCAGCCAGTGACCCAGCTATCAGTGCCATTGTTGAACACACTGCCACTGGCTGCCAGACAGACAGGTCTGATGTAGTCAGTGAAACTGACTGGTGAGGAGAGTTTTAGCAGAGCAATATCGTTGTCAAAGGTTTGTCTGTCATAGTTTGGATGGAGAACAATCTTCGAAACCTTTCTGAAAACTTCGTTTGGATTGTTTCCTTCCTGGAACTGTCGACCAAAGAAAACCCTCCAACCAGTAGTGCTTGTGCTAGAGAAAGATTAATATATTTAGAAATGGTCTGCTCTCTTTTCTATAACATGATATTGACAAATATCATGTTATGAGATCTATACAAACAGTGTGCAGTCACTCACCTGGAGAAACAATGGGCAGCAGAGATCACCCACTCCCTGTTGATGAGGGAGCCACCACAAACATGGCCTCCAAAAAGATGAAGACTGGCCTGCCATGGCCAACTTCCAGCTTCAGCATCCTCCCCTCCAACTATCCTGTTGTCGAGTTGAGCCGTGCCACATACTAAAACATGTGAATTTAAAATGTTTAAATGTTACCTGTATTGACCAGATACATCCTTACAATTACACCATGGCCATGGGGAACACATGATTCTGATTGCGGGATAATGCATTAGCGGTCTCATCACTATTCTAAGTAAATATGCATAATAATAACTCATTTACTATATTAATGGTTATTTATGCTAACAACAGCAATGGCCCCACAATATGAATAAAAATACTATTTATATTTGAATTGCTGGTAAGTGGCCATTGGATAAGTCGGGGCAAAAACATCTGCATCATGCATAGTATTTCAATGACACAACGTATAGACAAGGCAAACCCTATCCTTTATTAAAACTGGCTTAAGGGAGGACTGGCAGGCGGACAGACCACGTGGTTACGATCATGTCACCATGACTCAGCCATAACCATATGGAGTTTCCAATGCAACTACGCCCAAATGTGGATTGTGTTGTCTAACCTCAATGTGGCATCATGGCATCAAGGGCAAGGGACAAGGAGTGACAGATCAGAGATCACAGTATATGGGCATAAAAGGGACAAGGACTGACAGATATAGAGATCTCCATATATGGGCAATTGGGCATATCAGTCGGATCGGCGGTGCGACCTAAGTGTGAGGGCCGAGTAGCGGCCCGAACTCTAGCTTGATAAAAGGGTGTACCAAACTTTTCTAATTTGATTCTAATGTGATTTTACCTGAAATATCCATTTGTACCATATATATATATTTTTTTATAGTGCATACAGTATTTAATGAGATGTCTCGCATAATTGAATAAATTAGCAGACATAACGGTCGAGGTCATCACATTTTTATTTTTGTGGTTTTGTGGTAAGTGAATGAATATTTCATCGCACTCAGGTGTAGGACATTTGCACGGGCATGTTTATTATGGTTAATTAGCATACATTATGCATACGGTATATAATGACTTAAAGCAAACACATGGTCTTTTTCTGTTCAATATTGTTCAATAGGCTACTTAAAAAAATAATATATATATATATATATATATATATATATATATATTCCTGTACAACTGATCACTACAGAGGCAGTAAATATGACAATAAAATGTTACGTATACATACATGTCCATGTACAAATAATATTATGGCCATAACAATGATTTCTTTATATCGTTTATTATAACTTACAGACAATATTTTTGTTAACCAATGGTCACTATTCTTGTAGAATCAATTTCTGCTCGGGACAGTTTTTGTATTGTGCAAATTTAATTAGATTATTTGAATATTTGAACAAATTCAATTAGAAAAGAAAATGATCATATAATAAATGTATGTCAATGTCAATAATTTGCCTTTTGGCAGTAATTTCTTTAGGGCACCAGAAATTGAAATCGTTATCAGGAATAATTTTTTTATATAAAATGAGGATTTTAGATCGCATATTGCAGATACAAATAGGGTAAATATTTAGGTTTATTGCTCAAGAACATCATAGCAATGTAAATCTTTTTTCCCCATTAAAGCGGTACACATGTAACTTTTTTTTTATTAACACAATTTAATTTAGTCCAGTCTGTATAGTAGAGTATGTTAATACAATATAACTTATACAATAGGGGTGATTGTATCTGATCTCCCTGCTCTTCTATTGAGACATTTACAGTAGATTGTACCAAAGGTCATGTCTCACCTAGACACAGGATCTGACATGAATTTTTAACTGATGGTCAAGATTCAATTTATCCCCTGAGCAAGTAGGTAGAAGAGGAAAGTTACATAGTGCAGCTTTAAATTTGCCAAAATATTGTAAGGTCAAAGGGTGTGCATTTAGACAGGAGAGTGACTTCCCAGCATGCCTTGGGGCATACACATTTGCCTGTTTATTATTATTATTATTATTGTTTTGTGTGACTATTTTGTACTATGACTGTACGACGCACAGCTCCAACGAACGTCATCATTAAGTACGCAGATGATACAACGATGATGGCCCTGATCAAAAACAACGACGAGACAGCCTACAGAGACGGGGTTGGAACATTGACACCGTGGTGTCCTTTATGCGGGTTGTGCGGGACTTTGTAGTGTCAGCTCTTTACATGAGCTGACACATAAGGACAGGCATTCCTTGGAGATGAGGCATGGCACACCGCCTTTCATCAGGTAAAGAAGGAGCTAACTGGAACCTTGGTCCTGGCATATTCTGACCTGAATATGCCGTTCACTATGGCAATAGATGCCAGTGATTGGGACCTGAGTGGAGAAAGAGTGGTCACATACTGCTGTGAAGTATAAGACCTAAGCTGGGGTGGTCTACAGTGGCATCTTTGGATAGCCTTTATACTGTATGTTACCATAACTTATAATACTTCTACAATACATTATGATATTTGACAGCTTGTAAGAGCCTAAATGTCTCCAGTAGGCCTACAGTAATAGCTATTGTTTTGATACAGCCTACAGTATCTTGTTATGGTTCAGTTTGTCCTTCAGGCAGCTACAGTATAATTTAAATGAATCATTCCATACCGTGTACAGACTCCAACCAAAACAGAGAGAGGAGGGAAGGCCAAGCCTTACCTTAATTTGCAGCGCTGCGGACTCCTTCTCTGTTTGTTGGAGGATCTGCCACCGGGTTAGGATTCCTGTTCGTGACGCCAAGAACTGTCGTGGAATTCTGGATCAATCAGCGATCGATGAGGCACAATAGGAGTCGAGACAATATTCTAGGTGGTGGTTATGCTTTATGTACATGATATCATGGTCAGAAGTACATTAACACTCATGTCAGTGGTACGGTAGTTCTGCCTCGAGCACAGGGCAGATATCATAATTATACTGTAGTGCCTGAAGGACAAACTGAACCATAACAAGATGGGCTGTACCAAAACAATAGCTATTAGGCCTAGTGGAGACATTTAGGCTTTGACAAGCTGTCAAATATCATAATGTATTGAAGAAGTATTATAAGTGATGGTAACATAAAGGTTAGATATAAGCAGCCATATAATTTCTTCCTCAACAGCAAGGTGCAGTACATGCGGTAGGCCATCAGCCTCACTGTAATCAACAGATTGCTGCATCGCTGTTCCAGCAGGTCAAATCTATTTAGGGTCTTCTTTCTGACAAATATAGCTCACAGGAATATTTGAAGAGGTCCAACCTACAACCATACGTCTTTAAACAATGTTGTGACGTGTTAGCATTGTTATCCCACACCAGAGGGCAATCTAGCAGCAGCAATTTATTCTACACACAGACACTTATAAACAGGTTAAACATAGTAGTAACACAAATGTCTTTGACATGTTTGTTCTAGTGAATCTATTTTGATCATTCTTAGTTTTATGGAAAGTGCAGCATTATGTTCTGTCCCATTTCCTCGCCAAGCATTCTCATTCCTGTCCAATGCACACCCTGGGACCTTACAATATTTTGGCTAATTTAGTAAAAACATTTGCTTTGCTATGATGAGAATATCTCATGCCTTAACAATTAGCTTAAAGTACATTTACATAATGTATCTGCAATATCTTATTTAAAATCCTCATTATTTATTATAGCATTATTGTATAGATAATCTACAAGAAGAATCACCTCAAGATCAACTGAGAAAAGTTTGGTAGTGACCATTAGTTAACAGCAATAACATCATGATAAATAATATACAGAAATCATGTTTATGGCTCTATTAGCTTATTGCATGGACAAATAACATTGTATTGTGATGTTTATTGCCTCTGTATTGATCAGTTGTACAGGAATACAAATATTTGCAAAAAAAAGTACTTGGAATAATATTGAACAGAAAAGTTTGCTTTGAGTCATTACATAATTATGCATAATGTAGGCTAATTAACCATAATAAACATGCCCAATGGTTACAATGCAAATGTCCTTACACTTCAGTGAGATAAGATATTCATCCACTTACCAGAAAACCACTCAGCCCCCTCATGTGTACCAAAAATAAAGTCTTCACAAGGGAGCTATAGTGTCTGAACTTTTCTTTTTTGTTTTCTTCATATCACAAAACCACCAAAATACAAGTTGGATGTATTTGTTATTAGCCTTCTGCTAATTTATTCAAATGTGCAAATTGTGTCATTAAATATGCATGATAAAAAAAATTATATGGCAAAAGTTTGGTGTACACTTTTATCAAATTGTTATAGGGTTTGCCCTGTCAATCATTGTTGATTATTCTTTGAATAATGTATAATAAATTTAAATTAAAACCGCAATCACAGGTTGTCTAGTCAAGTGTCATTGTACATTTAAAAAATGCTATATACTGCTTCGACTGCAACACCAAACTACAGCAAACCTAAAAAGTATATTTTTAAATAATATTTTTTATTCTATCTGCTCTGATTATTTTTCATTTTTTATCTTGTGACTGTGCCCTACAACTGTCCTGGGATTGAGGGTGGGGGAGGGTGGGATAGGGGAATGTGGTATATATACATTTTGTCTGTCCTTTTTGTGATATCATATATGAAGAAGATATTATGTACAGTATACTCGCCCCTGGGCTTTGTCTAAAAAACCTAATAAAAAGATTTTGAAAGGAAAGAAAAATGCTATATAGATGTTAGAAAATACTTTCTAGACTGGGGGTCTATAGTCTAGCATTGCTGTGTGTTAATCATGTTTATTAAATTAGATTGTTAAATAAAATGTCCTTTGGGATGTCATCTGGAATGGAATTTACATTACAAACACTTAAACAAAAATCCTTATAATGATATAAACACATTGTATTAGTCATGCCTTTTATTTCATCCTTTCTCAATTACTGTAACATCTTATATTCTGCACTTTAACTGGAACTAAGGACACTTGGGGATGTTTGGTCAAATGGCTAAATTACTTGAATTCAACTACAATTCAACAATTCTCATGATTATATTATGAACACAACACATTGATAATATAATTGTGGGAATGAAAATTAAACAATGTAATTACTGACCCTCTGCACTCGAGGCTGGTATTTCAGGTGCTTGGGTTGGCGTGACACATGTGCATGCATGTGGTTCTGTAGGACATACAGGTGGTTCTGAGGTTTTGGTTGTAATGGCTGGCCCTGGGGTAACAAGAGCTCGTAGGCCAGGGCAGGTGATGCTGTTGTCAGCATCTATCCCACTGGAGGTAAACTGGACGAAGCCTGGCTTGTCAGTTTGGATAAAGGAGTTGATCCAAGACTGGTAACGGGACACTCTAGAGTAAACCCCAGGCAGATTTGGGCGAGCACAGCCAAAACCAAAACTAACAATTCCAGACTGAACCCAGACGGAGCCCTGCTTGTTCACCATTGGACCTCCTGAGTCGCCCTGAGAAGCAAAAGCAATTATAAAGAACATGTTACATTTTTGGCCAATTCTCATAATATTCAAATCCATTTAGACCTGAGGCCGGTTCTAAAAACGCCCTCTAAAGCCTGACCTAAGTTTTCTGAAAAATATATCCTCCTATAATTTGCCAATGCTCTGTAGTGGTAGGTAGGTAAGTAGGTAGGTAGGTATGTAGGGTGGTGAGGCCATAATTGTTCTGCCCGGTTCTCCTCAGTGGCTGGAGCAATTGATCTGAATTGCAGAAGAGCCATTGACCATTACCATGTGCACCTAACAGCGAAGCCCGTTTTTTGATTTCCCCAACTGTCAGCTGTTTATTCGCGTTTTTGTGTAAAAGAATGTCGCCCCGGTTACGGGGCTGCCCAGCTGTGGGATGGCCCTGCGAGCTATAGGACAAACTGCCTCCCGGGTTGCCAGATCATGTGCGCATATCCCCCCACGGATGCGTCGACCGGGTATGGACTAGTATATATAAATGTATATATATATATATATATATATATATATATATATATATATATATATATATATATATATATATATATATATATATACATATATATAAAAAGATGTGACATAGAGGTGTTCTTGGCTTATAAGGTATTCCAGGTCTAAAATCAAGGTACTGAACTGGCCATCTGCTACTGGCTGGTGCTGATGGCACCAGTTGATGTCAATATAAGTATATCATCACTACACAAGCAAAACCAGATGATCAGTTTAATGTCTTGCTTTTCACCATTGGGGGTCAGCGTTGACAAATATTTGGGTTTGGTTACATTTGAACAATTACCAAAACAAGTTGGAAAAAAAATCACACCTGGCATGAGTCCTTGCCTCCAGTCAAAACACCAGCACAGATCATGTTGTTTGTTATTGTGTCCACTCCATTGAGACAGTTACACTGTCTATTCCCCAGAACTGGGACCTCTACTTCTTGTAATGTTTGGGGGAACGGCAAAGGTTCTGGGGGACAGAGAAAGAAAGACGATCCAATTAATCAAGCGATTTGTATCTAAAACAATGTTTCCCAATCGTACAAGCAAAACTCACCTCCCTCCTGGATTGTACCAAAGCCAGTGACCCAGCTATCAGTACCACTGTTGAACACACTGTCACTGGCTGCCAGACAGACAGGTCTGATGTAGTCAGTGAAACTGACTGGAGAGGACAGTCTGAGTAAAGCAATATCATTGTCACTGCTGGCACTGTCATAGTCTGGATGTAAAATGATTTGTGCTACTGTGCTGGACACTTCGTTTGGATTACTGCCCTCTAGGCTCTGTCGCCCCAGTGAAATCTGCCAACCAGCAGTGCTTGTGCTGGAGAAAAAAGGGTGAGAAACATGTATAAAGCTTATGCATAATTTTATGTTATTGTAAGAGAAAGATATATTAGCAATAATATAAAAGAAACCAGTGCTTCTAAAGCTATTGGAATTGTGACACATTTGTATGTTCTCAGTACAAACCTAGAAAAGCAGTGAGCAGCAGACATCACCCACTCACTGTTGATGAGGGAACCACCACAAACATGGAAACCAAACCTCTGAAGACTGGCCTGCCACGGCCAACTTCCTACTGGAGCATCCTCACCTCCAACTATCCTGTTGTTGAATGGAGTGATTCCACACACTAGACAAGAATCAATATTGATGGAAGTCAGACTTTTGCAGAGTACTATAACGATTTACAAAAAGGAAAAAACATATTTTCTGTACTTGTGAAGAGAATTGTATTACTCCATTCCTACCTTCTGCACTTGTTAAAACGGCAGGCGGTGGTTCTGTGGTAGTGGTTGTAATGGCTGGCACTGGGGTAATAGGAGCTGGTAGGCCAGGGCAGGTGTAGCTGTTGTCAGCATCTATCCCACTGGAGGTAAACTGGACGAAGCCTGGCTTGTCAGTTTCGATGAGGGAGTCAATCCATGACTCATAACGGGACACTCTGGAGTAAACCCCAGGCAGATTGGCACGTGCACAGCCAAAACCAAAACTAACAATTCCAGACTGAACCCACATGGAGCCCTGTTTGTTGACCATTGGTCCTCCTGAGTCACCCTGAGAAGCAAAAGTATTTACAGTATATGTCAAACTTTCAATCAATTCTTGTCATTTTTGTTCAAGTGTAACCAAACCCAATCTGCTTGAAGTCTGACACTTATTGTGAAAATCAGGGCACTGACCTGGCCATCTCGTATTGGCTGGTACATCTCCTGGCACCAAGCCAGGAGATGTGCAGTAAGTACAACAAATAGTGATGTCACCTGGCACCAGCCAGTAACTGATTGCAAGTTCAATACATTGCTTTTAACCACTGAATGTGAGGCTTCACAAAGATTTGGGTTTGGGGTTTGGTTACATTTTAACAATTACCAAAACAAGTAAAATATCATACCTGACATGAGTCCTTGCCTCCAGCCAACACACCAGCACAGATCATGTTGTTTGTGATTATACCCACTCCATTGAGACAGTTACACTGTCTATTACCTAGAACTGGGACCTCTACTTCTTGTAATGTTTGGGGGAACGGCAAAGGTTCTGAGGGACATAGAAAGAAAGTCATTGGTAAAACATAGCAACACAAGGTTTTTCTCAGTTAATCAACTGATATGTTTCTAAAACAATCTTTCCCAATCATACAAGCAAAACTCACCTCCCTCCTGGATTGTACCCCAGCCAGTGACCCAGCTATCAGTACCACTGTTGAACACACTGTCACTGGCTGCCAGACAGACAGGTCTGATGTAGTCAGTAAAACTGACTGGTGAGGACAGTCTGAGTAAAGCAATATCATTTTCACTGCTGTCATTGTCATAGTCTGGATGTAAAATGATTTGTGCTACTGTCCTGGACACTTCATTTGGATTACTGCCCTCTAGGTTCTGTCGCCCCAGTGAAATCTGCCAACCAGAGGTGCTTGTGCTGGAGAAAAAAGGTTGAGAAATATGTTTAAATCTTATGTACTGTATTTAATTATGTTATTGTGAGAGAAAGAAATATTAGCAATAATATAAAAGAAGATTATAAGAAACCAGTGCATATAATTCTATTGAAATGGTGACACTTTTGATATTGTCAGTACAAACCTGGAAAAGCAGTGAGCTGCAGACATCACCCACTCCCTGTTGATGAGGGAACCACCACAAATATGTCGGCCAAACCTCTGAAGACTGGCCTGCCACGGCCAACTTCCTACTGGAGCATCCTCACCTCCAACTATCCTGTTGTTGAATGGAGTGATTCCACACACTAGACAGGAATCAATATTGATTGAATTAAGACTATTGCAGAGTACTATAAAGATTTACAAAAATAAAATAAAAAAGTGTATGTACTTCTGAAGATAATTTTATTACTCCATATACCTTCTGCACTTGGTAAAACTACAGGTGGTGGTTCTGTGGTAGTGGTTGTGGGAGTGGTTGTTATGGCTGGCACTGGGGTAACAGGAGCTGGTAGGCCAGGGCAGGTGTAGCTGTTGTCAGCATCTATACCACTGGAGGTAAACTGGACAAAGCCTGGCTTGTCATTTTCGATGAGGGAGTTGATCCATGACTGATAACGGGACACTCTGGAGTAAACCCCAGGCAGATTGGCACGTGCACAGCCAAAACCAAAACTAACAATTCCAGACTGAACCCACATGGAGCCCTGCTTGTTGACCATTGGCCCTCCTGAGTCACCCTGAGAAGCAAAAGTAATTATGTCAAACCTTCTATCAATTTTCGTGAAATTTGTTCAAGTGTAACCAAACCCAATCTGCTTGAAGTCTGACACTTATTGTGAAAATCAGGGCACTGACCTTGCAATCTCGTATTGGCTGTTGTCGGTGTCAGGAGATGTAAGTACAGTATAACAAATAGTGATGTCTCCTGGCACCAGCTAGTAGCGGATAGCAAGTTCAATACCCTGCTTTTCACCACTGGGTGTCAGGCTTCACAAAGATTGGGTTTGGGGTTTGGTTACATTTTAACATTTACCCAAACTAGTAAAATATCATACCTGACATGAGTCCTTGCCTCCAGCCAACACACCAGCACAGATCATGTTGTTTGTGATTGTACCCACTCCATTGAGACAGTTACACTGTCTATTCCCCAGAACTGGGACCTCTACTTCTTGTAATGTTTCGGGGAACGGCAAAGGTACTGAGGAACAGAGAAAGAAAGACATTGGTCAAACATAGCAACACAAGGTTTTTCCAATTAATCAAGTGATATTTTTCTAAAACAATCTTTCCCAATCATACAAGCACAACTCACCTCCCTCCTGGATTGTACCCCAGCCAGTGACCCAGCTATCAGAACCACTATTGAACACACTGTCACTGGCTGCCAGACAGACAGGTCTGATGTAGTCAGTGAAACTGACTGGTGAGGACAGTCTGAGTACAGCAATATCATTGTCACTGCTGGCACTGTCATAGTCTGGATGTATAATGATTTGTGCTACTGTCCTGGACACTTCATTTGGATTACTGCCCTCTAGGTTCTGTCGCCCCAGTGAAATCTGCCAACCAGAGGTGCTTGTACTGGAGAAAAACGGGTGAGAAACATGTATAAATCTCGTGTATAATTATGTTATTGTGAGAGAAAGAAATATTAGCAATAATATAAAAGAAACCAGTGCATGTAAAACTATTGAAATGGTGACGCCTTTTGATGTTCTCAGTACAAACCTGAAAAAGCAGTGAGCTGCAGACATCACCCACTCCCTGTTGATGAGGGAACCACCACAAATATGTTGGCCAAACCTCTGAAGACTGGCCTGCCACGGCCAACTTCCTACTGGAGCATCCTCACCTCCAACTATCCTGTTGTTGAATGGAGTGATTCCACACACTAGACGAGAATCAATATTGATGGAAGTCAAACTATTGCAGAGTACTATAATGATCGAGAAAAATATTTACTGTAAGTCCTTCTGACAAGACTTGTATTACTCCATACCTTCTGCACTTGGTAAAACTACAGCTGGTGGTTCTGTGGTAGTGGTTGTAATGGCTGGCACTGGGGTAACAGGAGCTGGTAGGCCAGGGCAGGTGTAGCTGTTGTCAGCATCTATCCCACTGGAGGTAAACTGGACGAAGCCTGGCTTGTCAGTTTCGATGAGGGAGTCAATCCATGACTCATAACGGGACACTCTGGAGTAAACCCCAGGCAGATTGGGACGAGCACAGCCAAAACCAAAACTAACAATTCCAGACTGAACCCAGATGGAGCCCTGTTGGTTGACCATTGGTCCTCCTGAGTCGCCCTGAGAAAGTATTTACATGTCAAACTTTCTATCAATTCTCGTCAACTTTGTTCAAGTATAACCAAACCCAATCTGCTTTAAGTCTGAAACTTTTATTGTGAAAATTAGGGCACTGACCTGGCCATCTCTATTGGCTGGTGTTGGTGCCAGGAGATAAGTATAACAAATAGTGATGTCACCTGGCACCAGTCAGTAGCTGATTGCAAGTTAAATACCCTGCTTTTAACCACTGAATGTCAGGCTTCACACAGATTTGGTTACATTTTAACAATTACCAAAAGTAGTAAAATATCATACCTGACATGAGTCCTTGCCTCCAGCCAACACACCAGCACAGATCATGTTGTTTGTGATTGTACCCACTCCATTGAGACAGTTACACTGTCTATTCCCCAGAACTGGGACCTCTACTTCTTGCAATGCTTTGGGGAACGGCAAAGGTTCTGAGGGGTAGAGAAACAAAGACATTGGTTGAACCTAGCAACACACTGTATTTCCCTTTAATCAAGAGATATGTTTCCAAAATCATCACCCAAATACAAGCCAAACTCACCTCCCTCCTGGATTCTACCCCAGCCAGTGACCCAGCTATCAGAACCACTGTTGAAAACACTGTCACTTGCTGCCAGACAGATGGGTCTGATGTAGTCGGTGAAACGGACTGGTGAGGAGAGTCTGAGTAAAGCAATATCATTGTCACTGCTGGCACCGTCATAGTCTGGATGTAAAATGATTTGTGCTATTCTCCTGGACACTTCATTTGGATTTCTGCCTCTTAGGTTCTGTCGCCCCAGTGAAATCCGCCAACGACGGGTGCTTGTGCTGGAGAAATAAGGGTAAGAAAATGTTATAAATTGTATGTTATATTATGTTATTGTGAGAGAAAGAAATATTTGCATTAATGTAAAAGAAACCAATGAGCAGTTGAGCAAAATTTCTGTTACAGTCCTGTAGAACTTTAACATTACAGCCCTTGTCACACCAAGTTCCCTAAGCTGCCTTAGAAAGAATAGTCTTTGGTGCACTTTCTTCTGACATTGTCTGCCCATCTTACATTAAAAGTGCAACATCTCTCTGTACGTCTGTACGTCCGTCTGTAGTTCAGGTATCTCGAGAACTGCCTGACCAACCAATTTCAAACTCAGCCTGCCCATATATGGGCATATACTGATGACATCAGGGATCTCCATATATGGGCATAAAGGGACGCAGACAGACAGGCAGGCAGGCAGGCAGGCAGGCAGACAGACAGACAGACAGAGATCTCCATGAGCATAAAAGGGACACATGCAGACAGATGGGTACAACAGGTAGGCCTACTCAGACAAGGGGTACAACGGGTAAGGCATAATATTCCTTGTCTTACAGTTCTCTTAAGTTGTTTGCTCTATCATGTGCCCCCATCGGCAAAGGTTGTGACCATATATTAGTTGATCTTTATTTGGTAAACATATTTACTCATTTACCTTGAGAAGCAGTGAGCAGCAGTCAGGACCCATTCCTTGTTGATGAGGGAACCACCACAAACATGGCTCCGAGACCTCTGAAGACTGGCCTGCCACGGCCAACTGCCTACCGGAGCATCCTCACCTCCAACTATCCTGTTGTTGAGTGGAGGAGTACCGCACACTGGAAAAGAGATAATTAAGTCATAAATCAATATTGATGGAACTCAAACTATTGCAGGGTACTATAAAGATTTGCAAAAATAAAACAATTTTTTTTCACTTCTGTAGAGAATTGTATTACTCCAGGCCATATACTGTACCTTCTGCACTTGTTAAAACTGCAGGCGGTGGTTCTGTGGTAGTGGTTGTAGTGGCTGTAGTGGTTGTAGTGGTTGTAGTTGTTGTAGTGGTTGTTATGGCTGGCACTGGGGTAACAGGAGCTGGTAGGCCAGGGCAGGTGTAGCTGTTGTCCGCATCTATCCCACTGGAGGTAAACTGGACGAAGCCTGGCTTGTCAGTTTCGATGAGGGAGTTGATCCATGACTGATAACGGGACACTCTGGAGTAAACCCCAGGCAGATTGGCACGTGCACAGCCAAAACCAAAACTAACAATTCCAGACTGAACCCACATGGAGCCCTGCTGGTTGACCATTGGTCCTCCTGAGTCGCCCTGAGAAGCAAAATATTTCCAATTCAAACTTTCTATCAATTCTCGTAATTTTTGTTCAAGTATAACCAAACCCAATCTGCTTGAAGTCTGACACTTATTGTGAAAATCAGGGCACTGACCTGGCCATCTCGTATTGGCTGGTGTTGGTGTCAGGAGATGTACAGTAAGTATAACAAATAGTGATGTCACCTGGCACCAGCCAGGAGATGATTGCAAGTTCAATACCCTGCTTTTAACCACTGAATGTGAGGCTTCACAAAGATTTGGGTTTGGGGTTTGGTTACATTTTAACAATTACCAAAACAAGTAAAATATCATACCTGACATGAGTCCTTGCCTCCAGCCAACACACCAGCACAGATCATGTTGTTTGTGATTATACCCACTCCATTGAGACAGTTACACTGTCTATTCCCCAGAACTGGGACCTCTACTTCTTGTAATGTTTGGGGGAATGGCAAAGGTTCTGAGGGACATAGAAAGAAAATCATTGGTCAAACATACAGTAGCATTGTAGCAACAAAAGGTTTTTCTCAGTTAATCAACTGATATGTTTCTAAAACAATCTTTCCCAATGATACAAGCAAAGCTCACCTCCCTCCTGGATTGTACCCCAGCCAGTGACCCAGCTATCAGTACCACCGTTGAACACACTGTCACTGGCTGCCAGACAGACAGGTCTGATGTAGTCAGTAAAACTGACTGGTGAGGACAGTCTGAGTAAAGCAATATCATTTTCACTGCTGTCACTGTCATAGTCTGGATGTAAAATGATTTGTGCTACTGTCCTGGACACTTCGTTTGGATTACTGCCCTCTAGGTTCTGTCGCCCCAGTGAAATCTGCCAACCAGAGGTGCTTGTGCTGGAGAAAAAAGGTTGAGAAATATGTATAAATCTTATGTACTGTATATAATTATGTTATTGTGAGAGAAAGAAATATTAGCAATAATATAAAAGAAGATTATAAGAAACCAGTGCATGTAATTCTATTGTAATGATGACACCTTTTGATTTTGTCAGTACAAACCTGGAAAAGCAGTGAGCTGCAGACATTACCCACTCCCTGTTGATGAGGGAACCACCACAAATATGTCGGCCAAACCTCTGAAGACTGGCCTGCCACGGCCAACTTCCTACTGGAGCATCCTCACCTCCAACTATCCTGTTGTTGAATGGAGTGATTCCACACACTAGAAAGGAATCAATATTGATTGAATTAAGACTATCGCAGAGTACTATAAAGATTTACAAAAATAAAATAAAAAAGTGTCTATACTTCTGAAGAGATTTATATTACTCCACCTTCTGCACTTGGTAAAACTACAGGTGGTGGTTCTGTGGTAGTGGTTGTGGTTGTGGTAGTGGTTGTGGTTGTGGTTGTGGGAGTGGTTGTAATGGCTGGCACAGGGGTAACAGGAGCTGGTAGGCCAGGGCAGGTGTAGCTGTTGTCAGCATCTATCCCACTGGAGGTAAACTGGACGAAGCCTGGCTTGTCATTTTCGATGAGGGAGTTGATCCATGACTCATAACGGGACACTCTGGAGTAAACCCCAGGCAGATTGGCACGTGCACAGCCAAAACCAAAACTAACAATTCCAGACTGAACCCACATGGAGCCCTGTTTGTTGACCATTGGTCCCCCTGAGTCGCCCTGAGAAGCAAAAGTATTTATGTCAAACCTTCTATACATTTTCGTGAAATTTGTTGAAGTATAACCAAACCCAAATCAGCTTGAAGTCTGCAACTTATTGTGAAAATTAGGGCACTGACCTAGCAATCTTGTATTGACTGGTGTTGGTGTCAGGAAATGTAAGTACAGTATAACAAATAGTGATGTCTCCTGGCACCAACTAGTAGCTGATTGCAAGTTCAATACACTGCTTTTAACCACGTCAGGCTTCACAAAGATTTGGGTTTGGTACATTTTAACATTTACCCAAACTAGTAAAATATCACACCTGACATGAGTCCTTGCCTCCAGCCAACACACCAGCACAGATCATGTTGTTTGTGATTGTACCCACTCCATTGAGACAGTTACACTGTCTATTCCCCAGAACTGGGACCTCTACTTCTTGTAATGTTTCGGGGAACGGCAAAGGTACTGAGGAACAGAGAAAGAAAGACGTTGGTCAAACATAGCAACACAATGTTTTCCCAATTAATCAAGTGATATTTTTCTAAAACAATCTTTCCCAATCATACAAGCACAACTCACCTCCCTCCTGGATTGTACCCCAGCCAGTGACCCAGCTATCAGAACCACTGTTGAACACACTGTCACTGGCTGCCAGACAGACAGGTCTGATGTAGTCAGTGAAACTGACTGGTGAGGACAGTCTGAGTACAGCAATATCATTGTCACTGCTGGCACTGTCATAGTCTGGATGTATAATGATTTGTGCTACTGTCCTGGACACTTCATTTGGATTACTGCCCTCTAGGTTCTGTCGCCCCAGTGAAATCTGCCAACCAGAGGTGCTTGTACTGGAGAAAAACGGGTGAGAAACATGTATAAATCTCGTGTATAATTATGTTATTGTGAGAGAAAGAAATATTAGCAATAATATAAAAGAAACCAGTGCATGTAAAACTATTGAAATGGTGACACCTTTTGATGTTCTCAGTACAAACCTGAAAAAGCAGTGAGCTGCAGACATCACCCACTCCCTGTTGATGAGGGAACCACCACAAATATGTTGGCCAAACCTCTGAAGACTGGCCTGCCACGGCCAACTTCCTACTGGAGCATCCTCACCTCCAACTATCCTGTTGTTGAATGGAGTGATTCCACACACTAGACAAGAATCAATATTGATGGAAGTCAAACTATTGCAGAGTACTATAAAGATAGAGAAAAAGATTTACTGTAAATCCTTCTGACAAGACTTGTATTACTCCATTCCTACCTTCTGCACTTGGTAAAACTACAGCTGGTGGTTCTGTGGTAGTGGTTGTAATGGCTGGCACTGGGGTAACAGGAGCTGGTAGGCCAGGGCAGGTGTAGCTGTTGTCAGCATCCATCCCACTGGAGGTAAACTGGACGAAGCCTGGCTTGTCAGTTTCGATGAGGGAGTCAATCCATGACTCATAACGGGACACTCTGGAGTAAACCCCAGGCAGATTGGGACGAGCACAGCCAAAACCAAAACTAACAATTCCAGACTGAACCCAGATGGAGCCCTGTTGGTTGACCATTGGTCCTCCTGAGTCGCCCTGAGAAAGTATGTACATGTCAAACTTTCTATCAATTCTGGTCAACTTTGTTCAAGTATAACAAAACCCAATATGCTTTAAGTCTGAAACTTTTCTTGTGAAAATTAGGGCACTGACCTGGCCATCTCTATTGGCTGGTGTTGGTGCCAGGATATATAACAAATAGTGATGTCACCTGGCACCAGTCAGTAGCTGATTGCAAGTTAAATACCCTGCTTTTAACCACTGAATGTCAGGCTTCACACAGATTTGGATTTGGTTACATTTTAACAATTACCAAAAGTAGTAAAATATCATCATACCTGACATGAGTCCTTGCCTCCAGCCAACACACCAGCACAGATCATGTTGTTTGTGATTGTACCCACTCCATTGAGACAGTTACACTGTCTATTCCCCAGAACTGGGACCTCTACTTCTTGCAATGCTTTGGGGAACGGCAAAGGTACTGAGGGGCAGAGAAACAAAGACATTGGTTGAACCTAGCAACACACTGTATGTCCCTTTAATCAAGAGATATGTTTCCAAAATCATCACCCAAATACAAGCCAAACTCACCTCCCTCCTGGATTCTACCCCAGCCAGTGACCCAGCTATCAGAACCACTGTTGAAAACACTGTCACTCGCTGCCAGACAGACAGGTCTGATGTAGTCGGTGAAACGGACTGGTGAGGAGAGTCTGAGTAAAGCAATATCATTGTCACTGCTGGCACTGTCATAGTCTGGATGTAAAATGATTTGTGCTATTCTCCTGGACACCTCATTTGGATTTCTGCCTCTTAGGTTCTGTCGCCCCAGTGAAATCCGCCAACGACGGGTGCTTGTGCTGGAGAAATAAGGGTAAGAAACATTTATAAATACTGCATGTTATATTATGTTATTGTGAGAGAAATAAATATTTGCATTAATGTAAAAGAAACCAATGAGCATGTGAGCAAAATTTCTGTTACATTCCTGTAGAACTTTAACATTACAGCCCTTGTCACACCAAGTTCTAAAAGCTGCATTACTTTCTTCTGACGTTGTCTCCCCATCTTACAATAAATGCAGTTCACGTATCTCGAGAACCGCCTGACCAACCAATTTCGGCATGCCCATATATGGGCATATACCGATGTTAGCCAGACAGAGAGATACAGAGATCTCCATGAGCATAAAAGGGACACAGACAGCCGGGTACAACGGGTAATGCATAATAGTTCTCTTAAGTTGACTGTTTTATCATGTGCCCCCATCGACAAAGGTTGTGAGTGACCATACATTAGTTGATAATTATTTGGTAAACTTAATTACTCATTTACCTTGAGAAGCAGTGAGCAGCAGTCAGAACCCATTCCTTGTTGATGAGGGAACCACCACAAACATGGCTGCGAAACCTCTGAAGACTGGCCTGCCACGGCCAACTGCCTGCTGGAGCATCCTCACCTCCAACTATCCTGTTGTTGAGTGGAGGAGTACCGCACACTGGAAAAGACATAATTAAATCCTGATAAATATGACATACAATTAATACTACATAATATTATTTCTCTCTTTCTTTCTTTCTTTCTTTCTTTCTTGTATAATCAAGTTTATTATGGAAAATGTGCAATGGAAACATTCATTAACAATACTGCTGCCGCTGCTACTACAAATTAAGTAGAAAAAAGACACATCGCCTGTAATTTAACAGGTTTGAAAATGAAAATGAACCATTTGCTACTTACCATTAAGTTGAGAATATGCATCTATGAAAGAGAAAACATAATTGATCAGCTATGGACATGAATGATTTGTGCAACAATATAAATTCTCCTCCTGAACAACTAGTGTTAATAAGAGACATTTAGATATTGCTGGTTACATTGACACTTTCTGACAAAAGCAAGGAGTGTTGATTTGTTTTAGCCTAAGAAAAAAGTACACAACTGTAATCAAATTGTTTGTTAAAATTTGCTTCAAGTTTTTGCATCCAATCTCAAATCGATGTCTCCTCAAATCAAATTAAAACCTGTACAGTTTTCTCAGATTAATATAAAATAACTGTAGGCAATAATATTACATTCCTCAGGCATATGCAAGCATAACATATATTTGAGTCTGGTTTAAAATACGCCAACATGTGGTTTTACATTACAATACACACAACCTGTGATTTGAATAGACAACTTGAAACATTGACATTTGAATGAGAGATACAACCATAGGTCATTGTGTTTTTTAATTAACCTACTCTCATCCCGGCTACCACACTTTAAGAAAAATGTGCCGGTCAGTCCAACTTACCTTCAACAAAGAAGTTCAGCACAGTCAATACACAGGCCCATGTCCACAAAGCCATTGTGCAAACTACAGAGTTCATGTTTGCAGCACTCTTTAAGTATAGTCTTATGCCCCTCCCATAAGTTAGTCCTCAATATTAACCAAAGCATTCAGCAATTTCCTTATTCCTATTGGACATAGCAACAGGAAACAAATAGAGGAGATTACCTGGAATGTTTTGTGATTATTGGCTATCTTAGAAACCACATTCCTACATATTAATAAGAGGAATGAAATGTATGCTTAGAATAGTGACTCCAATGGGTAACAAAAACATATGGTTAGGCTAAAATAAAGCTTCACATTTTGGGAAAGTATAGGAATATTGACAAATGATATTTTTTGTACATTCATTTAAAGCAGGGGGTCTTCAACGTTTTTCAGGCCAAGGACCCCTTAGCTGAGAGAGCGGCGAAGCAGGGACAGCCACTACACGTGCATAAATGTTTTTTTCAAAAAAAAATTAAAGCCTGCCAAGCAACTTAATAACATTATTTCAAAGCTAGCTCAGCATATTTAGCTGATTGTCTCATCAATCTCTGGTGAAGTATTCCACTTTTAAAGTGCCTATGGGTTTCCTCCAAGCGATGCTGCAGCTTTGATTAATTTGACAGCACTATCATAAGTGTTGTGTAAATGTAATGTTTTTGTTGGTTTGTTTACTCATTGTTTTAGCTAATAATGTTGGATTCATGTTAATGAGTATTATCAGACTTTTAAAAAAAAAAGTTCCTATCATACAAACATTTGGTGGACACCCTGTAGTAACTCTGAGGATCCCCTAGCCTAGGGAACCCGGACCCCTGTTGAAGACCCCCCTGTGCATGCATGCGTGCATGCGTGCGTGCGTGCGTGAGTGCGCGCTAAATTAACTTGATGTTAGGTATTAATTTATCTACATCCTCATCAATCCTCCACAGTAAATTCTCAGTGTAAAAAAATATGTATCCTTGTGTTATCAATTAGTTATTTAAATGTAATTAAATTTGAATGTCCATTTGAGTGTACAAATGTAACCAAATGGACCATTCGGTTACATTTGTACACTCTGGGGATTGTACTGGGTCCTTGCTCAGCCTTTAAAAGCACAAATGGCTACTGAGCTCAATTAAGCAGCAGAAACAAACATTTAAGTCTATATAACCTCATGGTAATGATTGCATTAGTGATACAAATATTTTTTATAAATATACAATTGTTATTAGCCTTGGACTAGCAAATCATGCGTGTATGGGACTCATGTACAGCCCCAAGCATGACAAAGGGCAATTATGAGACAGTTGAAAGGTTGGAACATTTTTAAGAGTCTTGACTTATGGCTTCTGTACTGTATGTAACAAAAGCTGTCTGCTGTCATTATCTGCTGAACAATTAAACCTTCAACACGCCAGTATGCCAGATGTGGTTGACTAGTGTCGGTGCCTCAGGGACAAAAGAACTCCTAGTTATATCATCAGAATGTATACAGTAGTATATTTGTGTGTTTAAGACACGTGAGAACATTTTTAGGAAACATTGAAACATTTGTTTCTTTTTCTTAATCTTATTTGAAAGGGACAAATAACATTTGAACTGCAACTATTATGCACAAGCACCCAAAGCATGGTATAGTGTTTTTTGTGACTTGCTCACAACACCAGTTAGTTAGTTAGTTTATTTATTTCGGTCATGATTTAACAAAACAGTTGAACATACAGAATAAAGGCAACAAGATAACAGCAGTTCATAAGAAGCTTTTAAGTGACAGAATATAGGTGAAAGACAAAAAAGAGAGAGAAATAAACAAAGAAAGAAAACGAAACCTCAACAACTGGAAAACAATCATAAAATGGGGAAAGAGTTAATAAGAAGTCTCTTTGTGGCAGGTGCGTTGGTGGAGTAATTTCAATTCAATTCAATTCAATTTTATTAAAGTGTCAAATCACAACAAGTTGTCTCAAGACACTTTACATGTAGAGAAGAGACCCGACATCCCACCCTGAGCAAGCAATTTTGCGACAGTGGCAACGAAAAACTCCCTCTTAACTGGAAGAAACGTCAGGCAGACCCTAGGCTCTAGGGTGGCGGCCTTCTGAGTAGTCACGTTACGTAGCCTATCCACAAATGGTAAAGGGTGCATTTATATAGCGCTTTTATCCAAAGCGCTTTTCATAGATTGTGCATTACATTCACCCATTGACACACACATTCATACACCGGCGGAGGAAACCATGCAAGGCACCAACCTGCTTATCAGGAGCAATTAGGGGTTCAGCATCTTGCTCAGGGACACTTCGACACTAACTCTGGGGGAGCCGAATCGAACCGAACTTTACGGCTTCCATCCGGCCGCTCTACCGGCCACTCTACCCCTGAGCCACTGCCGCCCTTAGGCAGTGGCTCAAGTTTCCTAGGGCAATATGTGCATCACTTCCTGTCGATTTGATCAGGTATCAGGGATCAAATCGACAGGAAGTGATGCCCATAGTGCCCTAGGAAACTTGTGGATAGGAAGGAGTGGATAGGAAGGAATCAGGGACACCTCAACGCTGTCTTCACTTGCTCAATAAAGATTGAGCAAGTGAATATAGTGTGTGGGTCTTCCTGATGCCTTAAAATGGTGAGAAAGGAGATAAGAGCAAAGGAAAACAATGAAAGACAGACATGGTTCTTTCAACGTTTGCTTTGCCAGTAGTCTTCTCTCTCAACCTGAAAAAAGGCCCCAATGGAAGGAATTCAACTAGTCTGACTACTTCTGTGTAGGCGACAGCTAGTGACGCAGGACAAAGAGCAAGGATGAAACACGCAATTAGGTACAGAACACCTTTGTGATACTTCCAAGTATTGTCTCATCTGTCATGCCCTATAGGCTGTTGCACAACAAAATATGCATTTTGACTGAAAGAGTTTAATCTTTTAAACACAGTTACATGACATCTGAAAGTGGCAGAGGCTGTCCACCTTTGTCTTGTTTCGACAGCATAGTGTGTGTATATATACACATATAAAAATAGACTACCGTGGCTATGTAGTCAGGTGTTGGGAAACCTCATGCCAACTGCAGGGGAATCTGGCTTTCATGACAATTGCCTTTTGGATAATTGCCAAATTTAACAAACATATCACAGTTCTGCAAAATGCTTAAAAAAGGAAAGAAGAAAAAGATAAATCTATTTGAAAGAATCCATCATACAACTGCAGTTGATTCAGAACGCTGCTGCTCGACACCTACTAATACCAAGAAAGTGGAGCATATCACTCCAGTTCTTAAATCCTTACACTGGCTTCCTGTGTCAAAGAATCGATTTCAAAATACTACTGTTGCTGGCCTATAAAGCTTTACATGGTTTAGGGCCAAAATACATTTCTGATCTTGTGCGATATCATGAACCATCCAGGCCTCTCAGGTCATCTGGGAAAGGTCTGCTTTTTGTCCCTACAACCAAAATAAACGTGGGGAACTCCCAGAAAACTGCAGGTCTGCTGCCACTCTTATTTCTTTTAAAACACAACTAAAGACCTTTCCGTTTGCCTCTGCCTTTGATTGAGTCATTTTTGTTTTTTCTCTTTTCTTTTCTCTTCTGCACTGTAACTGTATCTATACATTTGTACTTCTTTTGTTTTATGCATCCTAATGCTATTCTATAATTGTGTTTCCTTTGCTTGATGTTCTGTGTAAGGCACATTGAATTGCCTTGTTGTTGAAATGTGCTTTACAAATAAAATGGCCTTGCCTATAGATTTGAATGAATGAATGTATTGATAGGTACCGGTAGTTGACGTGGACAAGAGGACACTACACTTCAGCGCACATCATCTTACAGTATCTACCTGGGAACCTTTAGGTTGTGAACTTAAGAACTACGTTTATTACCATTATAACCAGAGTCCACAGGCCCTGCTGAACATGAAATCACTGGATCACTCACTTACTCAAGGAACTGCACATCCCTACAGCATCATCATGGACATTATAGTCATTAGTGCTGCTATATACACACAGTAACATCCTCAGTGTTAACCTCCTCTGTTTGTAATTGCTATATAATTTCGTTTTATATTGACAATGTAAATTTATGTATACACCGTATACACACACGCACACACGCGCGCACACACACACACACACTTTTCTTTTTTACTTTTGCCCCTACTGAAGATCAACTTATCCATTTCCTGCCAATTTAGCTGATACATCCGACTCTGACAATCATCATTAACATTAATATGTCTTAGTGATAAAACTACAATACAACTATTATTATCATTATTATTTTCAAGACAGTTTTTATTTTGTTTTTATTCATAGGAGCATAATAGGCACAGCAGAATTCACTGAGACAAAAATGTACAGATATTTACAGAAGATCTCTTATTTATTTACTAGTAACCATAGTGGACTATGGTATGCTATGTTGTGAAAATTCTGCCCTCTTCACTCTTCATATTATATAAAACATTAACAACAGGACAGGGTTAGACAAGTGGGAAATCATGTAAACGAGTGTGTTTTCTTAGGAACCCATCCAAGTGTTTGTTTGTGCTTCTTACTTCCTTGAATGTCTGTATGGACCAGCGGACATGAAAAAAAGAGTTATGCCATTGCGTTAACAATACAGTCAATTAATCACGGCATGCCGTCAACTCATTTATTCAGTAGGCCTATTACACGTGTTTCACAATCTCAGTCTCAGTAACATACAGTAATTGAACAACAATTCACTCATTACCATCTTCTTTAAAAAGGCATACATTTATGACCACTTTGAAAAATATATGATTTACAAGCTCACAACGTGATGGCTATTTTCGTCTTTGGAGGAGTGACCAGGCAGATTTAAGAACTATAGGATGAATGAACAACAGTGCTGGCAGCATTGTCACCATGAAACAAGTGTTCAAAGTGATGACGGACTTAGTCATTAGGACGATAATGGCCCATTGTCATATGAGCAAAAGCATGCAAGGAATGGAAACCGTGTGACAAACAGAGATAGATGGACAAAGACAGAGAAAGGGTCAGTCTAGTTACGTAAATATCAACCTGAAGTGGGTTTGATCCTAATCTGACAACATTTTTGTTGTTAGGTGTGTATACTGTCTCAAAGTGTGGCCACCAACAACACTAGTCAACTGCTATATAGAACTATGACAAAAACTACTGGTGTCTTCTAGGGCTACTGTATAAACTCTAATGTATATGCTGTCATCCAACCTTTATCGAGCCAGAGAGAGTGCAATGTTGTGCTGGGGACAATCAGATGCCAGTATCAACATTCTCAGGAAATCATATTATTCTTCTGAAAATAGTGGCATCTATAAATCACTGTTGATACAGATGACATAATTATTTGTTCAAAGACATTATTCCTTTGACAGTCAATGTGATTGTCAAATTATAAACCTGTATGTGATTATCTGTTTTTGCTACCATGGATGTTTGTCATGACAGACTTTTAAAAGTATTTTTGCATGTTGATTCCCCATTACTCAACTATTGAAAGTTATGGGGAGTGTGGAAGAGAGGTAAAGAGGAGTGTGGGCAGGGTGGAACGGATGTTGAAAAGTGTCAGGATTTATTTGTGACAGAAGGGTTGGAAAACGGTGGCACTGACAAAAAGACAGGACTGAGGATGCTACGGTACTCATTAGGAGTGACAAGCCAGGGCATGATTAGAAATGACTGGGATCAGCCGAGGTTAGATGGTTTGGGGAGGATAAAGCAATAGAGGCAAGGTTGAGATGGTTTGATTTGTGAAATGCAGTGAGGGACGACATACAGGTGGGAGGAGTCACCAAAGACGCAAAGACAAAGATGCAGAAACAGAACAAGGTGGAAGATAAGAGGGGATTATTGTCTGTATTATAAAAAGAGGTGTGTACCATTCTGTTCACTATGCTCTGATGAAGGCTCCATCTGAAACACGTCAGCCTGATTAAGCGAGAATGTGCATCTGAGTGAAGACTTGTCATTGTTATTTTTGGAGTGCCGTGACTCCCACTTTGTTGTTTTTAAACTAAGCACTGCTTGTAGCTGAGCATCCGTGGCCACGGAGTCAACCAGAGGAAGAACACCTGCTCCACAATATGTTCTGGTTTGCGCTTCTATGAAATTATGGGCTTCCTTATTAAAAAAAACTAAAAAAAAACACTTATATCTTTGGGTCCAGTCATCCAACTTACAACTACATAAAATGTGCAGACTTCAGAGCAAATACTTGAGATGTTTTCATATCAGTGATTTATTACATTTCTGACCATGCCTAGTTAGTCCAATCTTTTATTTAACCAGAGGGTGTAGCAGTATACTACACAGATAGTTTCAGAGTATTACCGTTTTCGCCCAGTAGAGCACATGCTGATAAAAGTGTCTATAGACCCCTTAACAGACGACGTCACACTGATAAGAACCAGTATGCGTGCAACCAGTATGCGCGCAATGAAACCCATTATATCAGGTCTCGCTAGGACGCGCCTCACCAGCCAACACACAAGAGGGGGTCGGGGTGCGCTGAAACCAGCAGAACCCGAAACAACAGGTTGGGAATTGATTGCGTGAAACAATCACCTGTGCGTCCAGTCTCAATGTTAGTAAACAAATAATTGGTCTAAGTTCTATACAGAGAGACAATAGTTTGTTGGCCCGGTGAAAGTTGATGAGTAAAAGGTATACAGTATCAAGAAATTACATTGTATGTTCTTAATGAGAAGGGCCATGATGTCATGGCAAGATGAATTGTACAAGTATACATTTATTTTCAAATGTCAGTTACCCTACCGTATATAAAAATATACATCTGGAGTATTTGGATAGGTTAAAGGTAGGGTAAGTGATTGTCTTTGGTTAAAATAAGTGTAAAATAGCTCTGATAGTACTCATTGCTATGTTTGTTCAGTAACAGGAGTCTCCATCTCTCTCCGGCTCTTTATTAAACAGAAAATGCATTTTCAGGTCTGGATACCAATTTGATTCAATCAGGATAGAGAACTCAGATATAGTACAGATTAAACAAGTGAAATTGGAAATGATGACGCATAAATGAGCAGACACATTTGGAACTGGAACACTATAAAACATTAAACTGATAAATGGGTACACTCTCCTGATTGGCTGAAATTGTGTCACCTACCTGAAAATGTATTTTCTGTTTTATTAAAGAGCTGGAGAGACAGAGAGACCCCTGTGACTGAGCAAACACTCTATAGCAATGAACAGAATGTAGTACTTTAACTGGGAAAATGGGAAGAAAAAGTTGTACTTGAGCCCAATAATAACCCCTTATACAAACGGTACATTGATGATATCCTGTTATTTTGGGAGGGAACACAGACTGAACTAATGGACTTTGTATCATATCTCAACAACTCAAGTTTCCTGAAATTCACTTGTGAACAGAGCATTGACAAAATTAACTATTTGGATCCAATTATATCCAAGGATGAAACTGGAATGATTCACACATCTATTTTCAGAAAAGACATGGAACGCAATACGATTTTGCATGCTACCAGTAACCATCCTGAACACCTAAAGGACAACATCCCAGTAGGTCAATTTTTGAGGCTCAAACGTAACTGTTCAGATCTAGATGACTTTCACTCCAAACAAACCATTATGAGTGCTCGGTTTAAGGACAGGGGCTATTCTTCCGATTCTATTCAGAAAGCCATACAATGTGCCAATAACACCTCCCGCTCTGATTCCTGCCAGAATTATTTCAGATTTTTTGCAGTAGACTGCCAGAGATTTTTCAATGAAAAAACAAAAGTACTCAGGAGCCGAGATACAGAATTTTTTTAAGTTTTAAGTTAACAAGGAAGTGGATGGGAGTCTAAATCTAAATCATATCTACTTGGTCTTTGGGTCAAAAAAAAAAAAAAAAAAAAACATTTTAGAGCACCCACAATCAAAGGTAAAGTCAAGTACAAAAATATGGTTCAAAAGAAGACCACATGGCTGACAACAACTGGAACGTATAGATCTGGTAACTGTGCATGTTGCAACAACAAAACAGCCAATAAATCATTCAATCATCCCCACACTGGAAGGACGATTCCTATTCGTGAATTCATTAACTGTAAATCGACACACGTGATTTACATGCTGTTATGTCCCTGTGGTTTAGCATAAATAGGACAAACGACCCCTCAAACAAATAATATCAGAGCACAAAACTACAATCCGTACAGGAAATATGGATTATACAATTGCAAAACATTATGCTGAAGCAAATCATGGTTCACCCTCTTCATTAAAATTCTGTGGGGTTGAGAAAATCATGATGCCTATCAGAGGGGGTGATATTCTAAAGAAACTGGCCCAGAGATAAATGCAGTGGATATGTTACAGGTAAATTGGCATTCCAGGTAAATTGGAAAAGTGGCGCTGGTTTTCACCCCCCAGGCAATTCTGTAGAATCAACGCTAGAGGGCAATGCAAGCCAGACATGAGCCCCACACCACACACGCACGCATGCACACGCGCACAAACGAGCACAAACGAGCACGCACACACGCACACGCACGTGTGTGCACACACACACACACACACACACACACACACACACAGCCTTATTCCATGCAGTTGAAGCACAAGGGAGCGGTGCTGGCGGGCTATGTTAGTGCAGTGAGTGGCAGTTGGGGCAAACGCAGTCCCCACAACATCATTTACGATTCTGTGCCTATAAGTACATAACTCGGACGGCGCTTACGTCGACTAGCAGACCATCGGCCGGTCGTCGCGGGCACTCGCGCCTGGAGGCGCTCGGGCGCGACTCCTCGGCCTCAAGGTCTGCTGAGTCGGCGCGCCTCCGTCATGGTCCAAAACTATACTTTATCTGCGAAAAAAAGTAGTCTGCGGTTGTTTGAAAAAGTAATGTCCCAAGCGGGAGTCAAACCCAGACTCCCAATGGTAGTGGATGGAGGGTCCAATGATAATCGAAGTGTGCCACTGAGGGCAGTGCTTGCTTTTCCTGGTTGCTATCTTGTTGTTGCCGCCTCGCAGCCCCGCGCCTAAAAACAAGCGCTCCACTTCCAATTTACCTGGAATGCCAATTTACCTGTGACAGATATACACACTCAACACTATGACACCCAATGGACTGAATGACGATTATAGCTAAAAAGGCTTTTTGGGTTAAGACTGTCTGTAATGGCAATTTCCACCTCCCAGGGTTCCAACATTGCACATTACTTCATAGGTATGGTTTGGAGTGATCCTACGCAGTAGACATACAGTAGAAACAAACAAGATGAATGTCCAGTCGAAATTCCAGGTTTATGAGTATTTATTGTAGTTGCAAAGAACATACCAGTGATATTGCAGTGTCATTTCTGTAGTTATTTTCTGTTCTGTGGTTCTGTCTCTCTGCTTCTGCTTGCTGCTGGTAAGAACCGTGTCCCTCCTCACTGCCTGGCTCATCAGTGCACCTGTGACCCCTTAGATACACACCCAGTGCTGTCAAACTAAAGCCTGCCACCAAGTGTCCAATAATAATAATGCCAACCTAACAAATAATATACCGCCATCATAATGGCTCCTACACCGTCTTTGATGCCCCTGCACTGTTTATTGGATGTGTTACTTTATGATATATGCCTCAAATTGCCTGTAATTGCCTGTGTTCTTGCATACAAGTGATTGGACCTTGGTGATTGACTTGAGATTTCAGTTGTACAGTAGGTGAACTCTGACCTTTTGTATAAAGTGAGTTGAATCTAAAAAAAAGTGGAAATGTGGGTACTTTGTCCTCCATTGATTTGAAATTTTGGATTTGGATGTGCTAACCTTTTGGATTTTTTTTTAATTCCTACTTTTGATGTAGTACTTTAACCTTTTAACAAAAAACGTTTTGTTTTAACCAAAACATACCTTTAAAGCTGCATTGTGCAATAGTTTTTGACAGTCACAAGGCCTAAAAACAATGAAGTATCATAGACATTAACTCTTTCACTGCCGGACTTATTTCTGGCTGTGTCCACCCACTGCCAGCGATGTTTTGATTTTCTTACCTTATTAAGTAGTCACAGAATATTTATCTCCAGTATGATCAATCCCCTGATAGTTGGTAATCACGGGGTGCTTCACTGTGCTTCCACGGGGAAAAAATGTAATCGCGACCCCCCGTCCGCTTGTTATAGGCCGTTGAAAATAGGACGACTCGTCCAAAATACATAGTAAAACACAGGAGGCGAGATACAGACGATTTCCCAAAGACGGTAACCAGGAAGTCAATAGAGCAGCAAATCTTGGGATCATGTGATCTCCTGGATCTGCGTGCATCTGGGGATTAAATGGTCACTCATGTGTTAGAGAAAAGCGCCATCTAGTGGAAAAACTAAAAAACACAAAAAGTCATCTTCGGTAGTCTGCGCCTATGAAAAGAAAGTTGTAAAAGTCGTGCTTGGCAGTGAAAGAATTAATAATATTGACCAATGTAAAAACCATGTTGTCAAATTCCAGCCTAACACCAAGCTATACAGCTCATTTGTCGTCATGTTGTCATTGATGTGTTGGTAGGTCGATGAACCGAAAGAATATAGAAGTTATTTTTGTATTCATATTACTTGAACATATCCTTTAAAATCAACTTTTATTCAACAGTTTCTCAGTATTGACTTTTTAACAGGAAAATTAAAAACAACTAGTACAGTATAAAATCTAGGTAAAGACAAGTCCAGTGCGCTTCAGCCAGTAGAAGGTAGAAGGGCTCGTCGGTGCTCAACAGGGACAACTTGCATCAGAGAAAATAATAATACCTGGGCACTTCAGGAGAGACTACCCAAATAAAATATACTGGAGCACTTGACTGGTCTGCACGTGTTTAGTTGTTTTGTAGGTGTGACCCCTGCATTATTATTTTCTCTGATACAGCATAAAATCTGTCAGCACTATCAAATGCAACAACTTGTGCCTCAATTTTCATCAGGGAACTACCTTATTGTAAGATGGCTCCATCTGCTGGACAGACAAAGTAACTACACAGACACTGTCTGCCTTGCATTTTCATTTTGATTGTTGATCTGTTGTGATTTATGTTCACTTCTGAAAAAAAAGGTTGATATTGTCTCAGAAAGATAATTATAGAACCATCACCATGGTTCTCTAAGTGGGGTCCGGGAACCCCCAGCGGTCCTTGCGGGGGATTCCAGGGGGTCCCCAGTACAATTAGTTCATATAGCATCAAGTTTATCTATATATATATATATATATATACACACACACATACATACATACATACATACATACACACAAGGGATGCCGCCGAAAATTTTATTTTTCGAATAATCATGGCAGCCTCCAAATTTGATCATAATATTTCATAATCGATTTTTACACACACGTGTATATACACACACTGTATGTATGTGCACACACACACACACACACACACACACACACACACACACACACACACACACACACACACAGTAAATTGCCATTGATTTATTGTTCACACTGTCGGCTGTTTTATATTACAGTAATGTAAACTGTAGCCAAATGTAGAGCAGCTCTTCTCTGCCTCTCCTGTAGCTTGGCTCCGCCACTCATGCTCGTCTACCTAAACTCGGTTATACTTCGTGTCGCGTGCCGAGTGCAAGCCGATCTGCAAGCCCACAACGCGTTGGGGATGCAATGCGGTGTGGGCTTGTAGGTCAGCTGTGTTTCCTGCCTGACACCGTTGTACAGCCGAAGAAAAAACAGGCACAAGTAGTTGAGCCGTCTAGGCAAGAACGCACAGACATAAAACGGTGATTTCAAAGCAATGCAATGGGTCACAGACGAGAGAGCCGCAAACGATACACAGCATTTAACACAAACAACGTTAAATGTAACCTTTGTGATGCAAAATATCCAGCCACGATCGTCCTTAGTCGAATAATCGTCGCCAGGGCAGTAGAATATTCGAATTCGATTTTTATCCGTTTCTAGCATCCCTAATATATATATATATAAATATTTTCAGATGGGGTCAGCGGACAAAAACTTTGAGAAGCACTGTTATAGAACATCGTGAGTGTACAATGTCATATAAAACCAGCATACATTATCAAGTACCATACAAAACGGCATACGCAGGTAAAAACCTGCGAGATGTTTCAAGGGGAGAAAATATTTTTTTCCCCATTTGATCACACAAGAGAATCTCTTCAGGTAGCTTACAGTGCATTCCATTTACAGTAGGTCCAAAATTGTGTAACAGTGTTGCAAGTCTGAGAGGCTTGATCCATCAGCTGAGCAGAGAGAATAAACATACTGAACTTCATCCGGAAGCTATTACCTATCCAGACTTTACTTTCACTCCATCCAGACCTCTCCTTCGTTTCAGATTGGTGAAAAGCATGGCAAAGTTGATAATGTAGGTTGATACGCAGACCAGGCAGAAGTCCCCCAGAATAAAGGCAAGGACACATGCCAAATAGATTGAACCAGCCACAGACATCCAGGAAGCGATGACCAAAAGCAATGCTGCTCTCTTGGAAACTGACAATCCTAAAAGAAAGCAACACGTGACAGAGTTCACATTTTACATACTATATAGTGTGTGTGTGTGTGTGTGTGTGTGTGTGTGTGTGTGTGTGTGTGTGTGTGTGTGTGTGTGTGTGTGTGTGTGTGTGTGTGTGTGTGTGTGTGTGTGTGTGTGTGTGTGTAGGGGGGAATCAAGATTGCTGCATGCATGAACACTATAATTAGTGGAACACAATGTTACTGTTAGACTGACCTAGGCCCAGCTGTAGAGTGTAGAAAATGAGGCCCAGAATACTGTTCGGCTGGTTTAGGGCACTATCTTTAGCGACAAAGTACTCGACCAAACCGAATCCACGTCCCCATCTGGCAAAAAAAATAAATGTAAAAGGTTATTTCAAACAATTCTGGTGCACACAATAAACAATGAAAATGTAGGCCACTAAGTTCTGCACATACTTGTTAAGACATGTATGTAAATTGAATGAATGAATTAATTAATTAACCCATTGAAACCGGGAAAGCATCTGTGTCATTTTCGATTTTTAGCATTGGCTAAAAAAATAGATATACAACCTCACAGCGAGTCACTTCGTGCCACTATGCGAGCTTGTATATCTGCTATTTTGAAAAATTAAATCTTGAAAGAGTTTGAAAAATGTTGAATAATTTTGAATTGCGAAAAGGTTTGAGAAAAGAACTACTGATTTAGAAGGCATTTGTAGACAGGTCTCAACTCTTAATGGGTTGAAAAAATAAAATCTACTCTTTGTATGGCCAACTTTGAAAAGCTGGCTATGGGGTCAAAATGGTCTATTATAAAAATTAAAAAAAATGACACTATAATATGTGACTCAGACCCACACACCCAGTAGGCTACTACACGTGGCACTGAGTGGGCGCAACTGCAGTGAAGGCAATACTGTTACGTCAACAACATGACCTGACAATCAATGTAGGGCTGTACAGCGCATGCATGGCATACCAGGTTATCTTCACTGATTGATTGATTGATTGATTGAATTGAATACTTTATTAACAGTTTGCACAAAAAAAACACAGAAAGTACAGTTTAATACAAATGCAATGCTAAAAGGATTAAACCCCAAGAAACCCAGCCAGCACGCCCACGTGGGACCCATATGGGCCCAATGCGGGCTACTTGGGTACCAAGTGGGCATGGGTTTGAACTGGGCAAATTATGAGGGTCCCAGGTGGGCTGCATGTGGGCTAACTGGGCGTGGGTTGGAAGTGGGCAAGCCCACGTGGTTCCCGCGTGGGCTGCATGTGGGCTAACTGGGCGTGGGTTGGAAGCGGGCAAGCCCACGTGGTTCCCACGTGGGCTGCATGTGGGCTAACTGGGCGTGGGTTGGAAGCGGGCAAGCCCACGTGGTTCCCGCGTGGGCTGCATGTGGGCTAACTGGGCGTGGGTTGGAAGCGGGCAAGCCCACGTGGTTCCCGCGTGGGCTGCATGTGGGCTAACCGGCATGGGTTGGAAGCGGGCAAGCCCACGTGGTTCCCGCGTGGGCTGCATGTGGGCTAACCGGCATGGGTTGGAAAGGGGCAAGCCCACGTGGTTCCCGCGTGGGCTGCATGTGGGCTAACCGGCATGGGTTGGAAGCGGGCAAGCCCACGTGGTTTCCGCGTGGGCTGCATGTGGGCTAACTGGGCGTGGGTTGGAAGCGGGCAAGCCCACGTGGTTCCCGCGTGGGCTGCATGTGGGCTAACCGGCATGGGTTGGAAGCGGGCAAGCCCACGTGGTTCCCGCGTGGGCTGCATGTGGGCTAACTGGGCGTGGGTTGGAAGCGGGCAAGCCCACGTGGTTCCCGCGTGGGCTGCATGTGGGCTAACCGGCATGGGTTGGAAGCGGGCAAGCCCACGTGGTTCCCGCGTGGGCTGCATGTGGGCTAACCGGCATGGATTGGAAGAGGGCAAGCCCACGTGGTTCCCGCGTGGGCTGCATGTGGGCTAACCGGCATGGGTTGGAAGCGGGCAATCCCACGTGGTTCCCGCGTGGGCTGCATGTGGGCTAACCGGCATGGGTTGGAAGCGGGCAAGCCAACGTGGTTCCCGCGTGGGCTGCATGTGGGCTAACTGGGCGTGGGTTGGAAGCGGGCAAGCCTACGTGGTTCCCGCGTGGGCTGCATGTGGGCTAACCGGCATGGGTTGGAAGCGGGCAAGCCCACGTGGTTCCCGCGTGGGCTGCATGTGGGCTAACCGGCATGGGTTGGAAGCGGGCAAGCCCACGTGGTTCACGCGTGGGCTGCATGTGGGCTAACCGGCATGGGTTGGAAGCGGGCAAGCCCACGTGGTTCCCGTGTGGTCTGCATGTGGGCTAACCGGCATGGGTTGGAAGCGGGGAAGCCCATGTGATTCCCACGTGGTGTACATGCTGGCTAACTGACATGTACATATGGGCTAACTGGGCATGGGTTGGAACACACACACACACACGCGCGCACTCACTCACTCACTATAAATCGAATAATGTGTAAACAGATTTGTTTTTGTTTTTTGTTTTACCACTGCCAAACTAAACACTAATGCCAAAAACAGCCAATATACAAGCTCACAAAGACGGACAAACTATTCAACCCCATTTTAAGTTGTACTATATCTTCCTCTTCTACCCCAGATTTTAACCCAGTTTCCTGCACAAGTGCTGACATATTTTACCATTAAGATAGAGCCTGCCTGTTCAGGGGATGATTTCAATCTTGACCATCAGGTCAGAATTTGTGTCAGATCCTGTGTCTAGGTGAGACATGACCTTTGACACAATCGAAATGTCTCAATAGAAGAGCAGGGAGACTAAATGCAACCACCCCAATTATATATATAGTATAAGTTATATTGTATGAACATACTCTACCATACAGATTGGACATTACATTGTATTTTTAAGTATTTAAGTATTTGTTTTTATTTATTAGAGATGGCCATGGCAGGTTAACTTTTTAACTGTTAACCGTTTAACCATTAAAAGGATCCCTGGCTAATAAACCAATCTACAAGCTCAAGCTTGTAGATCGGCTATTTTTGGCAAAGAGGTTTGGTGTAGAGGGGGAAAAAAGAGCAGACCAAGTACAAGTTTACTAAGGGTTTAAGTGGTTAAAGCCCAACTCACTTTTTCTTAGATTTTAACAAGTATAAATGTGTCGTTTGTGATAGGGAGCAATGATAATACAATTTGTTCATAAGCTTGTGGATTCAGAGCTTTCTGTTTTCTTTCAGTTACATGTGCTGCTTCAAGTCAAACTACATTTGTATTATCCTGTTCAAGTCCAGACTAAATCCCCTCCCCCTGACTGCCTGTTAATGGCCCTATCTGAGTGTGACCCTGTGGAGGTCACACACAGATAGCAACAATGGAACAATGGGTATTCAAATTATCACTTCAAGGCATGCCAGACTAGTCTGGGTTTGGAGGGGTGGGTGGTTTAGTTTATTTCTTTCTTTAAAGTTTAGTTTTAATTTTTTATTGTAATATGGATTTTTTTTTAATAGCCGACCTACAAGCTCTTTTTCAGATAGATTGTTTTAGTTAACTTTGAAAATACACAATCCTGTTTCAGTTAGTTATATTTTTTGTAAAGCCTTGTTTCCTGGCTTAGGCAGCAGTGGGGACACACATATCTTCCTTTTAGAAAGACAGAGAGTCTTTTTTAAAACATAATGAAAACAAGAAGTACAGTTGGAGGGGGTACAGCATTGTGTTGAACAGAGCTGTGTGTGTGTGTGTGTGTGTGTGTGTGTGTGTGTGTGTGTGTGTGTGTGTGTGTGTGTGTGTGTGTGTGTGTGTGTGTGTGTGTGTGTGTGTGAGAGAGAGAGAGCTCGGGTGTTCATTTAGAAAGTCGAATGTTTACATCAGCACAGGTTATGTTTATAAAGGCTGGCGATGTTTGCTTTAATGCAGTATTACACACTTTACTTAAGACAGGCAAGCCCATTGTATTTAGTTTTCAGTTAGTATTTTATTGTTATTTATTTATTGTTTATTTGCTCAGGCATTTCTAAGGACAGCTAAAGGTCCTGTTTGCTTTGGGTCCTAAAGGCCCCCTCTGTTTGTCCACTAAATTCAAATTTAAACTGACAAAGGACTCAAGGAGCAAAGCAGAGAGGAGGATTGCCTTGTGATGGATTTCTGCTTTCATAACTAAGTAAGTAAATATTTAAATTCAGTACTGATCTCCTTAAGTTAGTAGATTGTGCATTACTCTGTTCTCAAGCTAAACTTTATTTTCATGCTGTTTTATGCTGCTCAGTTTGGGCATTCTTCCTGCTTGTCTTGGTGAATCATTGTGTGTGTGTGTGTGTGTGTGTGTGTGTGTGTGTGTGTGTGTGTGTGTGTGTGTGTGTGTGTGTGTGTGTGTGTGTGTGTGTGTGTGTGTGTGTGTGTGTGTGTGTGTGTGTGATTAATTTTCCTTTATCTGTCTAACTTTAAATGTAATTTGGCAACACATTTGATGTATACCAGTAGAAGGCATGCCACAGCATATACAGTAATGGAAAGTTTCATAATTCTATAATTTCTAACAGTTGGCTTCTTGTCATTTCTATTAGGAGGACTGAAGAACACAAGGATGCAGAGAAGGCTCTCTCCAAGTGGTTCACTGGGGCTTGTGATAGAGGTGGAAACAGAGTTTGAGCTCAGAGACAGCTTCCACAACTGGATGATGCACCACCCTAGTAGACAAAGTCTCTGTCTCTCTTTCTCTCCCCTTAGCAGCACAATACTTGGTTGGTTCTGTCACTGGGGATTTAAACAGAAAGGCTCAAGAGACACCCACGTACACATAGGGCCCAGATTCATCTGCAACATGAAACTGGATCTCAGAATCCCTCTGCCCTGTTACATGGACAATGGAAGTTTTTGATGCACCTCTTATACACTATTTATACATTTTTTGGACCATTTTTATTCTTATATTTTGTTCTGTTAATAGTCTCTGTGGAGCATTGTCAGAATATTATGTTGCATTTTTGTGATTTTATGTATATACTGTATGTACACTTGCACGTTTAATGTGTGTGCCTTCTCTTCCTGCACCTTTACACTACTGCTATATTTATTTCCATTTGTATTTTCATTGTATTTTCATTATCTTGTAATATTGTTTTTAATAAATTTGTCAAAATATATATTGTCTATTTTCATCCTGGTAAAACTGAAGACGTGTAAAATGTTATATACCCAATTTTTATTTTAGGTGTGTTTACAAGAATTAACACGGTTCATGTTTGCTGCTTAATCTATTTTATTTATATTTAAATCTTATTAGGACACACGTTGGAAATCAAAGGAACCATTGCACAAACAAACCCAGTTAGGACCCACCTCTGTCCCATATAGACTTGCCTAGTTGGGGCCCACCTGGGGCCCAGGTAGAACCCACCTAAAGCCCACATGGGCATCCCAGTTGGGACCCACCTCGGTCCCACATAGACTTGCCTAGTTGGGGCCCACCTGGGGCCCAGGTAGAACCCACCTAAAGCCCACATGGGGCCCATGTGGGGCCCAGGCAGAACCCACCTAAAAGCCCACATGGGGCCCATGTGGGGCCCAGGTAGTACCCACGTAAGGCCCACATGGGCATCCCAGATGGGACCCAAGTGGATCCCGCTGACATGCCGACATGGGGCCCATATGGTTTAGCCCACCTTGAAACCATAAGGGACCCACCTAGGGCCCCGGTGGAACCCACCTAAAGCCCACATGGGGCCCATGTGGGGCCCAGGTAGTACCCACCTAAAGCCCACATGGGGCCCAGGTAGTACCCACCTAAAGCCCACATGGGGCCCATGTGGGGCCCAGGTAGAACCCACCTAAAGCCCACATGGGGCCCACATGGGGCCCAGGTAGTACCCACCTAAAGCCCATATGGGGCCCATGGGGGGCCCAGGTAGAACCCGTGGGGCCCAGGTAGTACCCACCTAAAGCCCACATGGGGCCCACGTGGGGCCCAGGTAGAACCCACCTAAAAGCCCACATGGGGCCCATGTGGGGCCCAGGTAATACCCACGTAAGGCCCACATGGGCATCCCAGATGGGACCCAAGTGGATCCCGCTGACATGCCGACATGGGGCCCATATGGTTTAGCCCACCTTGAACCCATATGGGACCCACGTGGGCGTGCTGGCTGGGAAGCACTATGTCTTGTTTCCATTGGGGTCCATGTGTATTCAATTCATAGAGCAAGTCAGTTACCAAGCATCAATAGGCTACTTTACTACCTGGATGTGAACACTTTGGAACAGCTCACAGATTCTCCAAGGTCGCACATCGCTCTGTACTCCGGGTTGTTTTCTCGAGAAAGCTCAACATGCAGAGCATATATGGACAGAATAAAGCCCAAAGTGCACAGAAATATGCGCGTTTTCCTCTCCCATGTGGGCACACAGTGATCACCAGCCGGTGCCATGTTGGTCCCACTGTCTTTCTCAACTTAATTCGAGGGAGATTTCCAATGGATCATTTGGGAACAAACGGTACGCTTTCTGTAAACGCTTGCTTTACGCTCATCATCCCCCTGCAACTGCAAGTATCCCGGCAGTGTTGCCAGGTTGTCTGAGAGAAATGAGCAACGAGGTCTGGGAAAACAAGCCCAAAAGAAGCAACTCATAGGCCACATGAGCGCTTTAAACATCAGCTATCGGCAAATAGCCGACCTGCAAGCTCACGATGCGACGCGTTGTGAGCTTGTAGATCTGCTTTTCAAAAAATCTTTGCAATAAAACGTGGAATATTTGGAATATGTTTTTAAACATTCTACAACACAAATGCTCCCCTGGCACTGGCACTGGGCAGTGGGCACCAAACATTTTCATGAAAATATTTGAGAACAATTTTAAAAGATGGATGAAAGCTCAAATAAGCAACTATATTTTAGAAACAAGCCCCAAAAAAAATCGCATCCGCAACTACCAATATTTACGAGCAACTTTACAGAAAAAGAAGCCCAAAGTAGCTTATAATAAGCCGGCATGGCAACGCTGGTCAAAGCCTACCTCACATGACACGGTATGCTAAAATACACATTCCAAGTTTTGATTGGTCGAAGACATCCTTACGAAGCTTTTGATTGGATAACAGACAACAGAGAGAGACCTCAGTCACTGTCTGGGGTTTTATGGATTTTAGGAATGGACTTTGTATCTTTTTTCCTCACCCTCTGATTTCCCCAAAAGCCTCACTGATGTGTTGTTAATGTAAGGCCGTATACTATTGAAATCGCCAGCTAGTTGATTCTATTCTATTCTATTCTATTCTACTCTATTCTATTCTATACTATTTCTCTATTGCAGTGGTGTAAAGTAACTAAGTACATTTACTCAAGTACTGTACTTCAATGTTGAGGCATTTTTACTTTATGGAATATTTCCAGTTTTCAGTACTTTTACTTCAACTCACTACATCTCAGAGGCAAATATTATATTATTATAATATTATATTTCCACTACAATTATTTGAAAACTTAAAGGGATACTTCACTTTCGGGCCGGGGACACATTTAAAAAAAATATTAAAAATAAATGAAAAAAGTTATGGAAAATTCATGGCCCCCTCACGACACGCAGTGTCCTACTAATGTGTGAGGGGGCCATGAATTTTCCATAACTTTTTTCATTTATTTTTAATATTTTTTTTAAATGTGTCCCCGGCCCGAAAGTGAAGTATCCCTTTAAGTTACTAGTTACTTTGTAGATTTTTAACCACTTCAACCCTATATACCAGGCGGGTTTCAACAGGTGGTCTGTGGACCACTGTCCGTGAAGGTATTGCATGTGGTCCCTGACCTTGCATTTAGTAATGTAGAAAGTGAAAGATTTTTTCTTCCACGGAACATTGCACTAAATGATCTGGTGACCTATGATGATATCAATGTTGTCAGATATTGGGAAGTCGGAGGTCAAGATATTCCACAGAAAATCTCAAGAAGGGGAAGTGTACGGGAGCTGTAATTACAATATGAGCCTTGGACGCCATTTTCCCATAATTCCCCTAATTATGCCATGGTGGACCACTGTGGACTATTGGTTGAAAAACAGTGGGATGCAGAATTGGGTTGCATATAGCAAGTGTTACCAAAGCAGTGAAACCACTAATCTTAGTCCATATCCCAACCCAACACAACAGTGGTCCCCAGGTTGATTCATAGTCAGGGTGGTGGTCCCTGGTTCACAATCAGTTGAAAACCCCTGCTATATACATTTCGGCCATTTGAAAATCTACAAGCTCACAATGCACGTTGCAGGCGACTCATTGTGAGCTTGTAGATCTGCTATTTTAAAAAGATTTTGAAGATTTGAAATGTGACATTCTGCACAATGAGTACTTTTAATTTTGGTACTTTTAGTATATTTTGATGCCAATACTTTTGTACTTTTACTCAAGTAAATTCGGAATTACAGTCAGACTTTTACTTTTACTTAAATGGAGTATTTCTACAATGTGGTATTGATACTTTTACTCAAGTAAAACATTTGAGTACTTTGAGCAAAGCAAGCATTTATTGCTCAGGGTGGGACAATGGGTCTCTGCTGATTCTACTCTATTCTATTCTTATATTTATTTTCATAGCTGATTATTATTCAAGAGGAAATATTGTGTTTTATTCTATGGATCATGGGGCACTGGCTGTGTGACAGATGGCTTTAAAACGGTATAATATTCATTTATTTTGTGCCATCCCACACACAATGCGTCGGCACCGCCCAGAACCAATGGCCACAACTCTGTCTGCACTGACGGGCAGTGTTGCCATATTTTGTGAGAGAAATAAGCAACCAGGTCTAGGAAAACAAGCCCAAAAGAAGCCACACTTTAAACCTACATGCACCGACTATTTGAAAATAGCCGATCTACAAGCTCACAAGGAGCTTGTAGATCTGCTATTTTCAAGCTCACAAGGAGCTTGTAGATCTGCTATTTTCAAAAACTCTTGAAACAAAATGTGGAATATTTGGAATATTTTTTAACAGCACAAATGCTCCCTGGCACAAATCATTTTCATGAAAATATTTGAGAACCACAGCTTTAAACAATGTTTGAATATTGCATGTTTTGGAAGCAAGCCTAAATAAGCAAGTACACGTTACAAACAAGCCCCAAAAACCTCTACTACCAATTGAATTTTTGCAAGCAACTTTAGTACACTTTACAGAAGAAGCCCAACGTCGCTTATATGACCAACATGGCAACACTGCTGAAGTCCCGCCTCTTGTGGAGTTCTCATTTCCTATTGGACCGTTACTCCACACAGCGAAATCACCTGATTGGTTCAACACGTGCCAGTCAAAAAGCAAGACGGAACAGCACAAGGAAGCAGCAAAACAGTCGCCAAAACAAGAGATTGTCATGCCGTTACAGGACTAAAACACATCTGGCTATTGTGGTGTGTTAACAAGGTGAATATCTATATAACAAGTTGGTCTAATCTAGAGAGAAGGGTGATATTTTGGCTCGTACCTTCCTAGAAAGCAGGCTGTTCAGGTAACTGGCCTACGCCCCTACAGTGGGATAGGTTGGTTACGTGTTTATTGTGTAGTGTCTGTTTCATTACTATGTCATACAAGTGGTCGGTGAAGCCGTTACACATGAACAATTCGCCAGTAATCACGTGCAGTCTGTATTGATATAAATCCTTAAGGTGTTTCACTGTAAACCGTTAATTCTGCCCACAACAAGTCAGGCAATGACGTTATTATTTCTGAGAAACGAAACGACGTATCTATCTGGTTGTTGGATACAGGATAGGTGGGCACTGGGCACTTAGGGACATCTGGGCACCTCCATGTAAAATTGGCTATTTTGTAGTGTTATGTGCTATTTTGGTGTCCAAAATGTTTTTTTTTTAATAATTGAAAAAGTATAAGTAATAAGTGATGTAATACATGATGTGAACATGCACGGTACATCATTATCAGACTTAATTTTATCCTTCAACTTGCCCAAAACTCCCCAAAATGACTACAGGTTTTGTAGCCATTTGTAGCAATTGTAGAAATGTTATACCTTAATTGTCGAATGTTTAAGCATGTTCTAATCATGTATACTTAACTTTACTTAAAAACATTTTGCAAATATTTTATTTTTCAACATTTTGGACAAAATAGACAATTTTACATCGAGGTACCAAGATGTCCCTATAGTGCCCACCTACCCTGTTACCATCTGGTTATTTAGGAAGGTGTTTTTTAAGGCGCAGGTATCGAGGGGTATTAAAAATAATGCAATTTAAGATCATATAGCCTACTGTACGTTATGGTTTGCTGATCAAATCAAGTTATGTGGCTAAGAAGTTGCATCGGGGTGGTCAACCTGGGTAACCAGATGAATGGGCAAATGAGAAGCCTTTTTTTTCTCCAGAAGATGAATTCTCTGGGGGGAAGACTGGGCACTTTTTGGGAAGAAGACTGGGCACTTGATATGGATGTTTTGGGGGAAGACTGGGCACTACTTCACTTACTTGCATCTCTGACACATATTATCTAAAAGGATGCATCATCAACAACTAGTAAGACTCGGTGGTATACTGTACATTTGACCATGTGTTGCCATGTGTTTGGAAATTTAAAGAACACGTGCTGTGATTTGACACCAGCAGACAAGGATATGTGACTGCAATATCCTGCGATAATGTGAGAAAGTCATTACGAGATTTGGATTGAAATGTTCAATATTGAAACAAGTTTCCCAATATACGCAGTAGTAGCACTGACAGTTACACCAACATGGATTACATTAATCCTGGTTTAGACTAACACTTACTGACTTAACCCATTGATACCTGAAACGCATCTGTGTCACTTTAGATGTCTTTGGCTATTCAAAAATAGCAGATATACAAGCTCATAGCGCGGCACCGAGTGCCGCGCTACGAGCTTGTAGATCTAGATTTTTTTTTTTTTTTTTTTTTTTCAAAAAACTGTTAGGATTTTGATTTTTTTAAAGAATCGCCTCAGGTCTTAATGGGTTAAACCCTGTATACCTTCTCTACTATGGCTTGCATGATGCCATTGTGGGCTGGGGTTTAAGTGGTTAATCTTGTTTTTGTAAATCAAGATGTCTACATTTATACTGATACTTGTACTTATACTGATGGGAAACTCAAAAAAATATTATAAAATCGTTTTAAAATTCAATTGGGTTTAACCTGCCTTTCTGCATCCTTTCTCTTATCCTTAATTTACACACAGACTAGCGGAGCATGTCGGTGAGCCACTTCACGTACTGTTCCCAGTGTCCTCAGTGCTCACTCCGTGTTGGTACCAAGACCTATCAGGTGCCCACTCTGTTTTAATGCCCAGACTTCTCAGGTGCTCGCCTGAGAAGATTTACCAAGTGCCCACAATGTTTTGGTGCCCACCCTTCATGTATCCATCAACCTGTGTCTGACACCAGAGCCTTGATTTCATTAACGTCACTCATACCCAAAGGCAAAGGGGATTTCTGTTTAATGAACCTGAAGTGAATGACCGAAGTGAACCAAATCAATGACGTGTTGCTTTCTATATTTAGATTGTTCCAATGCTGTAGCTTAAGACAACTTAAACTTTAGGTTTCCGTTTCCTCATTCCTTTTAGGTGAAAGGCAATGGGAATGTTCGCACGCACACAGACCTACACATCAATAAATAGAATGTTCACAGATATTTGCCATCAGTCTGCCATAAGATGGCATCTGAGGATGTGTTTTTAACCGAAAAGTTTCTGTTATTGACATTTTTGGGGGCACTTTTAGTTTTATTTCACATTATGGATCATTACTTGGATTATTTAATATGAGTGCAAACTGTTTTCTATATTTTCCCATTCCCCTTTTAGAACCATGTCAACCAAGGAGGGGGGAGAAGTCGCTAAATCTGTGGCCATGTCGACTCAAAGTGTAATGACCAATGACAACAGCAGAGAAAACAAGAGCCATCATGATGCACAGTCTGAGACAACAGGCAACAACACAGACAGTACAACAGCCAAGAACTTGGCTTTTCTTAAAGCTCACTCTCTGGATGTGACCTTTGAGGTTGGTGAGGAGTATGAAGTCATAGAAACCATCGGAACAGGAGCCTATGGCGTTGTTTCCTCTGCCAGGAGACGGGATAATGGTAAGAGATAATGTGTAGATAAAGGTATAATATTCAATTGTATGTACTTAATTGACGACTATCATTGCCTGTAGTTGCAGTTTTTATATTGTTCCTCGAGTCTCGACACATTGATCTTTTTTTTTTCTCCGCTACAACTGTCCTCTCTGTTAGTTCTCATACAGTATGTGGTGCATCAGCGCTCCAAAGAAACTGCATTATAGAATACAAATACTGCTGATGACAAAGAGATAATCAAATAATGTATATATCCCATATATCTTATTAATGTCTATTCAGAATGCAGGCTTTAGCTGTATTTGTATTCTCAATATATTCTTTTTAAATCTCCAAACTCGGAAGAATCACTTTATTGCCAGGGGCCATACAGGAATTTGTTCTGGTTAAGGCGCCAGAAGGACAATAACAATTGACAGGACATAGCACACTATAGAAGATTGTCTTGTTAAATGTGCTATGTCCTGTACATTTTTATGTTGTTGTCTTGAAGATAGTCTCGCTTTGCCAGACTTTCAGAGGAACTATCGAAACATCTGGCTATACGAGACTAACTTGAACAATGACGTGCATAATCTGTAGAATGATGTAACACTGCGAAACTATCATATTTACATTCTGTCTGGCCTTGGGGTGCTTGTAAATCTCTGAACTACCTCGCTGAATGTAGCTTGGTGTGATGACAGAAAATGATTGCATATTTTTATTGTGGCATATTTACTCTTCACAGGCCAGCAGGTGGCGATAAAGAAGATCTCTAATGCTTTTGAAGTGCTAACAAATGCCAAACGCACATTGCGAGAGCTGAAGATTCTCAAGCACTTCAAACATGACAACATCATTGCCATCAAAGACATACTGCAGCCTAACCTTCCTCACTCTGCCTTCAAGTCTGTGTAAGTCCTTAATTTAAAAAAGAATTAACCCTAGCTTAACCTTTATTTGCTGATGTTGCTACTGCTTAAGGCTTCTTATTTTATCTTGGTATTTGAATAAAATAGTTTTGCTCGTAGCTAAGTATTGACAAATAAATCAAAATCAAAATCTATTTTTGATATTTATTGTACAACAAAGTATATACGGTAAGCTTAGGTTTTTTGTTGTTTTGTCTTTTTTGGGCGGTGAAACCGCCCCTATAAGTGAGGTTTGGATATTTGTACAATATGCAGGAATGTGCATTGGCCAAAAATGTACAAAAATGTACCCCGCCTAACCCTGCACCGTGATTGGCCAATCACAGTCTATTCAGGACTGTGATTGGCCAGTGTCACATGACACATGTGCATAGCCCTATATAAGAAACCATAACTTGAAAAAAAACATAAATTTGTTTTTTTCAAGTTATGGTTTCTTCCATCATAAAGAGTGAGTGTTTCAATAAATGTATTTATTTTTTGTACATGATTGGTTGACTCCATTCAGTATTGTGATTAGCTAGCAAGACACCGCCCACTTCACACAGGGTGTGATTTTTGGGCGGTGAAACCGCCCCTATAAGTGAGATTTGGAAAAATGTACATTTTCCTGCGCTGTGATCTGGGCCCAGGAAATTTGTACAATTATCCTGCGCTGTGATTGGCCAATCACAGTCTATTCAGGACTGTGATTGGCCAGTGTCACATGACACATGTGCATAGCCCTATATAAGAAACCATAACTTGAAAAAAACCAAACTTTGTTTTTTTCAAGTTATGGTTTCGTCCATCATAAAGAGTGTTTCAATAAATGTATTTATCTTTTGTACATGATTGGTTGACTCCATTCAGTATTGTGATTAGCTAGCAAGACACCGCCCACTTCACACAGGGTGTGATTTTTTTATTATTATTAACAAATTGAACCCTGTTCATAATATCCAGTGATATCCATACTGCTATTCCAGTCTGGGTTATGTGGACAAGGACATTTTGATAAAAGCACAGAAAAGTATGGAAAGCTATTGTTGAACAATCCCAATTCAGCCATCATTACAGAGTTTCTAGAACAAAACACTATACCACTGTTCCATTCTAGAGCATAGTTGTATAAAAGGTCACTGTACTGCAACATTTTGTCATTTTAAATATTAGAAATAGCAAGATTCTCTTGTATTTAACTCCATGGTCTCATCTACTCACTTGTCCTTTTGTCCTGTGTGTAGATACGTGGTACTCGACCTGATGGAGAGTGACCTTCACCAAATCATTCATTCAGGCCAGCCGCTAACTCCAGAGCACACGCGCTACTTCCTGTATCAGCTTCTCCGTGGCCTTAAGTATGTGCACTCGGCCAACGTCATCCACCGTGACCTCAAGCCGTCTAACCTGCTGGTAAATGAGAACTGTGAGCTGAAAATAGGTGACTTTGGCATGGCAAGGGGTCTCAGTTCACACCCTGAGCAGTCCCACTCATTTATGACGGAGTATGTGGCCACGAGGTGGTACCGTGCCCCAGAACTCATGCTCTCTCTACACCACTACAGCCTGGCCATTGACCTGTGGTCTGTAGGGTGCATCTTTGCCGAGATGCTTGGGCGCAAACAGCTTTTTCCTGGGAAACACTATGTCCACCAGCTGCAGCTCATCTTGTCAGTATTAGGCACTCCTCCTGAAGGTGTAATTGATGCTATTGGTGCTGAGAGGGTACGCTCCTATGTTCAGAGTCTGCCCTCACGTGCACCTGTGCCATTGGCCAAACTATATCCTCATGCTGAGCCAGAGGCACTGGACCTGCTTGGGGCCATGTTGCGCTTCGACCCCCGTGAGCGCATCACCGTGACACAAGCACTAGCACATCCTTACCTGGACAAGTACCATGACTCCGATGACGAGCCCGTCTGTGTGCCAGCTTTTGACTTTGAATTTGACAAGCTACAGATGAATAAAGAACAGATCAAAGAGGCCATCCTGGTGGAGATCCAGGACTTTCATGTAAAGAAACAAATCTGTCCGCGTCCGAGACTACAGTTCAGACCCATGCCAAGGGTGAATGGTGGAACTGGGGTTGGTGGAGGAGTGCCCAGCAGTAACCAGTGTATTTCTCAGGCCTCCACTGCTAACCTGACCAAACACACACAGCTCTCTCAAGTAGCACAGATTCATCCACAACGTGCAATGGATGGTAAAACCAAACACGACACTGCGATCCACACACCAGCAGAAGGAAGCCGGGCATTTCCAAATCAAATGTCGTCCTTTAACAACCAGCCCACTTCCCATTCTGAGATAACTCCCTCCCGAGTGACCCATAACTTACCTCTACTCACTAAATCTGACAGTGTGCCAGTTGATGTGGACATGGCCAGTGCCAGCTCTGATGGCGGCCAGCCAGAGACTATAGACCTAACAACACCGGTCAGCTCAAGCCAGGAAACTCCGTCAGAAGCAATGCGAGATTTTTCCAAGGATGAGCAGCTGTCCAAAAGCCAAGCAGCGATGCCACAGGCCACCCAGAGCCAGTCCATGACCCATGCTCCCATTTGTATGCCTGCAACCCCAGCACAGACTATGACACCCCTTCCCAGCACTGTGCCTTCTCTGTCTCTCTCCCAGGCTCAGGCCCAGTCATTGTCTCAGTCCCTCTCTCAGTCACTGTCTAAGGGTGCCAGGGCTCCACCTGTTGTGGGAGATGGGACCAGAAAAGAAGGAGCCATTTCAGAAGATACTAAAGCTGCTCTTATAGCGGCTCTCCGAAACAAAGCTAGAGGTGGTAAGTTGAAAATGTTGAGCTTCAGTCATATGATAGATTTATGCCTTGTTAATGATGGTGATGACTTGAATGATCTACATCCCATTGTGATGTTTTAATTGCAGATGGAGGTACTTCTGCACTGGGAATGGATGTTTGTGCTGGAGGAAGTATGTCGTCCTCCCTATCGTCTCTTCCGGAATCACGCCGACCCGTCACAGCCCAGGAGCGGCAAAGGGAGCGAGAGGACAAGAGAAAGAAGAGGCAAGAACGAGCGCGAGAGCGAGAGAGAAAGCTGAAGGAAAAAGAGAGAAAAGAAGGCAGGCATGGGGACTCACTGGGCGGGGTTCTATTGAGTGACAATGACAAAAGCCTACTGGAACGCTGGAAAAAAATGATGGACAGCTGTAATGACAAATGTCAGGCACCTAATGATGATGGGGCAAAGAGTAATGACTGCAATATGAACTCACACCATGGCGTGGGGGTTGGCGATAACATTCACATATCAGTAGGTAAACAAGCTGATAAAGAGGGTGGGAAGATTCAGTCTCATGAGCAGTTGACTCCTCAAGTGAAGCCCAGACTGCCTGTTTTTTTTCAGCCTCAGAGTACGCAGGCGTCATTACCTTTCTCTATGAGCCAGACAAAGCCTGCGGAAATGGGAGTCGTGTCTGTGAGTGGAGGAATAGATATAATGGCGGCCTCTAGTGGCTTTGTCAAGAACATGCTCAAACCACAGGGCGAGAGTGGGGGACAGAGTGGTTTTAACTGCATGGGCAGCTGGAGTGGGCAGCAAGTAGAGGCAAGGCCACCTCTGCAACCACAGTCAAATAGATCTCAGCAGCCCCCACAAGCAAGCTTCCTTCAGCCTCAACTCCAACCTCAAAGTCAAACTCATTCCCAACCACAACCTCATCCTCAGGCTCAGCTGCTTCCTTTGGAAACTTTTTTGAGCAAAGCCCCAATGATAACCACCAGAGAGACAAATGGAAATGTAGGTATTGGAGGTCAAAATAGCCTCCCTAACCCAGCAACAAGTCCTGGGCCAATGGAGAAACTCTGTCCCTCCATAGAAGAGAAGACTGGAACACAGACTACAAACCCTCTTTGTGGGGCCTTAGGAGCCCCTTCCCAACCTCAGCACAGCCTGGGATTCACAGACACCGGGCAGCCGAGGCCCTCCGTCACCCCAGACATCCACACAGTAACACTGCAGCTCTCCAAGTCACAGGTCTGTGTCAGGTTTCTCATTATCTGCTTCACTTCATTGTCTTCTTGTTCTCTATTCTGTACTTTGCATATAAAGTTTACTTCCTGAATTATTTGCATCAAAGGAGTCAGCAGCACAGATATGTCCTTTTGTTATAGTTATTAGTTCATGAAAGTGATTCCGTTGTTCCTATTTTTCGACCTTTAATCACATTAACTCCGGCTATGTCATTAAAGGTAAACTAAACTTGTATTTATTTGTAAAGAAAAAAAATCTGATCTAAGTGCTTGTAGATCAGCTATTTTAGCTATTCACCGTACAATGAAGTATACAGTATAGGGCTTAAGGGGGATAAGAGAAAATGCCATGATCTTCTGCTGGACTAGCCTGGTCACACACACAGCCAGCCCCCCCCCCCACTCCCCCTTCCGGAGAGGGGGGGGGGGTTACCAGGCTACTGCTGGACTTGATTTTGACCTAAACATTGTTAACTGTAGCTAATGTAATGTTGTCTTATCTCTTGTCAGGTGGAGGATGTTTTGCCCCCAGTGTTTTCTGTGACTCCGAAAGGCAGCGGGGCCGGGTATGGCGTGGGCTTTGATCTGGACGACCTCCTTAACCAGTCCCTCACAGACCTCCCGCACTCCGACCTCAGAGACAGGTGAGGGTTAAAGCTAAACTCACAGTTCAACCTCAGAGACAGAAGGAGGTTAAAGCTAACTCACGATTCAACCTGAGTTTTGTATCGTCCTTGACATTTGCTCTTAGATGTTTTATTAATAACGGAATAATTGTGTCAGCCTGCAACATTGTTTGCTTCAGTGTCCTTGTAAAGAATTGAGAAATATGAAGTTTAAAAAGTGTAAATAAAGTCTAGTCGCAATACAATACAAAATAAATTACTAAGGACTTGAGAGGAGTAATAGCAATTAATGCACTATGAATGGTACCTTTTATAAATTGTTACATTTTCCCCTCCTCCATCAGTTATGACACAGGGCCCCTGTCTGCCTCACTCATATCTGACTGGCTTGAGGTTCACCACATGACCCAAGCTGATTTGGAGTCACTTCAGCAGGAATTACAGCTGGGCTCTCCCATGATCCTCTCTGACTCTCCTCCTGACACCTGAATTCTGTCCTCTCCCTTCCCTGGAATTGAAGACAAGAAAACTGGTGTCATAACATGGAATTTTGATACGTTTGTGGAATTTCTAGCATGAAAACAACAAGCTATGACAGAACAAATTAATTTAAGATGCCTCTTTTAATACACACTACTAAAACGTGAATCTTTTCTACCATTACATGTAGTGCTTTCTGTTTAAATAAAGTAAAACAGGTCATCACCTGGCTTTGTCTGGTTATATATATTTGTATGGTCTGGTGGTTTGTTTGTTTGTTTGTTAACACTTACAAGAGAATTTAAAGATGATACACAAAGAATCAGTAAAAAATGTGAAGGAGAATACCTAAAAACCCTCCAGGGGCTTGAGAAGTGGCATTCTCCGGGAATGTTTGTAGGCCTACATTAGTTGTAGGATAAAATTACATCAATGTGGAATATACACATCTATTACAAATAAAACAATAGACATGTCATACAGATGAAATAACAAAACTAGAAAAAGTGCTCCTCGGAGCACAGGTCTCCACCAGGTCAGGTAGGTTATTGTGGCCTCCTGGTGGCGCTATAATAGACTAAAGTGAAAAGGGTGCCATTTCTTCTTAGGCCTTTCACAGCAATCAGACACTGCATTCATGATTTGAGGCATTTTGTTCCAAAAATGTGTTTTTGCTAAATTAGACCTGCTGGTGGCGCTATAACAGTCCAATATTAAAAGGGTGGCATTTCTTTCTCAACCTAGTGGGAATGTGCGTGCAAAATTTCACGGAAATCGCACACTGCGTTCATGATTTGAGGCATTTTGTTCAAAATGGACCTATCCTGCAAACTTTGGAAGCCAATGTTGGCCAATTAGGATGGAATATGAAATATCGGACACATCCGTCAATATGGTATATGGACAATATAACAAAGAAAATAAACAACAAACGCATATCGCAAAAATAAAAGTTTTGAATGGACCCAGGTTAATTAGGCGGAAGATATAGAAAGTATTTGGTGGTTAAGAGCGATTTCATAACTTTCTTGAATCGGTGAGAAGACAACTCCCATAGATATAATGGTAGAGATATCCAGGATATTGTAGACCCTCTGTAGCCTATATTAAACTGAGTTTGAGACGTACATAACATTGGGGGTCTGAGGTGACTTGAGCTAACTGTTGAGTAATTATGGACTTGAAAATTATACTCAAATATATGATGAAAAAAGAGTTCTCCCCAATGAGCAATGAACAAATGGACCGATTTGAAGATGGTCCACTTGATAAATACTGAGGACTCCTAATCGAATAAATAAAGGCTGAGATTGTTTTGGATGTACACAACGCATTGTTCTTAGAGCTTGTTTCTGAAGACGGTATATGGGCTCAAGTTTGGTGTGATGAGTACTAGTCCAGACTATATTACAATAATTAATATACGGATATCGGATAATCATAGAATAATAACAGTGGCTACCTCAGTGCTGATCAAATGACGGGTTTTACGTAGGATACCAATACTCTTAGCGATTTGTGTGGATATAGCCATATGTGGTTTCCAGTTTAACGATTCATCAAGCATAATGCCAAAGAATCATATGGAACACACATTAGTTATAGGGATGTTATCAATATATTTTTAAGATGATGTTAAAAATATGTGGTTCAAGGCCAGAACATTACGTTTTTATGTTGAGTGTTTCTTTTGGACCAAAACCAAATGGACAGCTTACACTTTATAATGGTGTCAGTATCTTTAAGTGCAATGAAAACTAGGTAGTTCTTATGTTATGGCATACTACACAAGTTACTTATTATGAACACAACAAATTCAATTCTAGCTACTGGCCTGTACTCACAGAAACATAGCATTTTAAAGGATCTAATAACTTGCAACATTTGATACAGAGAAATGATAGAAATGATCAACAGATACTTTCTTTTGAACAAATATATTATGCCCAAGAGCTCAAACCATTCAATCCCTATCCAAGTGGATCAGATTTGGATTTTGGGTGGTTCAAAACCCAGAAAAACTGGATTGGGATCACTTCTGTAATCTGAGAATCTCACAGCAAACATGTTATCAGATATCTTAACACCCTAAATCCAAATCTGATCCATTCGGATAGGGATTAAAGGTTTTTGAACTCTTTGGCCCCTGCTATTATAGGATTTAGGAAGAATTACTTAAAGAACACGTCAGAAATACGACACAATTCTCACGCTTAAGGACCAGGTAAAAATAATTGAATAGAACAAATAACTGAATTTATGAGTATAACAATTATAAAGTAAAACAATTTTATTTAAATTACAGAAAACTTGTATCATTTATTTACAATCAGGTTTAAAACACATTACGTTTCATTTAGAACAACTGTATGAATCAAATTAAGTAGATAATTAGTGCTAAAAAAAGATATTTAATGTACATGATGGCTTTGTGTGTATGTCAGATACAAAATAGTAAAACTAATCAGCTAATTCTAAGGCAATTATAAATTCATAAAATGTTTAATTATTGGCCAAACATCTGCAATCAGCAGACATCTTTTTTCCTTCATTTGTTACAGTGCAGTTTCTATCTTACGCAACTTTACCAAGACAGTTTTCAAAATGGTTCCTTCCTATCTCAGTAGCAGCAGCATCAGTAAACTGAACAGACAGCTGACAAACACAGATGTCCTAGCAGCCCAGATCTGGTTAGCATGGCCATACAATCGGATCCCTGGTACTGTACTGCGGATGAAGTCTGAGAAGGTGGACACTTTGGCGTAGACTCCAGGTTGGTTGGCCTCACCGCAGCCCACGCCAAAGCTCACCACCCCAGCCTGCACCCAGGTCCCGTTTACCATCTGGCAGACGAGCGGGCCTCCCGAGTCCCCCTAGAGAGGAAGACAATGATCCAACAGGTCACAAGCTACACTACTGTGCAATGAAATCTAACTGCAAGTATAAATAATGTACAGTATTACGTCAGAAAAATAAATTGGCAAAGTTAATTCATGTAAATAGAGATTCTTTTAACCCTAGAACACTAACCATGGGTGAATTTCACACGAACAATTGTAATTATGTGATTTTCATAATGTTGCTGATGTCTGAAGTGGGAGGGTCCTTGGGTACGTACAGGATGCTCACTGACATCACATAAGGTAGGTTTGTTTCCCTGCCCCCATCCCTGTTTTTTTCTACAGGCAGGTCTTTGGGTGAATTTCACCCAACGTTAGTGATAGAGGGTAAAATGGGTGGACCAAAGGAAAAGTTCCCAGCTCTATATTTTTTTATCTAGGAATATTGTTTTAACAATACCCACATTTTTCACAGATTTTTCAGCTTTTTTATAGGGTCCCCCCATGATATCCGTTTTTCTTTTGTTTGTGAAATTTCATGTTAAAATATGAAAGAAGGGTACCTCAATTTGCCATATATTGTTGTACTAGTAATATATTTTGATGAGAAATATATTTTATGGAATTTATTATATCGGGTAAAATATACCCAACGTTAGAGACTATTTTCATTGTTAGTGTTCTAGGGTATATCTATACCAATTTGTGTGTGTTCTTGTATGTAAGAGAATAAAAAAAGTAGAACAAACGGGTCACACCACAGTACCTGGCAGGAGTCCTTTCCACCTTGCTGCAAACCAGCACAGATCATGTCATACAGAATGTCCACGTTCTCTGTTGGGTGAAGCTGGTACATCTGCTGACATGAAGACTGGGAGATGATCGGCACCTGCACTTCCTGCAGGGTCCCCACTCCAGGCAGAGGAACTAAAGAGGAAGAAGATTGGACATACTGGGTGCTAATGTGCTCAATAATCTGAAAGAAAAGCTATCACCCCTAAACCTTGTAACAGATGCTGCTGCTATACAGTACAGCAAAAACATGACTTGAATGAAGATACATTTCATTCATTTACTTTGAGTGTCTGATTAATATTATTTCTAGTAGAGTACAGATAATGTTCAATACAAACAGACACAATATCAAGTAGCCTTGGTAGCCACCGGTGTCTGGAGCCATGTGGCCCGTAGGTCAGGAGCCGATCTCCCATTTCTGTAGGGTGAGGCAGCTTGATGTACAAGTACACCCCCTGGCCATGACGCTAGTATGTCACAGGGACTTACCCCCCAATCCAACCCTTGATGCTGAATGCCATGCAGGGAGGCATTGGGTACCATTTCTATGGTCTTTGGTATGACTTGGCCAGGGATTGAACCTCAGCCTCCCATTCTCTGGGCTGATTCTCTAACCACAAAGACACTGAGCTGAGCACACACAATTCAGAGACATAAAAGTCATCCTATGTTGTACATGTCTTTAAATATTGACCATGAAGTCCAAATAGGTCTACAACAATTAATTGGACTAATCAATTTAATACATTATTTAAACAAAGAATCAATTTGTAATTTCTCATGTCAATTTATTGATTAAAATTGTTTTTTTTTAAATCAAAAAACATGCTTCTCGATTATTTTATTAATTTAAAAAAAGAATCGAAAGAGAAAATAAAATGATATTTGCTGCTCTACGTTGAAGACAAATGTTAAGTGTGGCAACTCTGCATTTGAGAGACCTTACCCTCGTCTCGAATGTTTCCCCAGCCTGTGACAAAGCACAGCATGCCACCCGGGAACAGGGTCCCAGAGTCCGGTATACAGATGGGGCGGACATGATCCGTCCAGGTAATTGGGGTTCTCAGTTGGACTAGCGCCATGTCCTGCCCCTGGTGAGGTTCCACGTAGCCATATGGAATCACCACTCGGTTCACGCGATGGCTCGACTCGTTGGGGTTCCAACCGTTCAGTGCGTGGCGGCCTGCGTAGATGATGTAGGACCCCACATCAGACGGACTGAAAGAGAACAGGAGATCCAATGAAACCTGCTCACCTCACATTGAAATGTGAAACCTATGCTATGGGCTACTTCAAGATTATCTATTGTGTGGGGTTTGTGTTCAGCAGCTGGTATATAGAGCAAGACTGTCATTTGTATATTCAGATGTAATTTGATCATCCTGGCCATGTTTTGAAAGCATTGTTTTTGTTTTTACTTAAGTGACACAGCATGCAATTAAGATATATAATGAGGTTGCTCGTGTTTGTTGAAGTAATATTAAGGGACTCTTGTTTCTTGAAGTTCAATGAAGTTACTTTGTTGAAAATGACAATATTCAATGAGATATAGATACAATTTTTTTTAAAGTGGCATTAAAACAATTGCCAGTGCCTCAACTGCAATGATTCTCTGAACAAGGTGGTGTGATGAGGCGGTGTGGTTCTGAATTTAATGAGTCACCACCACTATAAGTAAAACAGTCCTGTTATGAATTAAGTAGGAACAAATATAGCCTACTTTGGAAAGCAATGAGCAGCAGAAAGGACCCAGTACTCGGTGATTATGGTTCCTCCACATACATGGCCGTTGGCCGACGTCTGGGAAATAAGAGAGAAAGAGAAATTGAAATATCATTACAGCATCACAGGCAAATCCCTCACACAGCAGGACAGCAAGATGACCACACAGTTACACTCCATTTGTGTTATAAATGGACACATTAACACTGAGGATTTTACTGTGTACACCACTGTTTCCCAAACAGTGGGTCGGGACTCATTTGTGGGTCGTTGAGTGAATATGAAAAAGAATAAAGTCTGCACACTGGTGGTTGCAAAAAGCTCCAGAATGTATTGCTCGTCAACGTTTCAGCGTGTTCAGGCCTGAAGTTCCTGAACAGGTTTGTCTAAGCACCTGGACTAACGGATGTGCGTGCACTATCTTCTTCATCGTTGAGTGAATATCCCTTTACTTTGTGTTTCCTAAAGTTTGTCATCATAATTCTTTTAAAATATTTCCTAAAGATTTCCACAAGAATCCACACATTTTCAAGAGTTGAAAACAAATTCAAACATTTTTCAAAAATAATTTCATGAATAAAAAAACCATAATAAATCAAAGAAATTCCCTAAATTAGAATTAAATGTTTAAGAAGTAGTGAAAATAGCAGATCTGCCAACTTCGCGCCCTGTTGTGAACTTGTATCTGCTATTTTCACTAGTTTGGGTCCCCTCACTCCCCTGGCAAACATCCGATATCTCTTTTGGGTCTTGAGCTAAAAAGTTTGGGAGCCAGTGCTCCATTTGGTTACATTTATTACACTCTTTGAGTTATAAATGGATACATTAACACTGAGGACTTTGTACTGTGTACACTACAGTGCACACTGACACACGACACACACACACTAAAATAAATGACGTGATCATTTGTAGTGGCTTACCTGAATATCCACTTGCCATGGCCAAGCACCTTCAGAGGCCGCCATTCCTCCCACAATCCTGTTCTCTATGATCGGTGCTCGGCCACATTCTTGGGCATAAGAAGCCAATATACCTACACAGCATAAAGATGGATAGAAACATATCAGTCAGTGCAAATAAGCTGGGTTTATATATAGGCCTATACCTCGTTAAACTCCAATAAACACAATTTGGAAATAGGCCAACATTTTAATTCCCGAACGAACTCACCCGTTACACACCACAAAAAAGCACGAAAGGATGATTTCCACGTCATTTTGATGGGTGATCCTCCTTACAAAAATAGTTTATAGGCTATACAAGCGACTTTGATTTTAAAAAGATGGATCCAACTTTTAACTTTCGTAGATCTTGCCCGTGGTTTAGTTTGGAAAGCCTGCGGAATGTTTGCTGGTCATCTTCTCTTCTTATCTAAATCAGCCCACACAACAATAGAGACTTTGTTCCACAGCTAAACGATCCGACTGACTGGCCCAAGGTCTTATTTTATGCGCTCTTTGAAGGTTTTATAGGTGTTTTTCGCTAGGTCGAACGATGCGCAGGCCTATACACTCCCCGATTAAAGGTTTGAATAGGATTTTGACCACAGAAAGAGAAAGAAATAAACAGAACCGGTTTGAAAATCCGAGGGTAACGGGAGAAATGGAAGAGGGAGAGGCTTTGGACTATTATTCCCCACCAGCACCTGTGTACCTGCCACTGTTGCCAGGTTTTGCGAGAGAAATAAGCAACTAGGTCTATGAAAACAAGCCCAAAAGAAGCAACTTTTTGGCCACATTACTCTGGGCCACACATATGAGCACTTTTAAACCTATATCTATGCATCAGCATCGGGTATTTGAAAATTAAATAACCGGCAAGCTCACAACACGTGCGTTGCGACGCGTTGTGAGCTTGTAGATCTGCTATTCTCAAAAAAAGTGAGAATTTTAAAATGTGAAATATTGTTTAAAGTTTAAACATGTTATCAACTGGTATGGGGGTCCCTCCTGGCCTGAAATATTTTCAGATGGGGGTCCACAGACTGTGGGTCCTTGACTTGGAAATGGTTGAGTTTAAACAACGTAAGGAAACAAGCCCAAATAAGCAGCAACTACACTTTAGAAACATGATTACAAGCGACTTACAGAAAAACAAGCCCAAAGTCGCTTATAATAAGCCGACATGGCAACACTGGTACCTGCCCGTCGGCAACCAATAGAACGCATGGTTCCAGCCCCGTTCAGCCACAATGGAATAGTTGGTAATGAATTCAGGTAGGCTACAATGAATCTGTTCAATTATTTTTTTCTTTTTTTTTTCCGGTATTAGATTACTACCGTAATTACTTACTGGCAGAAACGCTCTGTTGTGTTGTCGAATTGGACCCCCCACACGTTTTTGGAAACATCAACCTCTAGGCCAGTGGTTCTCAACCTGGGAGGGGGTTCCAGTTCGGCAGTTCCAGCCCCAGCTAAATGATGGAGAGTTGGTAACCAAATGGATTTAATTTTACACTCTCAAGAGTAAAATTATTGTTCAACATCTGCATTACCTAGTTTACAAGAAGTCTTCACAATTAGAGAAGAATTGCTATTTTGATCAATGTGTGCCTGTTATCTCTCCTACTGTTACCACATCAATACAGCATGGAATTGTGGACAAAATCTTATCCAAAGATAACAAAATATAAAAAGTTTTGTGTCTGAGAGGCAAAATCTCATCAACTCATCAAATGGTGCTCCGTGGCTCAAATGCCGAATAAATAATGGATCTTGATATGAAAAGTTTTGAAAACCACTGCTCTAGGCCAGTGGTTCTCAAACTTTTTCATGTCAGGGAGTGGATACCAAATTAATAAGTAG